>NC_067162.1:35741649-36064776 GCF_903995435.1 Acomys russatus
TTTCTAGGATTCTAATATGAATTAAAAAAAAAAAAATCTCCCCTAGCAAACTGTGGTGCATGCCTTGGATCCCAGCACTCTGGAAGCAGAGGCAGGTGATCTTAAAGAGTGCTACATATTGAGTGCAGGCCAGCCAGAGCTATTCTGTGAGATCTCATCTCACAACAAAACATCCATACAGAGACAAACAGTTCATCACTCAGTGTATAATTATATACATTGATAATTGTTAATCCTTTAAACGCTAGCACCTATTATCTGATACATATGCTCAACAGACCCAAATCACTTAGGAAGGGTTCTAGGCCTCCAGGGAAATGTACTCTAGGAACCTCAGCAGCTGTACTGTATACCTGGGAAACACCTGAACCTGAACTCACTGTACCATGTTGGTGGGTAGTCACTTTTTTTGTGGCTTCTTGTATCACAGCCAAGCAGATAAGAACTCCAAGAAAAGAAAAGTAACTGAGGGGGGTGGGTCAACAGATTCTATTTTGTCTTACAAATCATAATATCCACAAAATTATTTCACACTTTACCTCTGAAATAGTTGACTTGCAAACCTCTCTGGCCACAGATTCAAATTTAGGATCAGTAGTCAGGTTCAGCTTGTAATTCCACAACAACTGGGTTCAAGAGAAGAAAACAAAATAAAACAAAAGAAAAACCTTCTGGTTAGAACACCATGAAATCTGTCACCAGTAATTATTATAAATGACAAAAATTAAGTATACAGGCATATAAAGCACTTTTACATTTCTAATAACAGTTAAAAGTCATCACATTCATAGATAAAAGCACAAAAAATATACAAACATAATTAAAGCAGCACCCACCATCCAGATGTTCTTTTTCCCCTCTACTAAATGACATGTCTTTAAAACTATGAATTACAATTATGTGGTACAGGGGCTTTAGAAGTGGCTCAGTAGTAAGAATATGCACTGCTCATGCAGATGGCAGTCCCAGAACCCAGGTTCTGAGGCTCAGAACTGCTTACAACTCCAGCTCCAGGACATCTGACATGCTGACCTCCACGGATGCTGCACCCACACACACAGATCCACAGATACTTAGTTAAAAGCACAAATAAAAAACACTTGATTGACCATTTGTCACATGGTTTACTTTAGGGCTGATTAATTGATTGATTTAATGTATATGGATGATTTGCCTGCTGATATTAACCACCACCCTGGCATATCTATCTCCTTTATAGGTGCTAAACACAATAGATATTTTAATAAAAGAACTTTAAAGTTGTTGACCTGAGAAACAAAGACTAATTCTTTTTATATGGTAATTGTAAAAAGGAAGACCAATAGTTATCATTGGCCAAGCCTTATACAATGAAGCAGCATTTATAAAGTTCCTTAAACATGGCTCATCATCCTTTTAAAACTAGTAGAATCAGAAAAAATATGAAGCTTCCAGAAAAAGATGAAAAAGCATCCTAAAATCTGTCATCATATTTATAAAGCGCATATGGTGAGTTACTGAAAATCCATACTTACATGATTGCAATCTGAAGAAATTTCATTCTCAGGCTAGAAGAAAAAAAAAAAATGAGATGTTAAAAAAAAAAAACCAAACAAACACTAAAAAAACCAACCCTTCAAGTTTTCAAACATCACAAAAATAAAGTGAAAACCAGAATCTGAATATTTAATCAAATATGTCTCTTCAGTACAAGGAGTAAACTGGAGTTGACATGCATCCCAGATTTTGGAGGACAATTTACCAGAAAGTTACATTTGAGAAACAATCCTTTCTCTGTCACTAATACAGTGTGGATGGAAATGTGAACACATACTAATGCAATAATACAACAGCAACATAAGGACTCGTCTTTTACATGACATTTTCTAATTTTGAATGCTAAAGAGAAGGGGCCGGAGAGCTAGATGGCTTAGTGGGTAAGAGCACTGACTGCTCTTCTCAAAGACCTGAGTTCAGTTCACAGCACCCAAATGGCTGCCCAGAACCATCTGTATCTCCAGTTCCAGGGGATCCAATGGCCTTTTCTGGGTTCCATAAGCACTGCACACATGTGGTATACAGACATACATGCGGGCAAATCACAATACACATAAAAGTAAAAATAATCTGGGTGGTGGCAGCACATGCCTTAAACCAACACTCAGGAGGCAGGGGCAGGTGGTTCTCTTATGACTTTGAGGCCAACCTCATAAGATAAGGCAACAGCCTGAGAAAAACAAGTAAACAAAGGCTCCAGGATTTGCAGATCTTTTTATAGAACCTAGTTCAAATTTCTGGAGCTTCTAAGAGAGCAATTTAAGTCTGAGACTAGTCTCCCACTTGAATTAGACCAGACCGGGCTACTCTGATAGCCAGGAGCGTGACTCTAGCTGTCAGGAACGAAGGAAAGAGTATCGCTAATGGTTGAAGACCACTTGAGGAATCCAGGCTAGGCCTGGCCTCAGAATAAGACTGTCTCAAAAATAAATACATAGCACTCTTTGAAACAAATGCTGAAATGCTAGAAACTAATACCTTCTTTGAGAAATTCTGATAAATGAATAAACAGCAATAAAGATGCAATGTTTTATAACATTCTCTTTAATCTCTAATTCATATCTGATCCTTCTAAAGTAGTAATCAACTAATATAAAATCAATTAACTTCATAACCAAAGTACAAAGCATTATAGATACAGTGTTATAAGACCTGCACAAATTACACTGTCCACACTTTAGTTGGCATAGAAAAGAATCTGAATAAAAAGCAAGACATTTTGACTCCAATTACTACAGTCAACTTGGATTTCAAAGAACACATGACTACCACTTCAAGTAAGAGGAAATAACTTGCCAGGTATGGTGGCGCACGCCTTTAATCCCAGCCTGGTCTACAAAGCAAGTCTAGGACAGACAAAGCTAGCCAAAGCTATAAAGAGAAACCCTATTTCGAAAACCCAACAAAACAAAACAAACTTCCTAAGTATGGCCATGGTTAAACAGGTGCTCCTTCCCTGGTACAGAATGGTCATTTCCAGTAAGCATTACTAATTATTCCTGGGATCTATCATTGCAATCTGTAACAGTGGCTGTGGAGAGTTGGGAAACATCTATATCCAATATGGGCAATTCAAGAAACCGTGTGTGCTGGCTAGTTTTATGTCAAGTTGACATAAACTAGTCATTTGGGAAGAAGGCATTTCACTTGAGAAAATACTTACTAGATTGACCTGTGAGCAAGACTGCTGTGAAGGGTCCAGCTCACTGTGGGTAGTGCTGCCTTTGGGTTGGCAGCCCTGGGAACATTAGAAAAGTGGCTGAACAAGTCATGGAGGGCAAGCCAACAAGCAGCACTCCTCCACAGCTTCTGCATCAGTTCCTGTCTTGAGTTTCTGCCTTGACTTCCTCTGATAATGGACTGGGATGTGAAAGTGAAATAAATCTTTTCCTCTCCAAGCTGCTTTTGATCATGATGTTTTATCATAGCAACAGAAACCTAACGAAGGCACTGTGTCATTCTGGATAAATTGTGTAACTTTTATAGGTCCAAATTCCCACATTTACAAATGAAAATAACATTTATTTCACATGTGGGCATAAGTGGACCAAAACAACATAACCTGTTGTAAGCAAATAAACATTATTTGTAGTTGCAATAGAAATATTCTATACTTCTAGAAGAGTATTAATTTTGCTATGTCCCAACTTCAAAATGAACCCATCTCAAAACCTGAAGTGTAGGACACTCCTTAACCTCAGGGTTAGGTTTCAAACCTGGGATAAATGGGTGCAGTAAACTAACCACCAGGGTCTCCCTGTACCCCTCAGTCTCTAGCTGTTGGGGGCCCTCCTGGTTGGCTGCTCTTCTCTATATAATCCAACCATTTTGGTTACTGCGGGTAGGGAGGCCTGTGGCATCTGGTCTCCCTGCTCTCCCCTCTCTTTCTTCCCACATCGCCCAGCTCAGGATCAGGTCCACTCTGGACTATCCCCACTGTCCTTACTTCTGGCTAAGCTCTCCCCTTTTCTCTTCCACCATACCTCAGAGCAGTCATTTCCCTTCCTTTTTATTTCTTTTTTCCCACTCACTCAGGACTTGGAAGGCAGAAGCAGGAGAGGATCTCTGTAAGTTTGAAGCCAGCCTAGTATATGTAGCAAGCTCCAGAACAGCCAAAACTACATAGAGAGACCCTGATTTAAAAATAAATAAATAAATAAATAACAATAAAATAGGGGCTAGAAAAATGGCTTAGCAATTAAGCTCACTTGCTGGTCTTGCAGAGGACATAAGTTCAGTTCTCAGCACCCACATGGTGGTTCACAAATTCATACCTCCAGTTCCAGGGGATCTGCTACCCTCTTCTAACCTCCATGGGAGCCAGGCAAGCACCTGGTGGTCATAAACAGATGTAGGCAAAACTCACTCCCCGCACCTCTTAAAAAACCCAAATAAATTAAAACAAAGAGGTTTCTTATTAGTAAGTTTCTAAGCTATGAAGAGCTGGAGATGTAAGTCAATGGAAGAGCACTTGCCTAACACAAGAGAGGTTGTGGTTTCTGTTAGTTTTTGTTTTGTTTTTGAGACAGAGTCTCACAATAGAACTCTGGCTGGCCTAGGTGGAACTAATGTAGACCAGGCTGGGCTTGATGAACTCACAGAGATCTTATCTGCCTGCTATGCCTCCCAAGTGCTGGAATTAAAGGCATATGCCACCACCGCCTGGCTTCTTTCTTTCTTTTTTTTGACAGGGTTTCTCTCTGTAGCCCTGGTTGTCCTGGAACTCACTCTGTAGACTAGACTGGCCTCGAATTCATAAAGAACTGCCTGCCTCTGCCTCCCAAATCCTCGGGTAAAAGGTGTGCACTACCACCACCAGGCTATAACCCAAGTTTTCTTACACAAACCACAAATACTGTGTGTAATTCTGGTCTGCCCAACTCTGATCTCTCCATCTACTGTCCGTCTGTAAATCTAGGTTCAGATATTCTGAATTCCTTTAAGAATACTGTTTCTAAAAAAAAAAAAAAAAACCAAACAAACTGTTTCTTAGTGAAAATGTTAGAAGATTTAAATACTTTGGTGTTTTTGTTTTTGTTTTTTGTTTTTCGAGACAGGGTTTTCTCTGTGTAATCTTGGCTGTCTGGACTCACTTTGTAGACCAGGCTGGCCTCGAACTCACAATGATCCACCTGCCTCTGCTGGGATTAAAAGCATGCACCACCATGCCCGGCAATACTTTGGTTTTATTTGTACATGTTTTAAGGCTCTCAAAAACCTTTATATTTAAGTTGAAATATTCAGATTTAAGTATCTTTAAATATCCAAACAAACTAAATATTAGTCATCTATGTTAGATCTCTTTTCTTTTGTCTTACTGGGGAACTGAAGTATGGCCTCCCACATACTAAACAAATTAGACCTCTTCTAAATTTTACTTTAGAAATGTTTCTAGCCCATTATAAGCAGCTCCAGGGGATATATCTATTGTCATCTTCTGGCCTCTGGTGGTCTATGTAGCAAGTGTTACATAGTGAGACCCTGTCTTAAATAAGTAACATAAAACAATCTCCTTTTAGCTTATTTCTGGGTCATTAAGAATCCCTGACTCGGCCGAGCATGGTGGCACATGGCTGTGAGTTCCAGGCCAACCTGGTCTACAAAACGAGTCCAGGACAGCCAAGATAACACAGTGAAACTCTGTCTCAAAAAAACCAAAAACAAAACAAGAATCCCTGACTCCTTCCCTGCTCCCTGTTTCACTGCATTCTATTGCCTCCATAGGGGAGGGAATAGGGGATATCTGAAGAAGAAGAAGAAAAAAAAAAGCAACAACAAAAAATAAAAAATAATACCTATTGATACAGATTACCTTTTTATCACTTCTCAGTACCCTATATAATTAGGCACTTTCTCTTAAAAACTGTGTTAGGTCCAAAGGAAACTCCACTCCCCCAAATTGTGGCACTTGATTCCCTCTATTAAAGCACCCATTCCTCATCCCTGAGAGAAGGGACAAAATCTGTGGTGCTTATTAGCATACCTGCAGGCATGCCGGCCTCCAGGCTCACTCAGTACCTGTGGCTCTCAGCCCCTACCTAAACTTCTCTAGTTCAAGGGCTTCCCTCATAACCCTGCCATTTATGCCAGGCATTCTCTTGGTCCCCTGCTCTCTTGCACACTCTCTTTTATTTTTATTTTTTTTAGGTTTTTGAGACAGGGTTTCTCTGTGTAGCCTTGGCTGCCCTGGACTCATTTTGTAGAACAGGTTGGCCTTGAATTCAGCAAACCACCTGCCTCTGCCTCTGTACTGGGATCACAGGGGTAGGCAGTCACACTCTTTTTTTTTTTTTTTTTTTTCACACTCTCTTTTGTCCTCCTCTCTTGGCCCTCCTCACTCATCCTCTCTCCCTCCTCTCATGGCCTGGTTTAGTCTGCTGTCCATGTTCAATCTACTACTTTCTTTTCCAGATGCCGCTGGCTACCCCCTCGCAATCTACGATAAAACCTTCCTCAACTATACCTTGGAGCAGTCATGTCCCATTTTATACACTCTGAAACCTAAAAACAAAGAGAAAAAAGGTTCTTTCCCCAAGGAAAACTAATTCCATTTGCTCAAGAACTTAAGGCTAAGAAGACCTAGCTTACGTAAGTTTACAATAGCTGACATGCCACCAGACATGCCAGACACAAGTGTCTCAACTGCCATACTGGCCCAAGGCCACAGTGTACATTCGTAACAAAATTCAAGTCTTTCCTCTTTTAAGGATAACAAGGAAAGAACTTGTGCGATGATTTGAGAAAAGCCAATTATTAATTCTGCCCTAAAACATAGAATGCTTTAAATTTAAAGTACAGTAACAACAACAAAAGCCCCCCAAAAATCTTTTTTCAAACTTCTCTTCAATTAGCATTAGAGTTATATCTTTCTGAAACCACCTGACAGAGTAATCAAACATCTTACATCAACATCTTACAGTAGTCGAAATGCACAGATCATTCAATTGCCTGATATCAAAAGCCTTATCTCAGTATTTATTTTATGTATTGTTGGTTTAAACTTGTTTATTCAGGACAGAAAATAACTAATTCAGAAATGAAAACCCAGAGGGTCTGGTGGTTAAAGCAATTGCTGCTTTTCTAGAAGAACTGGGCTCAGTTTCCAGCACCCAAGTCAGAGGCTTAAAGCCAACCTCCTGCAAGTCTGCTCCAGCGGACCTATGGCCTTCTTCTGGCCTCTGTGACACCCAAATGCACATAGCAGACACACAAACCCATACATACAAACAAACAAAATTAACTTTCTCCATAAACATATCCCTTTAAAAATTCCTAGAACCAGGGGGTGGAGAGATGGGTCAGTGGTTGAAAAGGACTGGCCGCTCTTTCAGAGGACCCTGGTTTGATTCCCAGCATCCAACTGCCAGCTCACTACTATCTGTAACTCCAGTTCCAGGGAATCCAATACCATTTCTGACCTCCATAGGTGCCAGGCATACAAGTGGTGCACACACAGGCAAAAACAACCCTCACATTCCAACCCCCACACACTTTTAAATGATAAAATAAAAAATTCCTAAAGTCAGGTATAGTAACATACAACTGTAATTCTAGGACTCAGGAAGTTGAGGCAAAGGATCATGAGGTTTTGAGGTCTGTCTAAACTATATACCCAAACCAAAACTGGGGGAGGGGATTGTCAGAAATTTCACTGATAAGCACTTCTTTGTGGTCTAAGGCAAATGCTACGGCTTGAGCATGTCCTTCAAAGTTCATGTGTTTGGATCCTTGTTTTCTCAAAGTGGAGATGTTGGGAAGTGAAGCCTAGGGGGAGGCATAGCTGAGCCCTTATGCATGGGTGGAAAGTCATCCTTGCTGGACAGACAGATTAGGTCCGGAGTTGGTTCCCTGTTCTCTTTTGCACAGGTGCTCTCTCTTCCATTCTAATCCCCCATCCCACATATTTATATTAACATTGAAGATCAGGGCTTGCAACCTCTCGTCCTTTTGGATATTAGGGTGGGAAACAAATTTACTATAAAAAAGAGCACACTGCTAGAAGCGTGTCAACACTTTAGGAATATTAAACTATTTATTGGTTGGATTCTAAAAAGCACATATTATTCTTTCCCATAGTAGCCATTCAAAAGCTTCTGAGATCCCATGAAATTTTGAGAATTTTTTAAAGGGTGTTTTGAGAGAGGGCTTCTCTGTGCAGCTTTGGCTGTCCTGGAGCTCACTCTGTACACCAGGCTGGCCTCCAACTCACAGAGATCCACCTGCCTCTATCTCCCAAGTGCTAGCAATGAGGATCTTTTGATAATGTGATCAGATACTGAAGCCGGGAAGAGCTGAAAGGGTTAATTGACATGATACCATGATGTACTGTAATCCTCATATATGCTGGTGAACATGCTTGCTTTAATGAGATAAGCATATGGGAACAGCAGCCAGCTCTGTTTCGTGTCAGGCAACGTCTCTACAGTATGTGGGTTACCTCTAGTAACAGCAGTCCTACCATCTGCTGCAGCTTGTGTTGGCACTGTCAGGATAGAAGATCCAAAACCTCAACATGCTATTCTGGGACACTAAATGTGATAAATACAAATGTAAAATATAAGCATCAACTCGGCCTTCTTCATTAAAAATATCAGAATTACCATTCAAAACTTAACTATGTAACAGCTCTTGTTCTTTGAAATAAGAAAAAGACTCAAAAGTCAGGAGATGAGAGGTAAACTTAGAAATATTCTGAAAGAAATTAAGGACTTAAATGAAACCTAATTTTTTCAGTATATTCCATTATAAAATGATGTCCTGCAAAGCTTCAATCTCATTTCAGCTTTAGAGCTCCCTGCAGTTTTCTGGCTTTAACTAAGAGGTTACTGAAAGCTGACGGCTTCTGGGAGAGGGAGGCAGTTTTCCTTAAAGGTGTGGCACTGTCTGGTTCACCATTATCCAGTGAATGGCTCCACACCCATGAGTTATGGGCAGCTCAAATTAGACTCTGTGAGTTATATTGGAAAAAAAAAGCCACAAAATCGGGAGGGTTTGGCAGTAGATCTGGGCAGAGTTAGGAGGAGAGTTGGGTAATTATAACTACATTGTATGCATATATGAAATGGCTCAGGAGTTAAGAGCACTGGCTGCTCTTTCAGAGGACCCAGGTCCAATTCCCAGCACCTTCGGGGTAGCTTAAAACTGTAATACCAGTTCCAGGGGATCCTACACCTCTGTGGTTATTGCATGCACTTTGTGCACAGACATATATACAGGCAAAACACCCATACACATAAAATAAATAAACTTCCCAGGTCAGCCAGAGCTGTTATACAGAGAAATCATGTTTCAAAAAACTTTAAAACAAAACAAAAAGAATCGTTACGGGTACAGTGCAACACGCTCATCCACAGGAGACAGTCAGGGCATTACTATTTGCACAGTTCCTCAGATTTACTCAAGTTCTTTGTTCCAAAGTGATTTTTACAACAGATTTCTCAATAAACAGAGTAAAACTCCTACATTTTCCCCAATTATCCCTGCTAACTATGAGGTGGTCACTTAAACTCAGCAGATGGAATTTTATTAATCATAATGAAAATGGACAGTTAGAAGAACTATTTATGGACAGGAATTAGCAAAGTACATAACTAAAATTACTTTCTAGTGAGTTTATCTTGTTAACATTCATGTCCTTGAGCCTGGCATGATGGTGCACACCTTTAATCCCAGCACTTGAGACGCAGAGGCAGGTGGATCTCTGTGAATTTGAGGCCAGCCTGGTCTACAAAGCAAGTCAGGACAGCCAGTGGTACACAGAAATCCTGTTTTGAAAAAACTAAAACCAAACCCCCTCCCTCCAAAAACAAAAACAAAAAATTCATGTCCATAACTTGTAAAGTCACTGATATCATTGTCTCTTTAGCCAGCTCTCTCTGCTCAACACTAGACCTAACCAACCAATACATGCATGAAGATGCAATGCTAATATAAACAATTTAATAGTGGCTAGAGAGATGGCTCGATGGGTAAAGTGCTTGCCATGCAAAGCATGAGGACCTGAGCTCAGGTCCCCAGCGCCCATGTAAAAGCCAGGCACCATAATCACAGCTCCAAGGGAACAGAGACATAGGGACCTCTGGAATTTGCTGCCAAACACAGCTACTAGGGGGGGAAAAAAAAAGAAGAAGAAGAAGTCATCTTACACCACTCCTAAGTAGAATAAGTATAAGAGGAAGAAGGAAGCCGGGCGTGGTGGCGCACGCCTTTAATCCCAGCACTCGGGAGGCAGAGGCAGGCGGATCGCTGTGAGTTCGAGGCCAGTCTGGTCTACAAAGTGAGTCCAGGATGGCCAAGGCTACACAGAAAAACCCTGTCTCGAAAAACCAAAAAAAAAAAAAAAAAGAGGAAGAAGGCTGGTGGATGAAAATGGCAAAATTAGTCAGCTTCGTTGAGAGTGTCCCTCCAATGAGTGTGGTGCTGGAGTTTTCATGGCTAGCACTTTGACAGGCATTACTGTGGCAAATGCTGTCTGACTTACTGCTTCAACAAACCAGGAGACAAGTAGTTGTGTATGAGTTAATAAAAAAGGAACTGGAGAGAGGGGGGAATGACTGTAAGTGTTAGGGGGGGAATGACTGTAAGTGTTCTTTAAGAGTAGGCCCCTAGTAGGTCAGCCATGTACCCAAGACTATGGGTCTAGGAGTGGTGGAAGGGTGAATGATCAAAACACATAGCATAAAACTCTCAAAGCACTAATAACAAATGCATCAAATAAGGCTGGGAATGATGAAGGAAGACACCTGACACTGACCTCGGACATCCATGGGTGCACACAGATAGGCAAGTGTACTTGCACACATAAACATACCATAATACCATACACACATTATAGTCACAAATTACAATTTTCCTTTATTCAAAAATGGATCAGATGGGTGTAGTGGCCTTTAATTCTAGCACTTGGAAGGCAGGCAGATCTCAGCCTAGTCTACATAGTGAGTTCCAGGATAGCCAAAGTTACATACAAAACAAAAGCAAATTCCTAAATGGCAAAAATGTCACTTTTACTCTTAATACAAGAAAGCAAACTGACGTCCAGATATACCAACTACCACATAATAAGGTACTTGGCAAGATGGTGGGAACAAGGGGAAATGGGTATTTATGGATTAGCCTGCCCCCTTGAAGTGCAGAAGATCAAAGCCACAGCTTCCTATATGGTGGCCAGCACTTTACCATCAAACTGTTTCCCCAGGCGCCAGGTTTTCTCCTCCATGCCCCCTCCCCTTTGGTTTCTCAAGATTTACAGCCACTTGACTATAAATCAGAATTACTTTGATCCTCTTAGGTTTGATTAGTTTATTAGAGCAGCATACTGAGCTCTGGAAACTTAGTCAAATGCATATTAAGAAAATTATACACAGCCGGTTGGAAGACTAGAGTTGGGTTCCCAGTACTCACACCAGGCACCTCATAGCCTGTTACTCCATTTCCATGGGGATCCAATTTCTCTGACCTCTATGAGCAACTTCATACACATGTACAGACATATATATGTAGTTAATAATAAATAAATATATTTTGGGTGGGTTTCAAAACAGGGTTTGTCTGTGTAGTAGTCCTTGTTGTCCTAGACTTACTTTACAAACTGGGCTGGCCTTGAACTCACAGAGATCCACCTGCCTCTGCCTCCCCAGTGCTGGAATTAAAAGCATGCACCACCATGCCAGACTTAAATATTTTTTGGTTTTGGTTTTGGTTTGTTTTTCAAGACAGGATTTCTCTTGTAGTCCTAGCTGTCCTGGACATACTTTGTAGACCAGGCTGCCCTGAAACTCAGAGAGATCCCTCAGCCTCTGCCTTCTCAGTGCTGGGATTAAAGGCGTGTGCTATCACGCCCAGCACACCAATTGCCTTTTCATCCCTGCAAATTATTAGGCATCTAAGTAAGGCCAATAGGGCCTGTAAACCCCTGCCTTGATCCAAATGACTACAGACTCATAAAGAACAGTTGATATCCTATGATTACAGAAAAGCCATCATACTAGGGCCTTGCCAAAAATCTAAGATTTAAGAGAAGTGGTTGCTGGTTTTGAGTTCTTAAATTTGTATAGTCTAGAGAGATGACTCAGTAGTTAACAGCACCAGCTGCTCTTCCAAAGAACTTGGGTTCAATTCCTAGTAGCCGCATGATGTTCACAACTGTGTGTAACTCCATCCAGTATCATGGAACCCAAAGCCCCCTTCTGACTTCCACAGGTCCTAGGCACACAAGTGGGGCAAAGATATACAAGCAAGCAAAATATTCATACACATAAAGTGATTTTTATTAAAGACAGGGTTTCTCTGTATATCAACCCTGGCCATCCCAGAGCTGACTTTGTCAATCAGGCTGGCCACAAACTCACAGAGATCTGTGTACCTCTGCCTCCTGAGTACTGTGACTAAAGGTATGCGCCACCACCACCTGGCTAAAGTAACTTTTTTTTTTTTTTTTTTTGGTTTTTCGAGACAGGGTTTCTCTGTGTAGCCTTGGCCATCTTGGACTCACTTTGTAGACCAGGCTGGCCTCAAACTCACAGCGATCCGCCTGCCTCTGCCTCCCGAGTGCTAGGATTAAAGGCGTGCGCCACCACGCCTGGCTTAAAGTAACTTTTTTTTAAATAAAAGAAATAGGGGCAATCTGTTAACAGATTGTATGATACTGTGAAATTTATAGCTGGTCTTCATACCTGTTGGCAGACACAGCTCCTAAAAACCTAATGTGTTTTTTGTATGCTAATAAAATGAGTGGTGGCTGGATGCTTGCAGGTAGCTTAAAGATGAGTGTTAGCACTAGAAAGTCCAAATCATGATTACAGGGTTGCACTTTCAGCCCATGATCCAACCTCCCAGGAGAAGAGGACACTTAAGGTTAAGTTGATCACCAGTGGTCAGCAATGTAGTGCAGCATGCCTAAGAAATGGAGCTTCCATAAACAGCCAAAAGGACCTGAGTCTGGAACTTGCAGATAGCTGGTCATGTAGAAGCATTCGGATAGTTAGAACAATAGGGGTCACAGAAGAGCCTTATCCTGTTCTACACGTCACCCTATGCTGGTCTACAAAGTGAGTCCAGGACAGCCAAGGCTACACAGAGAAACCCTGTCTCGAAAAACCAAAAAGAAGAAAAGAAAAGAAAAAGGCAATTGGTATGTCATCCACCTGGCTAACAAGTAGTTGTGGCTAAGTTTAAAAGCACTACTGTGCTGAGCTCCAACACGTAAGTGCTCTTAGACTATCTCTCGATGGTCTGAATAGCATGTACAGAGGACCGTGCTTAAAAGAACAGGATTAGTTTGTGGTCTTTAAATGTTATGTGTGGTGAAGCTGAAGAGATGACACAGTCATTGAAATGTTTGCCTTACAAATATGAGGACTTGCGTTTAGAGATCCAGCACCCACAAAAAGATGCACATGGCGGCACACACCTGTGATCCCAGTAATTGTTAGACAAGTAGTAGATTCCTGGAAGTTCACTGGCCAGCTGGGTTAACATTTCTTCAACCCTTGTTTTAATTTATTTACCTTATTATTTATTTATTGCAAATAATTTATATTTATATAATAAATATATAATATTTATATAATATAATGCTATAATATAACATTATAATCTATTATATATATATATATATAAAACAATACTATCATAGTAACCATCAGCCACTTGTGGCTATTGAACACTTTAAAATACCTTGTATAAATTAAGATGTGTTATAAACAGGGTATATAACCTTTTTTGTTTGTTTGTTTTCGTGACAGGATTTCTCTATATAGCCTTGGCTGTCCTAGAATCACTCTGTGCACAGGCTGGCTCAAACTCACAAAGATCCACCTGCCTCTGCCTCCCAAGTACTGAAATTAAAGGTGTGCACCTTTTTTATTTTTATTACTGTATTTTTGCACTCTGGCAGTTAATTGTAGCAAACATTACTTTTATCGTATGTCTGATAAGCCCAACAACAGGTGTGGTGGCACTGGTAAGGACAGAAACCAAGGCCTAGCTCATGTGCTATACTTGAATGCTGCAGGGAACCCACCAGCCCTGTGAAACATTTTGTTGTTTGTTTGCGACAGGGTCTCACACTGTTGCTCAGGGTGCAGTGTTGAACCTGTGGCAATTCTCTGGCCACAGCATGCCAGTTGCATGGCCATCTTCTTTGTTTGCTTCAGTGCTGGGGACTGGGTTCAGGCCTTGCACGTGCTAGGCAAGCACTCTTCCACTGACCTCAGACTTGTGGTCATCCTTTTCAGGAGTTCGCTTACTGGTGTGACATGAGTCACCATGGTCAGCTGAAGCCTTTAAAGATCTGTGTCTTTTTCTATTTTTACTCATTTTTAGGTATAATGTCTTATTTTATAGGATGTGTAGTTATTTTTACTGCTCATTGCCTTTTGGAAATTGTTGGTAGGAATAATTTTGTGCCCCAAAATAGAAATACTGGTTTTCTGAAAGATTTTTGTTTCTGCCAGACATACAGACCTCGACTGCTCTATGACCACCCTAAACCACTTCATTGTTTAAGATTTTCTGTACCACTACAGTCTGTATTTGGATCTGTGGAGAGGATGTTAGTCTGCTTCTGGTTTGCCCTGACTTTCTGGATACAACTTTTGAAATGCTAGCTAAAAGTTGGGGCCATTTATAAGATTTCCTTCCTTTGGAAGGTCTTAGGCTTGGTTCTTGCCCACATGGCCCTTCAAAAATGAGGATCCACTTTGGTAAGTTTAGCAAATCCCTTCTAGACAAAAGTGAGCTTTTGTATTCTCCTTTTTATGTAAACTCTGGCTTAATATTACCTAACAGTATTGTTAGCCTGTTGCTGCTTGTCAGATCACGTCTCACAGTTTTAGGTGTCTATAGTTGCAAAGTTGTTCCAAGTGGTCTAATCGCCGACTGCCAAAAGCTGCCAACTACACATATCCCCCGCCCCATTAATCTGACATGTAGACTAGATTTGGATATGTATCAGTTCTGCAAATGGAAGGTGTATGTAGAAACGAAATAGGTAGGAAGTCATCAAGCCGGTGCAGGATGCTCACATGTACATGCTCTTAGGCATATCAGATAAAAATTTGGGTTTTTTTGTTTGGTTGGTTTTGGTAAAAATAGGATGTGGGGTTTTTCTGGGGAGTGGATTTTGTTTGTTTGTTTTGCTTTTGTTTTTGTTTTCGTTTTCAAGACAGGGGTTTCTCTGTGTAGCCTTGGCTGTCCTAGAACTTTGTAGACCAGGCTGGCCTCAAACTCAGAAATTCTCCTGTCTCTGCCTCCTGAATGCTTGGATTAAGAGTCTGCAACACACTGCCTGGCTTTTTGTTTGTTTGAGATAGGGTTTCTCTGTATCTCTGGTTGTCCTGGAATGCTCTGTAGACCAGACTAACCTCAAACTCTGCCTGTCTCTGCCTCCCATGTGTAGCCTACACTGAACTTTCTGTGATCCTCCTACTTTAGCCTTTGCAGTACTAGAGTTATAGGCAGATCTCCCCATGCCTAGTTGGTTTGTTTGTTTATTTTCCTTAAAATTTGTTTGAGATTTATTTTTTGTTTGTTTGTTTTTGTTTTTCAAGACAGAGTTTCTCTGTGTAGCCCTGCCTGTCCTGGACTCACTTTGTAGATCAGGCTGGCCTTAAACTCACAGTGTGTGGCCTAGCTCTTTATTTTATAAAAAACAGTTTGTGGGTATGGGTGTGGGTGTGTGCATGAATGTTTTACACTATGTGAAGGTCCCGTTTCCCCCCCCCACTACCCATGGAGGCCAGAAGAAGGTACTGGGTCCCCTTTGGTAATGTAGTTACAAATTCTTGTTAGTCACCATCTAGGTGCTGGTCCTTCAGAAGTGAAGCCAGTGTTCTTAACTGCTGAGCCATCTCTCTAACTCTTACAGTTTCTTTGAGTTGGTCCAATATGTGAGTCAACAGGACCCAGCACTGGCTAGCATGTTTTGCATAGTGAGTTCCAGGCCAGCCAAGGTCTATAGTGAAACCCTGTCTCAAATAAAAACCAAAAACAATAGTTGTTGATAGCTATTGCAGTGTCTAGATGTCAGAGCGCCCTTACCATATGATGAGCTGTAATGTTCGTAGTTGGAAATTATGGTTGAAAGTCTTACATCAGCCGGGCGTGGTGGTGCACGCCTTTAATCCCAGCACTCGGGAGGCAGAGGCAGGCGGATCGCTGTGAGTTCGAGGCCAGCCTGGTCTACAAAATGAGTCCAGGACAGCCAAGGCTACACAGAGAGACCCTGTCTCGAAAAAAAAAAAAGACTTACATCAGACTTATTTTGAAGATAGTTCAATACAGTTATTTTGAGTTGTTTTAGGCCCCCCCCCACTACACACACACACACACACACACACACACACACACACAAACAAAATTATCCCTCTTCCTTCTCCCTGCTTCACAACCACCCAAGGGTAATTTTGACATTTTAAGGTGAAGTCTTCAGAGAGATGTAAAAACCTTTCATGTAAGAAGTATTCTCAATTCTTTTAGTTTATGTGGTTATTTTTACAATTACATGCTAAGAGTTGAGCAAAAGTAGAAGGAACAGAGCATTTGCTTCAAGAACTCTGTGAGTCCTTACCTCATATTCTACACTTTTTTCTACGTGGAGTTTCATGTTGCTTTTATGGACCTCTATTTTTACTTGCTGGGTACCTAGGCACTACTGTATGGTATTTTGAGCTGAAGTGAGCTTTTTTCTTTCTTTTCTTTTCTTTTTCTTTTTAATTTTTTCGAGACAAGGTTTCTCTGTGTAGCCTTGGCTGTCCTGGACTACCTTTGTAGATCAGGCTGGCCTTGAACTAAAGTGAGCATTTTAAGGCTCTTCATGAACTAGTTCAGTCAGATGGCTCATTGAGTACAATCCCTGAAACCCACATGGTGGGAGGAGAGAACCTGCTCCTGCAAGTTGTCCTCTGACCTCCACATGTGTGCCATGTTGTTTTTGTGTATACAAACACACACACACACACACACACACACACACACACACACAAACACACACACACAAACTTGACTAATAATAAAGACTTCAGTAATGGAAAAATTGTAACCACAGAATTTTTTTAGGTGCTAAATATGCTGGAAACTCTGGGTCTGGAGTCCAGCCAAGAGTGTAGGCTGATCTGTGGGGAAGCGTTTATCTTAAGGAGGGTGAGTAGGTAGAGGTGAGGATGACTTGCAGAGATTTGCATTCCCTAAGCCAGCATCACAAACATGCAGAAAAACAAACTGAAAACTTTAGTCTTGAGTTCTGAACAAGTGGCAGAAAGGAAGCAAAATAGGGTGAAGCTGTCAGAAGACCTGATTCCAGGAACATCTGAAGGAGGTCTGTTAATTGGGAACAGTCATATTGGCTCTTTGGTGTAAGAAATTTTTTTCTAGAAGATCATGGGCCTTTAACCAGTTTCCCTTATGCTGAAGTTGAGATAAAATTAATTCTTTTTTTTTTTTTTTAAATAAAGCATACTAGTTACTTGGAGGAAATGCATACTAAACAAGAGAAAATCTGGGGCCAGGCAAGGTGGCACACGCCTGTAATCCCAGCACTCAGGAGGCAGAGGCAGGCAGACCGCTGTCAGTTTAAGGCCAGCCTGTCTACAAAGCAAGTCCAGAACAGCCAGGGCTACATAGAGAAGCCCTGTCTCAAAAACCAAAACAAACAAACAAAAGACAAAAAAGTGGGGCTGGAGAGATGGCTTAGAGGTTAAGAGCACTAGTTGCTCTTCCAAAGGTCCTGAGTTCAATTCCCAACAACCACATGATGGCTCACAGCCATCTATAATGAGATCTAGTGCCCTCTTCTGTCTTGGAGGTGTTACATGCAGGTAGAACACTGTATACCTAAAAATAAAAATAATAATAAAAAAATAATAGTAAATTTAAAAAGTAAGCACTTATTTTCTAAAAAATAAAAATCACCTTATGCCAGGCCTATGCTTGGGAAACAGGGGCAGAGACCAGATTTATGTGAGTGTGAAGCCAGTAGTCTATATATTGAGTTTCAAACCAGACAGGATTGTGTAGTAAGGCTCTGTCTCAAAAACCAAACAAATAAATAAAATAAAAACCAACGTAGGTGAAACTCAGGTGAAGTATCTCTACTTGAGCTAGGAGGTGGTGGGGCACACCTTTAATCTCACCACTGGGGAGGCAGAGGCAGGTTTATTTGTTCTTATAATTATACATACGTTTTACTGAATTTAAGATGCACCATTACTTTATATACTGGGGCGAGGCAACTCTGCCAGTAATTATGTCATAAAATATTATACTCTGATAAGATGTTAAGATGAGGGGCTGGAGAGATGGCTCAGAGGTTAAGAGCACTGACTGCTCTTCCAAAGGCCCTAAATTCAATTCCCAGCAACCACATGATGACCATCTGTAATGAGATGTGGTGCCCTCTTTTGGTGTGCAGGTGTTACACGCAGGCAGAACACTGTATACATAATAAATAAATAAATCTTTTTAAAAAGATTTATTTTGTATGGATACAGTGTTCTACCTACATGTACACCTGCACACCAGAAGAGGGCACCAGATCTCGCCATAGATGGCTGAGAGCCACCATGTGGTTGCTGGGAATTGAACTCAGGACCTTTGGAAGAGCAATCAGTGTTCTTAATTGCTGAGCCATCTCTCCAGCCCATAAATAAATCAATCTTTAAGAAAAAAAAAAGAAAAAGAAAAAGAAAAAAGGCAGAGGGGCTGGAGAGATGGCTCAGTGGTTAAGAGCACTGACTGCTCTTCCAGAGGTCTTGAGTTCAAGTCCCAGCAACTACATACATGGTGTCTCACAGCCACCCGCAAGGTGATCTGATGCCCTCTTCTGGCCTGCAGGTGTACATGCAAGCAGAACATTGTATACATAATAAAATGTATCTTAAAAAAAAAAAAAGATGTTAAGATGAAGTATTAAGTGGATTTTTAAAAAACAAACAAGTAAGTTTTAGACATGATAATGAGAAAGCTTTATAACCAGTCAACTAGGGTATTTTCCTTGAAAATTATACACCACTTTTAAAACATTCCATCAAGGTGCTAGAGATGCCTCAGCAGTTAAGAGCACTACCTTTCCAGAGGACCCAGGTTCAATACTCAGCACCTACATGGAAACTAACAATTATCTGTAACTCTAGTTCCAGGGGATTTAATGTCTACTTCTGGCTTCCGTAGGTACCAGACACACACTGGTGAACACAGAGAACATGCAGGCAAAACACTCATAAAATGAAAACTCCAAGGAGAAGTGGCACTATTCAACCTTACTGCTGCTACCACACTGTGCTGCGTTCAGTGAATTGACTGGACTTTAGGATAAGTAGGAGACATGCTCGTGGGAGAGGGCCTTTCCAGAGATTTAACCTCGGATGTGGGAGCTCACCATGGGCTGAGCTAATGCACTGACTGCGGTGGATACAATATGACCAGTCACCTCATATTCATACTGTGATCGACGTCCTAACTGTAAGCCAAACTTCCTTTCGTCGCTTTTAGTCAGGCTTGTTTTCACAGCAATGAAGAGTAACTAACATATACACATTAAAACGGATTCATGAGCCGGGTGTGGTGGCGCATGCCTTTAATGTCAGCACTCCGGAGGCAAGGCAGGTGGATCTTTCTGAGTTTGAGGCCAGCCTGGTCTACAAAGCGAGTCTAGGACAGTGAAGGCTACACAGAGAAACCCTGTCTTGAAAAACCAAACCAAACCAAACCAATCCAAAAAAACAACACCCCACAATCAACAGCAAGCAGAAGCAAGCTAATATGTACATTTGTGCACATACCAACTCTTAAGAACTCCAGCTAGGGGCTGGAGAGATGGCTCAGTGGTTAAGAGCACGCCTGCTCTTCCAAAGGTCCTGAGTTCAATTCCCAGCAACCACAAGGTGGCTCATAACCATCTTCTGGCTTGCAGGAGCACTGTATACATAATAATAAATAAATAAATAAATATTTTAAAAAAAAGAGAGAGTAACAAGAATAAATTAATAAAAAAAATGTATATGTAAAAAAAATAAAAAAAAAAAAATAAAAAAATAAAAAAAAAGAGAGAGAAAAAAAAGAACTCCAGCTAGCCAAGCAAGGTAGAAGCATGTCAACAGCAGGCTAGAATAGTCTCCACACAAATTCCAGAATAGCTAGGGCTACATAGTGAGACCCTGTCTCAAAAAAAAAAAAAAAAAAAAAAAAAATCTTCAAGCTAGTGTTTTGTTTTGAGATCCTCTTCTGAAATCTGAGGACACTGCCCACACATGGTACCCAGACATACATGCAGACAAACACCCAGACACATAAACTAATAAAATAAAAATTGTTTTAAAATGGGGGTGGCTTCACAACTTCAGTTTGTTTATGTTATTTTTTTTTAATGGAGGAGTAATTTTATTTTTTAAATAACCTGAACTATATGTAACAGTGAATTTGACCTCCTTTTTAAAAAGCCCTGTTTACTGTATGAATATGTGGATGACTCATGACTGATGAATGAGAATGAGACAAGGAAATGGACTAGAATTGATCTCATTAAAGTAGGTAAAAGCTTTCCACAGAACTCAGCCAAGGCATGCCTTGCTCTACAGCTACTGACTTGCCTGGGTACTGTCTGCTGTGCAGCATTCATTGCCCATTTTATTCTTCAGCTGTGGAAGATTTCTTGCTCTATGGAGCTCACTTCGAGAGTATACCATGAAAATGAGTGTGTACTATGAAAATAAAAGTAAATGCTAAGAAATCAATAGAAGTGTAGATGTGCAGTACAGTGGCTGAATGTTTATTTCACATGGGCTAGGCCCTAGGTTCTATCCACAGCAAGAAAGAAATGGGAGGGAGGGAAGATGAACCTAAAGTATTCTATTAAAACATTACGTAAATAAGAATAAGGAGTTGAGAGTTGGAAACTGAAGCCTGGCATGGTGGCACATGCCTTAAATCACAGTACTTGGGAGGCAGAGGCAAGCAGACTGCTGAGTTCAAGGCCAGTCTGGTCTACATAGCAAGCTTCAGGACTGGCAGAGCTATACACAGAGAGAGCCTATCTTAAAAACAACAAGAAAAAGGGAGGGAAGAAAGGAGGAAGGTAGGGAGGGAGAAAGAGAAAGAGATGGACGAGGGAGGAAAGAAGGGAGGAAGGGAGGGGAGAAAGGAGGGGGAAGGAGGGAGGGAGGGAGGGACGGAGGGAGGGAGGGAAGAAGGAAGGGTGTAGAAAGAGCTAAGTAGGGAAATTACAGTTTTCACATAAAGCTGGCAGCACTCTGACTATTAAAACTATATATACACACACTGCTTGACTTAGGGGGGGGAAAAAAGAGGGAGAAACTAAACCAGAGTGCCTGCCAGCACATATAGTACGCAGAAGACTACAGGAGTATTTCCCAGTGTTCCCTTAGTATCTTACTCTGTTGTGCTTCAGTACACACAAACAAAAAAGTCTGCAACCCAGGATACCTTGACCTTGTGGCTTTCCTAACCATCCATTTCCTGAATGCCCCCTGGAATACAGGCATTTGCCATCTCACACCCAGTTTACAGGGCACAGGGATCAAACTCGGGTTTTTAGGCATTCTAGGCAAACACTTAATCACTAAACTACATCTTCAGCACCATCACCTTTCAAAACAAAAGTTTGTAAGACCACTTATCAAGCTGGGCATGGTCGCGCACACCTTTAATCCCAGCACTCCGGAGTTTAAGGAAGAAGAAGAAGGAGGAGGAGGAGGAGGAGGAGGAGGAGGAGGAGGAAGAAGAAGAAGGAGGAAGAAGAAGAAGAAGAAGAAGAAAGAAGACGACGACCACCATTTATCAACTATTAAAGATGCCATGACAAAAAAACAGATTCAAAACACCACCCTTCCAGGAGTGAGACACATGCCCTTAACCCTAGCCCTTGGGAAACAGGAGCAGGAGATCGCTCTGGGTTTGAGGGCAGCCAGGGGTGCCTACACAGTGAAACACTGACTAAAAAAAAATTTTTCTTTTTTGTTTGTTTGTTTTTGAGACAGAGTCTATTCCAGCCTTGGCTGGCCTTGAACTCATAGAAAGCTGCCTCCTCTGAGTGCTAGAATTAAAAGTGTGTGCAATTATGCCCGGCTTAAAATAGTACTGCGAATACAGATAATAACCAGTTCCAAGAGGGTTGTCTGGGCCTATCAGGACAAATGGTAGAGTCAAGAACCAAGCAGGACAAGTAAGAATCACAAACAATAGCTATCTGTGTCAAGTGTAGGCACTGCACTGTGCAGATGTAACATAAGCATGGTGAGTGGGACACATCTGAAATCCCAGTGGTCTGGGAGGTGGAGGCAGAAAATGGAGAGTTCAAGGCCAGTCACGACAAACATAGCAAGCCTACAAAGACAAAAATTTGAAGGCGAGATAAACATGTTTTTTGTATAGATCACAAGTGAGAGATGAGAAAAAGACTTGTGAGAGAGCAGGTGATGTTTATCCCCTTAGAAGTTGAACCACTGTGTGGGGGAGATTGGTTATTAACCAGCTGAAAAACATCCTTGAACAAATTATGAGAGGAGATACAAATGTGAGCCAAAAGCAGGAGGCGGGACCTTTGGAGACTTGGGATAGTTTTGGCTGTTGATCACTCCACTTCAAACCACTCGAGGGAAAGCTTCGAGGCTCCACGTTCTGGTTGCTCCAGGTTCCAGCAGAAGAACCTGCTGATTATGCCAGGAGAACCGTTCCCTGGAACTGATATCCTTAGGGTTTCATTATTGTATTCTTTAATCTCCTTCTCCTATTGTTTAGGTTAGTTGGGTTTTAAGTGAGGTACTCTTGGTTAATAAGTTCATAATAAAATACAATTGTTAAGAAAATTGAGCCTACAAAAATTTCCCTGAGGTTGTTCTCTGGTCATATGAGTTTGAAGAATAAAGCCCCAGGTGAGCCAGGCATGGTGGTGCACACCTTTAATCCCAGCACTTGGAAGGCAGAGAAGCAGGCAGATCTCTGTGAGTTCAAGGCCAGCCTGGCCTACAAAGAGAGTTCCAGGACAGCTAGAGCTATTACACAGAGAAAACCCATCTCGAAAAACAAAAACAAAAACAAAACAAAGAATAAAGCCAGGTGAAGTGGTATACATCTTTAACCCTAGCACTCAGGGAACAGAGGCAGACAGAACTCGGTGGAATTCAGACCAGCCTGGTCTACATATCAAGGTCTAGTTCCCACAAGGCTCAACAGTGGCAATCCTAATTACTACTATCTTTTTTTTTTTTTTTTTTTAACTGCTCTGCCCCTGACTCTCACTACTGAAACATTCCTTTCCTTGGTTTTCACAACTAAATTCTTGCAAATCTTCTTTTAACTTTCTACCACTCCTGTCCCCTACAATTCCCTCAACAAGCCTCTTTCCAACCCTTAATTGTAAGCATTCCC
This sequence comes from Acomys russatus, assembly GCF_903995435.1. Lineage (NCBI taxonomy): Eukaryota > Metazoa > Chordata > Mammalia > Rodentia > Muridae > Acomys > Acomys russatus. The sequence continues at coordinate 35,765,068 of NC_067162.1, forward strand.
CAGGGCTCAGTTCTTGGAATCTTACTCTGTATTTACACATTCTTTAAGAGGGTTCAGCCGTTTTTCATATTCCAGCTATACCTTTTTAAGCTAAAATAACTGTAAAATTTAGATTCAGTTCAACATTTGTTCTAAATTTACATCTTCTTACTGGAAATTGCTTTTAGTGCCTGGCTGTCATTTGAAACCCAATACAAGCTAAAAACCTGCCCATGTACCCTTTCTTTCATAGCACTTATCAAAGCTGTAATTTTCCGAATACACTGTGAGTGACTGTGTGTATGTGTGTGTGTGTGTGTGGTGTTGGGGATTTAACCCAGAGCCTCACACATGTAAGGTGAGCACTTTTACTGAGTCATATTACCAAGACCGGAATATGTTAGGCAAGTGCTCTGCCACGTCATCTATATTATCAGCCCTTATTTGTAATTCCTTAATGCCTATCTCCTCTATCTTCTCAAAATATGCACCATGAGTGCCAGGTGGTGGCGGCCTGGTCTATAAAGCAAGTCTAGGACAGCCAGGGATACACAGAGGAATCCTGTCTTGAAAACAAAACAACAAACAAAACAAAACCCAGGAGTGGGGAAGATTGGACAGCAAGATGGCTCAATGGATAGGGCGTTTGCCACTAAACCTTATAACCCCAATCTTTCAAATGACATGATGGAAGTGACTTCCACCGGTGTCCTCTATTTCCACATGCCCTCATGTACACTCATATACACATATAAATAACACAGTAAATAAACACATAAAAATTGTTTTAAGTTTCCAGATCCCCAAGGGCTAACCATTTCCCATGTCCTCTATGTGAGGCATATAATATTTTTGGTCGAATCATGGCAATGCTTTGTCCTAAGTAATATATAAAATGAAAGGGCTTTTTTGTTTTGTTTGTTTGTTTTTGAGACGCGGTCTTGATCCTCCTGCCTCAGCTTCTCAATGCTGATGACCATGCCTGGTTTGTCTCAATTTTTCAAAGGTGTTGTGTGTATATATACAAACATATAGAGCAGAGCAATAGAAAAACACAGTGAGAGAGGTTCCCGATGGGTCCTCTGGCATCCTCATGTTATGGATGCACTTCGTGACTTGTTTAATCACTTTCCTTAAAAATGTTTTCTACAAGGGGTGGTGGCCCAAGCCTTTAATCCCAGCACAAAGAAACCCTGTCTGTCCTGGAATTCCCACTATAGACCAGGCTGACCTCAAACTCAGAGATCCACCTGCCTCTGCCTCCCAAGTGCTGGGATTAAAGGTGTAAGGCACCATACCCAGCTGTTTATTTATCTTTTATGTATGTGTGGACACATGCCATGACACACATGTGGAAGTCAGAGGACAGCTTGAAAAAAATTGGTTCTTTCTATCTTATGGGTCCTAGAGATCAGACTCATGTCTTCAGGCTGCAAGTGCACATACCAAACCTTCTCCGCATCCCTATTTAATCACTTCTTTAGCTTGCTCCTAATTTAAAAAAAAAAAAAGGCCTCTACATTTATTATATTGCTTATATACAAATTCTGAGTAATTTTTCAGAAAAAGGATTAAGAGTCAAAAGATACATATGGGGCCGGGCGTGGTAGCCCACACCTTTAATCCCAGGACTCGGAGGTTGGGGGTGGGGCAGAGGCAGGTGGATTGCTGTAAGTTTGAGGCCAGCCTGGTCTACAAAGTGAGTCCAGGACAGCCAAGGTTATACAGAGAAATCCTGTCTTGAAAAACAAAAAACAACAACAACAACAACAAAATGAACATTTAATAATTTTTTGTTGTTTTTAAGATGAAGTCTCATAATTCCGAGGCTGGCCTCAAACTTGCTATATAGCCAAGGCTGATTTTGGACTTTTGCTTGTTTTATGTACCCATGAAGGATTAACTACTACAGCAATTGCTCTCCTTAAACCTACTGTCAACTAGATGAAACACAAAAGCACTGTTCAATCTCTGGAACTTTGATCCCTGAGCAGGAACCCAAACAGAATCTCACATTCTTACTCAGCAGTGGAGGGAAATCACCACTCAGGAGATATAAATGCAACAGAACTTGCAGGAATAGTCAGCAAAGAAAGAACAGAGAACTGGAACACACACACACACACACACACACACACACACACACACACACACACACACACGAGATCTGCTCAGTGCCCTCCTTGTGTGTAATAAAAACTTAGCTGACTTGTTAAGAAACGGGACTATAGCCACTGACAAAAAAGCCCAACAGGAAATGATCAGAAAGTTAAGAACCCTAAGCTGGGCATAGTAGCACATCTGTTTAATTCCAGAACTCAGGAGGTAGAGGCAACTGGGTTCCTGGGAGTTCAATGCGAGCCTGGTATACAGAGCGAGTTCCAGGACAGCCAGGGCTATGTAGAAATATTCTGTCTCAGAAAATCAATAAAAGAAATGAGAACCCCAAAACAGTTGGATACACTGAAGGAAGCTGGGCCTGGTAGTTCCTGCCTTTGATACCAGCATTATGCAGGCAGATCTTTGTGAGTTCCAGACCAACTAGGACTACATAATGAGACCCTATCTCAAAGAGGAAAATAAAAATAAATTAATTAATTTTTAAAAAGAAAAAAAAATAAGCATACTGAAGGATATACAGAAAAACTTAAAAGCATAATGAAAAAAGAAATTAAATCTATCTAAAAAAAAAAATTACAGCCAGGCATGGTGGCAGATGGATCTGAGTTCAAAGCCATCCTGGTCTACATACTAAGTTCCAGGACAGCCAGGGCTATACAGTGAGACCTTGTCTCAAAAAAAAGTGAGTAATACAAGGGGCGTGCCAGGTGTGGAGGCTCATGCTGTAGTCCCATCACTCAGGAAGCTGAGACAGGAAGACTGAACAGCAGCCTTGTCTACACAGTAAGTTCAAGGCAGCCTGAACTTTAGAAGAGACTGTGACACAAACAAAACTGCTGGATAGTATTAATGGCAGACTGAAACATAAAACTCAGGTGTGGTGGCTTTTTAATCCCAGCACTTGGGAGGCAGAGGCAGGCAGATCTCTATAAGTGTGAGGCCAGCCTGGCCTACAAAGCAAGTCCAGGACAGTAAAGGCTACACTGTCTCAAAAAACCCAACCCAAACCAAACCAAACCAAAACAAAAAAAACCAAGCAAGCAAAAAATGATATTTGTATAACAGTGAAAGTAATCTAAAAAGGGATAGTGACATGGAAAGATGGCGCTTTCACTCTGGGGCTGCCATCTAAGCTCTCCTAAAATTGTGTGACTTGGGCAAACCACAGTCTGACTGAGGGGCTTGCCTGACTTGTTACATTGATTTTCGGAGATAAGGTAGTCCTGTGTTACCAAGATTAGCCTCAGGCTCCTGGACTCAAGTACTCCTTCCATCTCAGCCTCCTAAGTAGCTGGGGTAGGTGTACACTACACCGGTTTTATTTTCTAAATGGTGAAATAAGGTTGGTACCGCTCATGTCTATCAGCAGCCATTATTAACTGTGGCAAACAAGATAAGGGCTTCATAAACTAATATTAACCCTTGGGCGGAATAATGAACTATTTGGGGAAGAGGGAGTTAGAGAAATACAAGTGTTAAATGAGTGAATAACATGTGCTTGCCTGTAACCCCAGTACACGTTAGGAGGTTGAGGCAGAATAGGGAATTTAGGTCAGCCTGGGCTACATGTTGAGACTGTCTTTAAAAAATGAAACAAAGATGATTTAAGACTTTAATCCCAACACTTGAGAAACAGAGGCAGGTGAACCTCAGTGGATACTGTCCTATATAATACCAGGCCAGCCAGGGCTGTATAGTGAGAGCCAGATGAAAATCAAAAAACAAAACAAAAAAACCACACACAGAAAAAAATAAATTAAAAAAAAACAAAACCCAACTCAAAATATGTATACAAAGCAATAATAAAACAAAACCCTTTCTACCAACTCCTATAGTATGGTGTCTGTCTAGCATGCATCATAAAGTCATATAAACCCTAGAAACTCGAACTTGTAACTCTGTACTCTGCAGAAACCCACAACACTATTCTATGTACTTTCAAATGTGGGCAGTAAGATGTGTATGCAGCCACTGTAAAGTAAGGCATGAAAGTTGGCTAAGAAATCAGGCTAATGAATGTGAGTTTTCCCCCCTTGAGAGAAAGGGAACCACACAGACACCTCTTCTGAGGTCAGCATTCTCTGTCCTAATTTCTATTTCAGAGTACTTTCAAACTGAAAATAAAAATATATAACACCATAAGTCTTGCAGCTTCTTATAGTGATTTTAAAAAGCCAAGATGGTGTAATGGCTCATGCCAATAATCTCAACACTCAAGAGTGAGGTGGTATGATCACATAGAGCTCAGGGCAAGCCTGAGTTAGAATAAGACCCTGTCTCAAAAATACACAAATAACTTTTTTTTTTTCACTTAAGCATGCCACTACTCAAGAGCTCAATTTAGCCTGGGCTACAAGGTGAGAAATCCTATCCCTTAAACAAACAAAGAAACAGCTAGGCTTATGGGGCTGGAGAAATGGCTCAGCTGTGTTTGGTGGGGTTTTTTTTTTTGTTTTTAGTTTTCTGAGACAGGGTTTCTTTGTGTAGCCTTGGCTGTCCTGGACTCACTATGTAGACCAGACTGGCCTCGAACTCATAGCGATCCACCTGCCTCATCCTCCCAAGTGCTGGGATTAAAGGCATGCTCCACCACGCCTGGCTTGGCTCAGCTGTTATGAGCAGTAACTGCTCTTCCAGACGACCAGGGTTCAATTCCCAGCTCTTACATGGCAGCTCACAACTGCCTGCACCTCCAACTGACACCTTCACAAAGACATACATGCAGGCAAAACACCAATGCACATAAAATAAAAATAAACTACTAAAAAAAAAGTATAGGCCCAATGGCACAGGCCTATAATTCTAGGATTTGAGAGGGTCTGGCAGGAGGATTACAAATTCAAGGCCAGCCTAAGTGAGACTTGTTTCAAAATAAAAGTAAAAAGGGATAGGAATGTAGTTCAGTGGTAGAGTGTTCCCTACCATGCGGTTACATCCCCAACCCCACCAATTTTTATGTGTATGAGTATTTTGCCTGCACGTATGTCTGTACACTACATGCATAACTGAAAAGGCCACAAGAGGGTGTCAGATAACTGAGACAAACAGTTGTGTGCTGCCATGTTGCTGCCAAGAACTGAACCCAGGTCTTCTGGAAGATAGCTAGTGCTCTTAACTGTTGAACTATCATCTATCTCTCCGGCTCCTTATTTAACTATTTTTTGGTGGTGGTGGTGGTTTTTTGGTTTATTGAGGTAGGGTTTCTGTAATAGCCTTGGCTGTGCCTGGAACTCTCTTTGTAAACCAGGCTGGCCTCAAATTCAGACCTCTGCCTGCCTCTGCCTCCCAAATGCTGGGACTGTTGTTGGCTTTTTGAGACAGGTTTCTCAGTGTGGCCTTGGCTGTCCTGAACTCACTTTGTAGACCAGGCTGGCCTTGAACTCAGAGATCTGCCTGCCTCTGCCTCCCAAGTGCTGGGATAAAAGCCGTGTGCTTCCTTATCAAAGTCTTAATGTAAGCGTTTCAGGGTTTTTTTTGTTTTGTTTTTTGTTTTGTTTTGTTTTTGAAACAGGATCTTGATTTGTAGGCCTGAATCTCACAATGTAGACCAGGCTGGCTTCAAACTTAAAGGGGTTCACTAGCCTCTGCTGGGATTAAAGGTGTGAGCCACTTTGACCAGCAATTATTGCCTATTTCGTAAGCCAAAGAAAGGTTCCAACCTTAGCAACAGAAGAGCTCAAGTTTTTACATATTACTTTCTCTCTGAAAATCACCAAATTTCAGGAAAGCTTCAATAATTTTTATATTTATCTGGATTTATACAAGTAAAGAATACAGCCAAAGCTTTCTGTTTCTGAGCAGATAAAGTCCCTGCCTGTAATCTCAGCAGTGAGGCATAGGTAGGCATACCTCTAAATGCAAGACTAGCTTGGTCTACATAGTTGAGACTGGAGAGAGACGGGAGAATTGCCTTGAACTTCTCTGGTGAGCTAAGCTGGCATATAAAACACAGAAACAAGAGGTAACCTACCCCCAAAACAAGTGGTAGACTCCCAAAAGTGTCTTCTGACCTCCTCATGTATACTGTAGCATGTGCACTCTCAACAGACTGAGATTTACAACCCCCATACACACACACTAAAAATTTAAAAATAAATTAAGATATTAATTTGAAGGCAAGGTGTGGTGGCTTGAAAAACTAATAATAATAATAATAATAATAATAATAATAATAATAATAATAATAATAATAATAATATTTTTGAGCCAGATGTGATGGCACACACCTGTAATCCCAGTACCTGGACAAGGACAGCTAAGTCTACACAGAGAAACTGTCTCAAAAAAAAAAAAAAAAAAAGATTAATTTGAGCTAGATAAGGTGAAATAGCCCTTTTTTTGTTTTTGTTTTGTTTGTCTGGGTTTTGGTTTTTTGAGACAGGGTTTCTCTGTGTAGTCCTGGCTGTCCTGGGCTCACTTTGTAGACCAGACGTGGCCTCCAACTCACAGAGATCAGCCTGCCTCTGCCTCCTCAAGTGCTGGGATTAAAGGTGTATACCACCATGTCCTGCTAGTGGTATGGCCTCTAATCCCTGTACTCTGGAGGCAGAGGCAGACAGATCTCTGTGAGTTCAAGGCCAGTCAGCGTGACAGGGAAAGGGGGGGTGAAGAGAGGCTGACTGATTTAAAGTCATAGTAATGTGAGCTGAGTCAAGACTGTCACTCCAAAGCCCATTCTGTTTTCCTCCTCATACTGCTGCTCCTCATACCTTACCCCCACGTGGCAATAAGCCCCGAACCTCTGACTCTTATTTCATGTATAACAGATACATGCTCAGGAGTTACATTCGTTAACACATGGCAGACTCTGCTTGTTATCAGAACTCCTCTGAGCTGGGTGGAGTGGCACACCTCTGCCCATCAGTACTTGGGTAAATTGAGGGTAGAGGCTACCCTAGGCAATATAGTAAGTTTAAGGCCAGCTTGGGGTACACAGAAAGTCTCAGTTTCAAAAATCATATAAACAAATATAAAAAAATTCCCAATATATCCTTTTTCTTCCCACTTGAAACTTACTGTCCACTTCATGCTATGACCAATATAAGACCTTTGATTCTGTTCCATGCTACACCTGGTTTGTTTGTTTAATGTGGCTACTGGGGATCTGATATGAAGTTATGTTTGTACAGCAAGTCAGCTCTCGGAGCAAGCTTACTAGCTCCCAAATTATTATTATTATTATTATTATTATTATTATTATTATTATTATTATTATTATTATTATTATTATTAATTTTGGTTTTTCAAGACAAGCTTTTTCACCAGGCATGGTGGCACACATCTTTAATCCCAGCACTTGGGAGGCAGAGACAGGAGGATCTCTGTGAGTTCAAGGCCAGCCTGGTCTACAAAGTGAGTCCAGGACAGCCAAGGCTACACAGAGAAACCCTGTCTTCAAAAACAAACAAACAAACAAGACAGGGTTTTTCTGTGTGTAGCCCTAGCTGTCCTGAAACTCAGGACTGCCCTTAAACTCAGATCTACCTGCCTTTGCTTCCCAAGTACTGGGGTTAAAGATGTGCGCCACGCTACCTGGCAGGCCTTGAACTTTTTATCCTCTTGCTTTCCTCTTCCAAGTGCTGGTATGTACCTAGTTTGTGTGGTGATCCGGATCAAATGCAAGGCTTTTGCTAAGCAAGTACTCTATCAAATGACCTACATTTCCAGCCCCAAGAAGCAGAATTCTAATCCTTCTGCCTCTACCTCCAGAATGCTAGCTAGCATTACAAGCCTCTGCCACCAAGCTGGATATACTTGGTGCTAGGGAGTCCACCCCAGGGCTCCCAACATGCTGGCCAATCACTCTACTAACTAGCTTCATCCCCAGTACTCAATCTAATGTTATGTGAGTCCAGTAAACTAATGCTGAATGAAGGAAAATAGATGCCTGGCCTGCTTCCTGTATTTATTGTTTTTAGATTCCAGTCCACACTTCTTGTTCCTCCACACTATATTTTAACTCAGATGCAAAGTTATTACTAGCTCAGCTCTGAGCTTTGGGGGACATTACTTTGAGATTCTTTCTTAAGTTTCAAATTTATCTAACACATCCAAATAAAGATGAGTCATTGACTGATTTCAGGGTTTGTGTTTTGTTTTTCGAGTCAGGATTGTTCTGTGTAGCCTTTAAGTCCTGGCTATCCTGGACTTGCTTTGTAAAAAAAATTGAAAATAATTGCACTGTCTACTAAATCAAGGTGTAGCACACACCTGTAGCCCTAGTAATTGTGGGCGAAGGCAGCAAGATTGGGAATTTGAGGTCATCCTCTTGCTGCAAAGAGTTCTAGGGCAACCTGGGCTACAACAGACTCTTTAAAAATTAAAATTAAAAAAGCAAAGTAACTTTGGACTCTCAGGTTCAGGGTCTGAAGCTCTGTCAACTCATCTACCCAGGCGAGGATGTGGAAAGGGGAACCCTCCTCCATTTGTACAACCACTTTGGAAATCAATCTGGTGCTTTCTCGGGAAACTGAGAACAGCTCTACTTCAAAACCCAGATATACCACTCCTGGCATATTTCCAAAGGATGCCCCACCATACAACAAGGACATTTGCTCAACTATGTTCATAGCAGCATTATTCATAATAGCCAGAAAACTGAAAAAAAAAAAAAAAAACCCAGACGTCCCTCAACCAAAATATGGATAAAGAAACTGTGGTACATTTACATAATGAAATACTACTCAGCCACTAAAAACAAGGAAATCATGAAATTTGCAGGCAAATGGATGGAACTAGAAAAGATCATCCTGAGTAAGGTAACCCAGACCCATAAAGACAAAATGACAGAAGCCTATCAGAGTTGTCCTCTGAGAGGCTCCACCCAGCAGTGGTTCAAAACAGATGCTGAGACTCACAGCCAAACTTTGGGCAAAGCATAGGGAGTCTAGTGGAAAAGGGGGCATAGGGGTGGCATGGTGAATAAAAGGACCCTGAGGTAGTAAGAGCTCCACAAGAAGACTAACAGAGCCAACCAACCAGGGCCCAGAGGGGCCTGTGGAGTCTCAAGCACTAACTGAGCATGGACTGGACGGACCTAGGTCCTCTACATAGATGTAGCCGATGGGCAGCTCAGGCTTCATGTGGGTCCTCTAGTAAGGGGAGCAGGGGCTGTCTCTGACATGGACTCTTGTCTGCTTTTTTATTAATTCCCAGGATAGGACTGCCTTGTCAGGCCACAGGGAAAGAGGGCTGATGTGACTTGATGGGCTGGAGTGCGTGTGTATGGGGCTCCCCTTTTCTGAGGAATAGGGGAGGGAAAGGGGGAGGGAAAGTGGGACTGGGAAGAGAAGAGGGAGGGGAATATGACCAGGATGTAAAGTAAATAAATAAATAAAAATTTAAACCCAGCACTCTGAAGGCAGAGCAAACTCATATCTATAAGTTTGAGGCATGCCCAGTCTACAAAGCAAGTTCCAAGACAGCCAGTGCCACACAGAGAAGCCCTGTTTTGAAAATCAAAAAACCAGCCCACCTCAAAGTTAAAAAAGCACACATTTCCTAGGATTAAATAATACTAGAAATTATTTTGCCTCTCTTAGAACAGAGCTTATAAGAAACAATAATAATGTCTGGTCAGTGGTGGTGCACACCTGTAGTCCCTGTACTAGAGAGGCAGAGGCCAGCCTGGTCTACAGAGTGAGTTCCAGGACAGCCAGAGCTACACAGAGAGACCCTGTTTTGAAAAACCAAAAAAAAAAAAAAAAAAAAAGAAAAGAAATGCTCAATAAGTGCTTGCTTTTATCAATATCTATATCACCAACACTGAACAGTGTCTTGTACACAGGATTCATTAAATATTTGCTGACAGATGAAAAATTAATTACCTATAAACCATTTTAATAGTTTCTTTTTAAGAAACATAATCTTGATATTGCTGACTACATTTGCTTGAACACAATAGAAACGTAGCATTTCCTCTTCTGAACTATTCAAGTGTATTATTTCCTTCTACAGAACAATAAATTATTAACAACTATATGCTATAAAGCACTCTCATCAAGAAACTTCTTGAGTATTTGCCGGAAATGTCAATGCTGTTTTTCAGGTAACTCTCAGTCATCTGAAGGAGTATTTTTATCTCAAGTTGGGATTGAAAACCATGCCAGCAGCCGGGCGTGGTGGCGCACGCCTTTAATCCCAGCACTCGGGAGGCAGAGGCAGGCGGATCGCTGTGAGTTCGAGGCCAGCCTGGTCTACAAAGCGAGTCCATAATGGCCAAGGCTACACAGAGAAACCCTGTCTCGAAAAACCAAAAAAAAAAAAAAAAAAAAAAAAAAAAAAAAGAAAACCATGCCAGCACTCAGGAGGCTAAGGCAAGATGATTTCAAGTTTTTAAGATTAGCTTGGGCATATAGAAAGACCATTTAAAAACATTCCACATAAAACACACACACACACACACACACACACACACACACACACACACACACACACACACACACACACCACTTAGGGAGGCAGGGGCAGGCGGATCTCTGTGAGTTTGAAACCAGCCCGGTCTACAAAGCAAGTTTCAGGACAGCCAAGGCTACACACAGAGAAACGCTGCCTCAAAAAATTTTTTTAAAAGAATTTAGAATTGATATGACATCAAGTTGCTAACACTCTTAAACGACTGCTTCTTGTTCACAATCTCATCTATCAAACTGACTGTAAGCAATGGTAGTATCTGAGTATTAATGTTCTTCCACAGTGATAGATACATAATGGGAGGTCAGTAACGATTTGATTATGTGGTTAAATTGCTTCCAACCACTGAGTTAACATGAGAGGAAATTCCGTACGATCTCAAATAAAATTACTACATCCTAAAGCCCAACAACTTGGATTAATTGCTGTTTGCCTTACTCATGCCATTATTTCCTCTGAATAAGCAAAAATCATGAGACAAATACATATTTAATCCTAGAAGCCATACAATACATGCCTAATCAGAATACATAAGGTAAATAGCTTATATTAGTTAGAAAAATCTTAGAGTTCGGAATGAGTGACAAAGAGGTTGCCTAACACAGGCAAAGCTCTAGGTTTAATCTCTTGAAACACACAAAATACATATTTCCTAGGCCTATAGATATGGCTAAGAGTGCTTGCTGTGGGCTGGAGAGATGGCTCAGCAGTTAGAACTGTCTGCTCTTCCAGAGGTCTTGAGTTCAATTCCCAGCAACCACAGCAAGAGTGCTATCTGACTAATTCCCAATACCTACATTGCTACTACCAACCACCTGGAGCTTCAGTTCTAGGGGATCCAAGGCCCCCTTCTCATCTCACCAACACATAAAGAAACCAAGCCTCAGAGTGATACATGTCTTGCCCAGTCTTGTAAGTACCTAATAGCAAGCCATGCATGGTGGCTGAGGACAGGTTGCTAGGAGTTTCAAGTCACTATAAGCTACACTGTGAGTTCTAAGCAACCTGACTATAGAGTGAGATCCTACCCCAAAACAAAACAAGGGGGCTGGAGCACTGGCTGCTCTTCCAGAGGTCCTGAGTTCGATTCCTGGCACCCACATGGCAGTTCACAACTGTCTATAACTCCAGTTCCAGGAGATATAACATCCTGGTACAGACATACATGAACGTAAAACACCAATGCACATAAAATAAAAAAAAAATTTTTTTAACTTCTTTTTGTTTGTTTGTTTTCTTTCAAGACAGGATTTCTCTATGTAGCCCTGACTATCTTGGAACAGCCTGGCCTTGAACTCACAGAGATCCACCTGCCTCACTTCCCAACTTCTGAGCTTAAAGGAAAAAGAAATTCTTGGAGGGGGGGGGTGTGAGACAGGGTTTCTCTGTGTAGCTTTGGCTATCCTGAACTCACTTTGTAGACCAGGCTGGCCTCGAACTCACAGTGATCCACCTGCCTCTGCCTCCCAAGTACTGGGATTAAAGGTGTGTGCCACCACGCCCAGCTGAAAAAGAAATTCTTTAAAAACAAATAATAGGGTTAGATCCCAGGCCAGCCAGGGCTAAACAAGGAGACCCTGTCTCAAAAAAAGAAAAAGTTTGCAGTGCTGAGATTTTATTTGCTGCTCAGTATATAAAACAGTATAATCCTAAAACTCGGGAGGCAGAGGCAGAAGCAGGTGGATCTCTGTGAGTTCCAGGCCAGTCTGGTCTACAAAGTGAGTCTAGGACAGCCATGCCTGTTACACAGAGAAAACTTGTTTCAAAAAACCACAAAAAACAAACAAGCAAACAAAGTCCACTTTAAATAAATACACAGTATTTACACAAAGTTTAGGTAAACTGGGTATGGTGGTACACGCCTTTAATCCCAGCACTTGGGAGGCAGAGGCAGGCAGATCTCTGTGTGTTCAAAGCCAGCCTGGTCTACAAAGACAGGACTACAAGAGATACCTGTCTTGAAAAAAAACAAAACAAGGTCTCCAGCTCAATAGAGCTTGGTAGACTCCATCACGATGGACCAATAAAGCGTCCCTTGCTGTTTGCATCAGAAAAGAAGAAAAGAAAAAAACAAAACAAAACAACAGCAAAAAAAACAAAAAAGTTTAGATAGTGGCACAAATGTTTGGAGATTAATATATTCACAGAAAGTACTAAGAAATATTTTTAAGTATCTCACACACTGAAGTACTCATAAATTAAATGACATCTGGTGTCTAGTTTAAAATATATCAGTCTCTCAACAGTATGCTAGAAAAATAGAAGGGTAGTCATAGTTCAAGTTGAGTGACACACATACAAACATACACAATTACCCAGCACTCCTCCTCCACTGTTAATACTCTACCATCTACTACTTAAGAGTAGGTAAAATGGATACTGAGGCCAGCCTGGTCTACAAAGTGAGTCCAGGACAGCCAGGGATACACAGAGAAATCCTGTCTCAAAAAACAATAACAACAACAAAAATGGGTATAGGGGCTAGAGGGAGGCTCTGCAGTTAAGAGCACTTGCTGCTCTTGTAGAGGACCTTAGTTGGATTCCCAGTGTCCACGTCGTGGTTCACAAACATCTATAATTCAGGCAGAGGCAGGAGGATCTCTGCGAGTTCAAGTACGGCCTGGTCTATAGAGTTAGTTCCAGGACAGCCAGGACTACACAGAGAAACCCTGTCTCAGAAAAAGACACACACATACACACACATACACACACACACGCACACACACACATCTATAACTCCAGTTTCAGGGCACTGGATACCTTCTCCTGGCCTTTGTGGATACTGCACACTTTTAAAGCACAGACACACATGCAGGCAAAACACCTACCCCTACATACACACAAGAATGGGACTATTGCCTATTAGGTACATTGGGCCCTTTAAAAGGCACAACTCAGGTGGGGCACAGTAGCCCACGCCTGTGATCCCAGCACTCAGGGAGGCAGAAGCAGGTGCATATCTGTGAGTTCGAGGCCAGCTTGGTCTACAGAGTCCACAACAGCCAAGGCTACACAGAGAAACCCTGCCTCAAAAAAACCAAATAAATAAATAAACAAACAAACTAATGCGCATGACTCAGGCTAGGCAGTGGTGGTGCATGCCTTTATTTTTTTTTTTTTTTTTTTTTTTTTTGGGTTTTTCGAGACAGGGTTTCTCTGTGTAGCCTTGGCCATCCTGGACTCACTTTGTAGACCAGGCTGGCCTCGAACTCACAGCGATCCGCCTGCCTCTGCCTCCCGAGTGCTGGGATTAAAGGCCTGCGCCACCACGCCCGGCTGGTGCATGCCTTTAATACCAGCACTTGGGAGGCAAATATGAGTGGATCTCTATGATTTTGAGTTCCAGGCCAGCCTGGTCTACAGAGTAAGTTTCAGGACAACAGGCTACATAGAGGAATCCTGTCTCTAATTAATTAATTAGTTAAAAAGCATGATTCATCTGAGGGGTCAAAAAGAAAGCTCCACATAACATACACCTTCAAAATACTGGTCTAACGCCTTCAGTAAAGCTGTGAATTAATCTATAGTTGACATAAAGTTTTACTATAGTATATCCTTATATCTTGAGTTCGTTGGCAGATGACACACTAGATAAACTGAAAATGTCAACTGATAGTACTTAAAGGTAAAAATAAATCTCTCAATAAGGCATGTAAGTGAATTACATAATTTTGGACCACAGTAGAGAGAGCCTTAAATTCTAAAACTTGTGACATAAGGCTTTAATCTCAGTACTCAGGAGACAGAGACATGTTAAGGCCAGGCTAGTGTACAAAGAGTTCTAAGGTACACAGGGCTACAGAGTGAGACCTGTGGAAACCTTGTTTGGGCGGTGTGTGTGTGTGTGTGTGTGTGTGTGTGTGTGTGTGTGTGTCTGTGTGTGTCTGTGTCTGTGTCTGAGTTAGTTCCAGGACAGCCAGGGCTACACAGAGAAACTCTGTCTTGGAAAACAAAACAAAACAAAACATGAACTTGAGGGATTAAGGATGTTGCAGATCCCCGGTACTGAGCGCACAAGTGAAGCTCATCATTATACTGAGAATTTAGCTCCTTCCTCCCAAGTAGTAAGTCCCCCATTTACATGACACTCCCTTCTTCTGGAAGGCAAAACCGCACCCACCAATTTTACTCTTCCCCAATCAACTAACAATATTTTCTGAGTTCTAGCACTGAACTAGGTATTCTGGAACAGAGTTTATACATGATCCTGACCCCTCTCCCCCCAAAAAATTTACTTAAATATCTTTGCTGAGAATTTTGAGAATAATGGTAGACTAGTGACTACATTTTCTGACCAGTGTACTTTTCTTTATGCAAACTAATCTAAGAAAAAAAAATGGTGCCCTTAAGATAAAGATTGCAAAATTAAACAAGCCTATCCTTTATAGATGGAGAGCGTCTCTACATACTTTTACATGCATGACAGAAAACCATTCAGTGCTCCTGTAAGGAGTGTTACAGATGTCTATAATGTAAACAGCTTTAGACACTCCTTCAACTGGACTTTTTTTTTTTTTTGCCACATTCCTCTAGTAATAGTCTATTTCTACAACAACCCATTAACAATGTTATCTAGTAGGATAGTAGGATCTTAGCTTAAGGAAACAATATCTAGTAAGTATCCTTAAGAATCAGATAGAATGGTCTACAAAGTGAGTCCAGGACAGCCAAGGCTACACAGAGAGACCCTGTCTTGAAAAACCAAAGGGAGAGGAAAAAAAAAAAAAAAAAAGAATCAAATAGAAAATTCCAAAGAGAAACCCTGTCTTAGGATGGGGGAGGTGAGAGAGAAGGTAAGACCAAAAAAAAAAAAAAAAAAAAAAGCCGGGCGGGGCGCCCGCCTTTAACCTCAGCACTCGGGAGGCAGAGGCAGGCAGATCGCTGTGAGTTCGAGGCCAGCCTGGTCTACAAAGTGAGTCCAGGACAGCCAAGGCTACATAGAGAAACCCTGTCTCGAAAAACCAAAAAACAAAACAAAACAAAAACAAAAACAACAACAACAACAAAACAAAGCCCTTGGCTGTCCTGGACTCCCAATAGACCAGGCCACACAGAGATCTGCTGGTCTAAGCCTCCAGAGGCATATGCCACCATGCTTAGTGGCTGTATCTGCTTTCTAGTCTTCAAGCTATAAATGAGAACCATGTACGATTCCACATTTCTGGTGGCTCTGGAAACTCTCTAGATCTTGATTTTGTATGCCTTTTCCTTTTTTTTTTTTTTTTTTTTTTTTTTTTTTAAATTTCTTCTTTTTTAAAAACAGTTTTAATGTTGCCCTGCCTGGCAGACTGTCCTCAAACTCAAAAGAGGTATCTGCTAGCTTCTGCCTCTCAAATGCCAGGATTAAGGGGGCTTAGTATATAAGGGTACAGTATATAACGCTAAAAAGCAAGACTACCACACATCTTAAAACCAGTGGTCAACTCATGGTCTTGAACAATACTGAAGATTGTTCTTCAACAATCCTGAAAAATAGACTATTGCAAATGAAATGACAAACAGCAGCTTCAACTTGCCAACCTTTGGGACTAAACCTATTTATTTAAGCTTATGGAAAACAAGTATTTCTACCAAATGCATGCATGTCCGCAGAACCAAATATAGAAAATAAGTTATCAGTGTAGTTTAAATGAACTCATTGAGAGTTACTGTTAAAATTATTTCAAACTTGGCAAAGTGGTCAGCCAGAAACAGAAGGATGCCTCTAGTAGGCAGCCAGCCTGGGCTACGTAAGCAAATCCTGTCTTAAAAAAAAAAGAAAAAAGAAAGAAAGAAAGAAAAAAGAACAAAACAAAAACTATAAGCAGACTTCAGAAAAGCCTACAACACGATCACGGTATTAAATGCTGCCTATAACTTTCTCAAGCTTTAGGGTTCCAAGTGGCATGAAGGCTAAAAATGAGGTCCTTTACAAACTGACCACAGGAAGTGAAGGGGGGGGGAGCACCAGGTAAATAGCAAAGATTTACCAATGACAAAAGAACGTGGTAAGAACAGTAAATTCAGTTCTTGACTACGTACACACGAGAAGAGAACCCAGATTAACAAACCAAGTATCTACTGCTAAATAAACAGCAGACAGATCTTTAGCAGCTCAAATATACCGACCATTTTTTATTTTCACGTAGAAATGCATTGCTACACACTGTCGAGGTCGAAACTGATAGCAAAAATCCTAAACTGGTTTTCGGCGAGAAGCCCCTCGGCATAGAGCACCACACAAAAGACAGGAGCGCAAACAGAAACACGCTCCTAGTAGGCCTTCGCCTCCTGAGGCCGTGAGCCGAGGTCTCGATCCCAGAACACCGCGACAAGGAGCGAAAGAAGGGACCGGGGAGGGAAGCCAGCCGGAGGGGTGGGATCCGCTTGCCGGAACGCACCCGGGAGTGAGGGGCAGGAAGGAGAAAGGCGCCGGCACACAGCCCTGAAGGAAAGGAGCGAGGGAAGCCGCAGCCCGGCAGCCGCGGCTTCCAGGCCGGCGACACCCTCCGGCCCGCACCAGGCTCGGCCCTCCTCCCAGGCCCGTCCCACCTTCTCACCTCCCTTACGTCCTGCAGGCACTCGAGCACCGCCAGGTTGTTGCTCCAGGTGTGTTTGGGGCACACACGGGTCACGTCCTCCCTGCAGGACTCTTCCTCCACCAGCTTCCAGCCACCTCCAGTCCCACCGGGCCCCGCTCCGCCCCGCCGGGCCAGGGGCCCGCCCGCCGGGAAAAGAGGCTGCTGCTGCTGCTGCTGCTGCTGAGGCGGCTGCTGCTGCTGCTGTTGCTGCGATAACTGAAGCGACTGAGGCGGCTGCTGCCCCGCAGGGCTACCGCCTCCTGCTTGTCCTAAGAAGGACGCCAAGTTGGCCCCCAGATTCTGGCCCTGACCGTGGTTATTCTGGGCCCCTGCTGTCGCTAGCAGCAGCAGCTGCAACGCCGCCGACAAGCGGAACATCCTCCGTACACGTCCACACACCGCCATCTTGGGTTCGCGGCGAGCTCGACGCACCCGCCGGCGACGTGTATTTAAATGAGGAGGCGGGGCGGGGCTGGCGGGGCTCCTCCTCCCCAGCGGGCCGTAGACCTCGGAGCCACCGCACAGCAAAAGCGGAGGATGCGCTGCGAAGGGCCCACGCCCTGGACCCTGCTGGCGGGAAAATGGCTTTCCTTCCTGGAGGAGCTGCAGGGGCTGCTTAGAAAACCTGGGTAGGGCACCATGGTCTAACTTTCTTGATTGTCGTAATAGAAGAAGGAAAAAGAAATGAATTTGGGTTGCCACAACCAAGATGGCCGGTGGAATATTTTGCCGGCTCAGTGACTTGGGAGGGAAAGGGATAAAAACTTTTGTGTGTATAGATGAACTCCCAAACCAAACGTATTCCAGTATCTGAGAGCCTCATTTTGTGTCTGACCTGTATTTCTTTCCTAGAGAACCAGGCGACAATTGAATGAACTTTAAGAGTACATCGGCTGGATTCCTTGGTTTGGAGTCTTCTTAGAGGATCACTCAAATATAAAGTAAAACTGTGAACATTAGAAATAAAAACAAGGAGGGGCTGGTGATGTAGGTCAGTTGGTAGAGTGCTAGCCTAGCATGTGGGTTTGATCCCTGTACCTCATAACCCTGGCGTGGTGGCATATGCCTGTGATCTTAGCATTCAGGGGGTGAAGGCCGGAGTTTGAGGCCAATATAAGACTGTTTCAAAAACAAACAAACAAAAACAAAAAAAAGAAAAATACCTGGTAACATGAAGTTCCAAAAGTTATAGTTAATATTCCTAAACTTCGAGGGCCTTTGCCTGGAAATCTTCATTAAGAACAATGACTTACTCTGAGAGTCCCTACTCAGCTGGGGATCAGGACAGATGCTGGGACTCCAGGTGAGAGTGGGAATGGAAGGACCCACTATTGTGAGGAGACCTAGGACTGCCACTGACATGAACTCTGGTACCCCCAATTTGATCACTTCCCCTTGATGGGGAGGCCCATCGGCACACAGAGGACAGGGAAGCAGGCTACCTGAATAAGACCTGATAGGCTGTGGTCATATGGTAGGGGAGGCAGTCCCATTCTGTCAGAGGTCTAAGGGAGGGGAATATGGCTAAAGAGGGTGGGAGTGTGTCAACAGGAATATATAAGTGAGGGGATAACAATCTGGATGTAATCTGAATAAATTATAATAATAATTTTAAAAAAAGAACCAGGACTTAAGACTCCCCGCCCCATCACACCACCTTTTACTGTGTTGTTTTTCTTTGGGTTTTTAGAGGAAGGTTTTTTGTTTGTTTTTTCAAGACAGGGTTTCTCTGTGTAGCCTTGGCTGTCCTGGACTCACTTTGTAGACCAGGCTGGCCTTGAACTCAGAGATCTCCTGTCTCGGCCTCCCTGAGTGCTGGGATTACAGGTGTGTGCCACCTGTATTTAAAAATACAGTTTAATCTGGGTGGTGGTGACATACTCCTTTAATCCCAGCACTTGCTAGGCAGAGACAGGCCAGCCTGGTTTACAGAGTGAGATCCAGGATGGCCAGAGCTACACAGAGAAACTCTGTCTCAAAAAAAAAACCAAAAAACCAAAAAAAAAAAAACAAAAACAAAACAAACAAATTCAGTTTAGAAAAAAGGTGGGGAGCTGAGGAGATAGCTACGAGGCTAAGAAACTTGAGTTCAATTCTAAACACCCACATGGGCGTTGAAAAACCAGTTGCAACCCAGTGGCCCCAATGCCCTTTCTAGCTTCTCTGGGCACTGAGTGCAATACTCATGTAGGCAAAACACTCATACACAAAACTAAATAGTAATAAAAAAAACATTCTTCTTGGTTTTTTGAGAGTGTTTCACTATGTAATCTTGGTTGTCCTGGAACTCACTCTGTCGACATGATGGCCTCAAAAAACTCACAGAGGTCTACCTACCTCTGCCTCCCATGAGCTGGGATTAAAGACGTGTGCTACCACAGCCCTGCCAACACTTTTCTATTTTTAAGGCAAAACAAAAAAGAACATGACTTTAATTCCAGAACCTAGAAAGCTGTAGCAGATGGATCCCTGTGAGTTTGATTCCAGCCTAATATACCAGCAAGTGTCAGGCCAGCCAGAGCTACACTGGGAGGCCCTGTCTCAAAAACCAAAATAAACATAAAACCACAGCTTCAGCTGTTCTGAAACCATTGATGGGTAGTTAAGACTAGACTAGACTAGACCAGCACTCAGGAGGCAGAGGCTGCTGGAGGATCGCTGTGAGTTCAAGGACAGCCTGGTCTACAAACTGAGTCCAGGATAACCAAGGCTATCCTTGTCACAAAAAACAAAAACAAAAACAAAAACGGGGCTGGAGAGATGGCTCAGAGTTTAAGAGCACTGACTGCTCTCCCAGAGGTCCTGAGTTCAATTCCCAGCAACCACATGGTGGCTCACAACCATCTATAATGTGATTTGATGCACTGTTCTGGCCTGCAGGTATACATGAAGACAGAGCATTGTATACATAATAAATAAATCTAAAAACAAAAAACAAAAACAGAAAAAAGACTAGACTAGAATCAGAAGAATTGGATAGGGGCTTAGGTGCCAGGAACGGAAACCCCTGAGACAGAACAGTCTATAGATTCAAACTGCCCACTGTAGCTGGCACTGGCCCCTCTCCCTCTCTCTCTCTCTCTCTCTCTCTCAGATTTATTTATTGTATATGAGTGCTTTATCTGCAGAAGAGGGCATCAGATAACATTGTAGATGTTTGTGAGCCACCATGTGGTTACTGGGAATTGAACTTAGGACCTCTGGAAAGAGCAGGCAGTGCCCTTAACCACTGAGCCATTTCTCCAGCCCTGGCCTCTATCTCTTAAGAACAGAAGTATGTGGGCATTTCCCCAGGGCTTGCCCTTGTTACTACCACAAAATTATCTTGAGACTTCTGTTAAACTTAATCATGGACTAAAGTAGCTCAGGGTAGACAAGGTAAATATACACAGTCACGTGACATAAATAAGTCTCAAACAGCTACATCATCACAAGTCCCAAGGGCACTAAGGGTCACAGTTTTCAATACTGGGTCTGCAAGTGCTCAGATAACAAAGGGGAGATTATTTTAAGCCAGTCTCAAGTTTGTGATTGACAATCTACTCTGATGGGAAGCAGTTGCTATCTTTCATCTTGGACTGAGCAAACCCTACACCATGTCACAGATTGTCTCCGACGATAGGGACAAGGATAAATCTATCTTAAAGTCTCGGTGACCAAGAAACAAGATACTGAGAAATCTGGGAACCTGGCCAGCTCGGGCTGTGTACCACAAATCCCGACCTTACAGAAGACATAGCCTCAAACCAGTAGAGAAATGGTTGATTTTTGCTCAGGTCTTCTGGCCTCACTGACTTTTCAATATAAAATACATTACATCAGGCCAGGCATGCTAGCTCATGCCAGTAATCCCTGCAGGTGGGAGAAAGAAACGAGACAAGAAGAGAAACATGCCAGTTCCACCTGTCAACACACACACACACACACACAGCACCAAAGCATGTAGTTCAATGCTTTACATATGTCTAGCATGTCTAAGGCCCTGGGTTCAGCCCTTTGACTTAATAAAATACACTCCTCTATCAGAACTAGTTGGTTTTACTCATTATGCTGTGTTAAGATCCTTGCTTTACTGATTTATTTAGTAGGTATCTGTCGACCATTTTTTGTTTATCTTGGTTTTCTAAACAAGGGCCTCAGCCTCAACACATAGATCAGGCTGGCCCAAACTGAGCCTTGGCCTCTCAAATGTTGGGGTTGCAAACCAAACCACCACACCTGCTGATGAATGTTTTGTAAATATGCCCAGCATTGTTTAAGATCTGGCCTATGGAAGGGATAAGCAACAGGACAGTTTAAAAATCTTAGTGGGGTGTGGTGGTGCAAACCTTTAAGCCTTGAATTCAGGCACTCGGAAGGCAGAAGCAGGCAGATTTCTGAGTATGAGGCCAGCCTGGTCTACAAAGAAAGAGTTCCAGGACAGCCAGGACTGCACAGAGAAATCATCTCTCGGGAAAAAAAAAAAAAAAGAGGAGGAGAAAAGAACTAAATTTAAGACCCTGAGGATATGAGAATAACATTTATAAGGAAGGACTAGGGTGAGAAATGGAGGCACACGTCTGTAATCCCAGCTAAAGCCGGGTGACTGCAGATTCAAGGCCAGGCTAGGCAACATAACAAGACATTGGTGTCTGCAATGAGGAGAGGAAGAGATGGAAAAATTAGAGAACTGGGCAGGGGACAGCTCTTATAGGCCCCTAGAAAGTTTAAGGAAGCAATGGTCCCAGTCGGGTAATAAAAGGCTACAAATCTTACTGAAAGGGAGTTAAGAGTGATGATGGCGGAGGCAGCACAAGCCTTTAATCCCAGCACTGGGGAGGCATGTACATTGCTATCTTTTTTTTTTAATGGCTGGAGGGACAGCCGTGGGTGCTGGGAATTGAACTCTTATATTTTTGGTTGTGAGCCGAGCCTTTAACGGCTGAGCCATCTTTCCAGCCTCTGACTGCTATCTTGACTTCACTATCTCTTTGCAAGATGGTCTGATAAATTGTTGGAACTGTCTGAATGTGCTCTCCCACCAAGCACTCCCCATCTAGCTGGCAGCAGACTTTAGCTTTTTCTTCTCCCAGCCTGAGATTCCTTGAGAAATTGAAATTTCTTAGGGTCCATTGTTTGAAAAGTCCGATGGCCTTTCCTAAAGAAGGACATCTATCTCTCTTTAGAATATCTTCACTTTGGCCAGATGGTTGCACGACCAACAAAACAACACAAACTAAAACAAACAGAAACAAATGCCCTCCCCCACAAACAAACAAATTTCAAGTGAAGGAAAACCACAGAAAGGAGCTAAAATCTGTGACCATATTCCTTATAAGTCACAGGCTGACTTTTAAGGGTGCAGATATAGAGCAAGGCTCCAAAGGCCCTAGAAAATAGCTGGGGAGTCATATACTGAATGGAGCTCTCAGCAGTTCTGAAGAGCTGAAGAAGTAAGGCTGTTGACCTTAGGGTTTAAACCACACTGAAATGCAGTAGCCTTGGGTAAACAGATTTCAATTGAGGCCTCAGAAAGGCCACGCCCAAAGTAAAGGCCACAGCCCAGCAGGACAGACACTTTAGGAAGAACCTTGCCCTGGATTAAAGGGCAAAACTACAATAGATCAGCCATTATAGAGCTTAATATATTCCCCAGTGAGATCAAAGTTATCCATTCTGAAAGAAACATTTTGTGTGCTTTATTCTTGTGGTGTGTGTGTGTGTGTGTGTGTTGTGCTGGTGGTAGGTTCAGTTGTTTTTGTGGGAATTCCTGGTTTTGAGAGTGTCTCAATGTGTAGCCCCTGGCTGGCGTGAAACTCAATGCACAGATCAGGTTATCCTCAAACACCCAGAGTTCCACCTGCCTCCCAAGTGCTGGGGGGATTAAAGGTGTGTGCCACCTCTGCCCAGCCATAAGCCAGGCTGTACTCAAGAATGACTTTGAGGCCGGGTGTGGTGGCGCACGCCTTTAATCCCAGCACTCGGGAGGCAGAGGCAGACGGATTGCTGTGAGTTCGAGGCCAGCCTGGACTACAAAGTGAGTCCAGGACAGTCAAGGCTACACACAGAGAAACCCTGTCTTGGAAAACCAAAACCAAACAAAAACAAACAAACAAACAAAAGAATGACTTTGAGCCAGGCGTGGTGGCCAGCCTGGTCTACAAAGCAAATTCAGGACAGCTAAGGCTACACAGAGAAACCCTGTCTCGGGAAAAAAAAAAAAAAAAAAAAAAAAAAGGCCGGAGCTTTACTAAACAAAGTTCTGTGAGTTGCCAACAATTGGATAATCTTAAAATTAAAGTTGTAATTGAAGGGGCATCCTGGCCGCCTGGGTTATATTGTAAGACCCTGTCTCTGCCGGGCGTGGTGGTGCACGCCTTTAATCCCAGCACTCGGGAGGCAGAGGCAGGCGGATTGCTGTGAGTTCGAGGCCAGCCTGGTCTATAAAGTGAGTCCAGGATGGCCAAGGCTACACAGAGAAACCCTGTCTCGAAAAACCAAAAACAAAACAAAACAAAAAGACCCTGTCTCCATCACAATAAATAAACTAGTGCTACACCTTCAAGTTCTTCCTGATGCTTATGGCCCTTACTGTCTGATTTAAATGTCATCAGTATTAAGTGATGCCACCAGAAAACAGCTGCTGACTTATGCTAGTAGAGGTGGTATAATGCTGTGACTTGTCATCTTTGTCACGTCCATCCCCCTGTATCACCCCTCCGCCCCCACCCCAGATTTTCAAGACAAGGTCTTGTCTTCCTGGCTGCCGTGCCTCTGTAGAACAGACTGGCCTCAGACTCACAAGGATCCGCCCGAGCGCTGGAATTAAAGGCATGTGCCACCACTACCTGGCAACGCAAATCTTTTATATCTCAAATGTGGTCTAAAAAATTGGTTTGTTTGAGCTGGGTGCAAGTGGTACACTCCTGATCTACAAACCGAGTCCAGGGCAACACAGAGAAACCCTGTCTTGAAAAAAAAAACTTTTTAAAACTGGTTTTGGGGGCTAGAAAAGTGGCTCAGCGGTGAAGGGCACTGGCTGCTCTTCTAGAGGACTTGGGTTCAATTCCCAGCACCTAGATCGCAGCTGACAGCTGTCTGTAACTCTACTTCCCGGGGACCTGAAAAACACCAATGCACCTAAATTAAAAATAAACTGCTAGCTAGGCAATTTAATAATAATAATTTAACAATAATAGTAATGAAGAATTTTTTAAATTAGTTGTTGTTAGACTATATAATTCAGACATTTTGATTCTCTCTCTGCTGAAAAGATCATGTTAAAAGCTGTCAGACTCCATTTTGTTAGAAGCAGCCTAACTCCATCCAAAAGCTCACCAACTCTGCGAAAATTCCCTGCCAGAGGGTCAAGCTGACCTTATACTAAGCTACACTCTGTTTTCACCTTTGTTACCTATTACTTGGTGGTGTCATAATTCATACTTTGCTATCTACATACTTGGTTACACTTTGGATGTACCCTAAAACACTGGCAGGAACACTTTTTTTTTTTTAAGGTTTTTCGAGACAAGGTTTCTCTGTGTAACCCTGGCTGTCCTGGACTTGCTTTTGTAGACCAGGCTGGCCTCGAACTCACAGAGATCCGCCTGCCTCTGCCTCCCGAGTGCTGGGGTTAAAGGCATGCGTCACCATGCTCAGCTGCCAGGAACACTTTCAAGATTAGCTAGAACTTCTTGTTAGCAAAATAAATGAGTCAGAGCTGACCACCCTGTTCCCCCGTCTGCCCCCCTGTATGAGCTATTTATGGTTTTCACCTTTAAATATGCAATACAACTTCCCCTCAAGGATGCAGTTCAGATCCTGAACTGGTCTCCTCCCTGAGCTCAGAAAATAAAGCTTTCATTTTTAAGCTTCTGTGTCTGCAGTGAGTTTTCTTGGCTTCCACCCCAAACCCAACATCTCCCTCCCTCCCCCATTCTCTCTCTCCCTCTCTGTGTGTACACTTTTCTCTATTTCCCCTAGACCCCCCCTTCCCCTCCCCCACCTCTGTCTTTCTCTGCATGGCGACTTCACTGAATCTCCCCCTCCTGGTGGATGAACCCGCCAAGATCTGCTCCCAATAAACCTACATTTATATACTCTAAAAGAAAAATATTGGTTGTTCAAGGCCAGGCATAGTAAATGTCCATTTGTAGTCCCAGTTCTTGGGAAGTGGAGACAGGAGGAGTTCAAGGTCACGTTATTACATCCTAAGTGTGAAGCCAGCCTGGGCTACATGAGACCTGTCTCAAACAAAACAAGAGGCCGAGCGTGGTGGCGCACGCCTTTAATCCCAGCACTCGGGAGGCAGAGGCAGGTGGATCGATTTGAGTTCGAGGCCAGCCTGGTCTACAAAGTGAGTCCAGGACAGCCAGGGCCACACAGAGAAACCCTGTCTTGAAAAACCAAAAACAAAACAAAACAACCCACCCACAATAATCTCAAGAATTGGTTGTACCAGGAATAGATGGGAAAAGATGACAATGGGCAGGAGAAAAGAAGGTAAACCAAATGAAGTGCTGGGACCTGGTTTATCCCAGTGTTACCCATGTCCTCTCCTGAAGGGAATAGCCTGCTAAGATAATATGAATGCACTTCATATCACTAGGTAAACATGCTTCTCCTTCTACTCCCTCTCTTAGTGTCAAGGAAAAAACATCAGACACTAACTTTTGATTCCCTGATAAGAGAACTATAGCTGGGTGTGGGGGTAGCTCATGCCTGAGGTGCAGGGCAAATGATCAGTTCAAAGTCATTCTTTTTTTGGGAGGGAGGGTTTCTTTTCTTTCTTTCTTTCTTCTTCTTCTTCTTCTTCTTTTTTTTTTTTTTTTTTGTTGTTTGTTTGTTTGTTTTTTTTTTTTTCAAGACAGTTTCTCTGTGCTAACCTTGGCTGTCCTGGACTCGCTTTGTAGATCAGGCTGGCTTCAAACTCACAGCCATCCTCCTCCTGAGTGCTGGGATTAAAGGTGTACATCACCACCATCACCACTGCCTGGGTCAAAATGAGCTTTTCCTTTTTTTTTTTTTGGTTTTCCGAGACAGGGTTTCTCTGTGTAGCCTTGGCTGTCTTTGTAGACTCACTCTGTACATCAGGCTGGCCTCGAACTCATAGTGATCCTCCTGCCTCTACCTCCTGAGTGCTGGGATTAAAGGTGTGTACCACCACACCTGCTGAGTTTACAATTTACAACAGGTTTGTACTCGTGTTTAGCCTGAAGGTTATGTGCATGTTTGCTTGGTGTGGTTGGAGGGCAGAAGGCACTGGATTCCCCATAACCGTAATTAGGGATAGTTGTGGGTAATGGGAACTGAACCCAGACCCTCTGCAAGAGCAGTAAGTGCTCTTAACTTCCGGGCCTTCTCTCCAGCCCTCCCCCCCTGCCCCCCCCCCCCCCCCCCCCCGGCCCCACGGTTTAAATTCCTACTTGGCTATCAGTAGTGTACATATAGGGTGGAAAAACAGAGACACGTAAAACTGAACACCATCCCTGTGCCATTTCCTTTGGGGAGGAGGAGGCATAGGCAAGGAATTTGTCTCCTATGCCGGCTTTGAATCTAAGATCCTCCGGCTCAGCATCTAGAATGCTGGCATGCTGGACTTTAACATCACTGGAATTGGAAAACCATTTCTTCCTCCTAAGATAATGAGTAATTCAAGTGTTTAAAAATTCTTTACCTACTAGGATTGTACTTTGTACTCCTTTAATCCCAGCACTTGGGAAACAAAGGCAAGTGGATCTTGAGCTCAAGGCCAGTCTAGTCTACATAGCCACACCGGGAGCTCCAGACCAACCAGGAATAGATACACAATAACTTTAAAAAAAAAAAAATGCTGTCAGGCCAGGCATGATGGCCCATGCCTTTAATCCCAGCACTCAGGAGGCAAAGACAGGGAGATCTCTGTGAGTCTGAGGCCAGCTTGGTCTACAAAGTGAGTGCAGGACAACCAAGGCTGTTACACAGAGAAACCCTGTCTGGAACAAACCCTCTACCCCCCCACCTCCCACCCCAACCCCCACTGCTCTTTCCTTTAAACACTTGGCTCTGCAATAGTAAGGTTATACTTTTAGGTTCTGTCCTCTTGGAATCTAGTACACTCTTATTTATTGTTTGACTCGAAGACATTTCCAGCTTATCCAGTCTAATTTCAGCGCATGTTTGTACCAAACAGATTCCTAATTTGAAACAGAATAATGTGAAGCAATCGGCCAGAACTGCCCTGAGAATGCAGAACCCAAGGGCCTCTGCTTGCTCTTGCTCATTGCTAATGCCCCTGTCAAAGTACTAGCAAATAATTTTAAGAAATAAATTAGCAGCCGGGCAGTGGTGGCGCATGCCTTTAATCCCAGCACTTGGGAGGCAGAGGCAGGAGGATCTCTGAGAGAGTTCCAGGAAAGCTAGAGCTGTTACAGAGAAACCCTGTCTCAAAAAACCAAAATAAGTAAATAAAAGAAATAAATTAGCGAGGCCAGCCTGGTCTACAAAATGAGTCTAAGACAGCCACGGCCACACAGAGAAAAACCTGTCTCAAAAAAAACCAAAACCAAACAAAATAAAAAAAGGACATAAATTAGCTGGGCATGGTGGTGCATGCCTTTAATCATATCACTTTGGAGGCAGATCTCTGAGTTCGAGGCCAGCTTGGTCTACAGAGCAAGTTCAAGGCAGCCAGAGCTGCACAGAAACCCTGCGTTGAAAAACCAAAAAAGAAAAAGAAAAGATTTTGATCTCTTCTTCCCATCTTACAGGCTCCTCAATTTAAAGCAGTCACAGGAAGCCAACAAGCAGGCAAGTCTGAGGAGCATATCCTCACCATACAACTCCGTCTGGCCTGAAACCTGTAACCCTCCAGGCTGTTTCCTGAGCGCTGGGATTGCAGATGTGGTAACATACCTGCCTCACTTAAGAAGTAAATACTACTTCCAGTTAGCAACAGCAGGAGAACTGACAGGCTGGGCGCAGTGACACAAGCCTGTAATCCCAGCACTCGGGAGGCAGAGGCACGTGGATCTCTGTGAGTTTGAGGCCAGCCTGGTCTACAAAGCCAGTCCCAGCACAGCCAAGGCTACACAGAGAAACCCCATCTCAATAAATAAATAAATAAATAAATAAAAAGGAAAGCACGGCAGTTGGAGCCTCACCAGTTTAGGTCGACTATTTATATTGGGCACAATGGAACACACATGAACTTCTGCACTTAGGAGGTAAGGGTAGAAGCAAGCAGCAAGGCCAGCCTATCCTACATGAGGCTCTGACTCAAAGGCAGTAAATTACAGAAACACTTACTTCAGCTCTAGGGACCATCCTGTGTATCTCTTATCTAGTACTGGGTGAGACGGAGAACCTACTAGAGTAGGGTTATGTCCCCTGCCTCTCCGGGAGGCAGGTAATTCCTACCTTTAGTAAACACAGGCAGAAAACACTGGGATTGGTGTTATACATGACAAATTCTTTATTTTCTTAATATTACAACAAACACTGAAACACAGCATAGCAAATATTCAGAAAATCTATTATGCCATGATAAGATTTAAAAACAAACAAGATCTTGCTGGTGCTAAGATTAGAACCTGGGTCTAGAAATGAAGTTTCTTGCAAGTAGGGGTAGGGTAAGGTTGTCCTTAGAGAATCAACCCACCATGTGCATCTGCTTAGTTTCCAATAGAGTTCAGTGGTAGAGCGAAAAACAAGCTTGAAGCCCTGGCTCCCTCCTACCCCAGTCCTAATTTACTGTGCAAACGCAAAAACTGGTAAGGCTTGATATTTACCTTCTGTGATAGTAAATCCATCCCCATACCCCCAATCACCCTTATCTAAATGTTCTTCAAGGAAGGTCAAATCCTAACTGTGGCCCCCAGACCAACCTGACACCTACAGCTTTCTCAGTAGCCAGGTGCTCAAGTTAGCTGAGTTCTATGTAATTTTAATCCTATCCTGCCAGTGAAGCTCCAGGCCCAGGCAGTTACTTTTAATCATCAACCTATCCAAGCATCTGGGGGAGGGGAAGAGAGAAGGTGGCCTTTTCCTAAGTTGTGGAAGCTGTTATTTTTAAGGCTTTCTTTAAAAACCTAAAAAACAAAACAAACTATGTCTTCTTTTAAATAAAAGTTTGCATTAAGCATATACAGCCACAACTTGGAATCCTGGGAAAATTAATAATTTCCCCTTAACAATTCCCTGTTGGTAATAAAGAACCCCAAAATTGCTTGGGAGCTTGATGTGCCTCACCAATGAATATTTGAGAAAATCAGACATGTTGATTACACCTTGAGACAAGCCGCCCTAGGGGCAGTGGCTTAGTAGAGCAGCCTAAGGCAGAGTAGACAACGGGAACCTCAGCTTACCTCTAAATGCTGGACAATTCAGGTCTACCGGAATGGAAATTTCTAAGTGTCTTCCTTTCTGCCATCCACAGGTCTCTCACCACTACTACTTTCCTGAGAATAAACACTTTACCAACAACACTTTCAGAAAAAAGTTGGGAGATAAATCAATGGAACTCAGAATCAGACATTTAACAAGGGTAGCCATTACTTGCGAACTGTACATCTTTGGGGGAGAATAAAAACCCCTGAGGATCCCAAGCTAACCAGAGAAGTCCATCCAAGTCTGTCACAATTGGTCAAACAACTGGTCCCTTTCCTCATTCTCACAATGCAATGAACTTAATGCACACAGCTTTAGCTATGGCTCTACACATAGCTAGCTCATCAGCCACCTCCATCACCAGACAGTCTAGGAGGTATGTATACCTAGGATGCAACTGTTGTTGCCACAAAGCTTACCACATGGCAGTACCAGACACTGGGGGCAGAGAGCAGCCCAGGGTGTGGGGGAGATCAAGCCACTAAGCATTCAAACTCTATGCAAGATAGTCACAGTGCCCTCTTGTGCTTAATGGAAGAAAGAATTTGTTCATCCAAGAAGCAGGACAGGCCTTTCAAGTACCACTTCCAAGCCAATTAGCCTACCTGACAAGACAATTTAGGTTGCTTGAGTATCACAGCTTGATGCACACTAATATCCTAAACAACAGTTGAGAGGACTGCAAAATCCTGCAGAATTTAAGAATTTCCAGGCAAGATTCACAAAGGTACTTATTTGGTGCAAAGAACACAACCAGTCTTAGTGCCTAAGTGACCTAGAACCACACTAATCCAATGAACCATGATCCAAAAGCTCCAGTCACAGCACATAAACGGTTATCTTGTTCAGAGTTGCTAGGTACCAAAATCGTCACTTCACATCCACCAGCAGCGTGTCTGGACGGTCTCAAGACCACGCTCACTCCCATCTGTAAATATGGACAGTCTTCTCAGTTAAGGTGGCCAAAAAGCTGCTCTGATTCGCTTCAAATGGGCAGATGTCCAAGACAGGCTGATCCGTCTTCAGGTTCTGCAGCAGCAGGCCACTGCCAGCATTCCACAGCTTAAAAACCAGACAGACACAGGGTCAGCAGTTAGTCGGCCCAGGTGGGGAGTAACTGTCTCTAACCATAACACTGCACAAGACTAGCACACCCTAGGTAGGCCCGAAAAGCAAGCCAAGGACTCATTTCTTTCATCTACGTGCTAGAAGTCTTGTAAAATACTGTCCCTTCTAGAGACATAAGAGCCAATGAAACAAGGCCACTGTCTTTATCCTCATAGAACATATATTTAATAAATTTATCTTCATTATGTGTGTCTATGTGGAGTACCCATGGAAAGATGTGCTCTCCTGGAATGGAAATTATAGCTGGCTGTAAGCAACGTAATTTAGGTGTTGGGTGCATCCTCTGGAAGGAGAGCACCCTCCTAACTGCCAAGCCACCTCTCCAGCAATGGAACATACATCCCAGCAACGGCATTGTTTTCTAAAGGTTTATTACAAGAAACATTTGTAAAGTATCAAAAATAGGGCTGGTAAGGTGGCTCAGTGAGAAGAGAAACTTGCCATGCAAGCCTAATGAGTTAGGTGCCCAAAATGAGTTAAATGCCAAAGGTGGAAGGAGAACCAAGTCTACAGAGCTGTTCTCTGACCTCTCTACCAGTGCAGTGTAGCACGTCTCCAACGTCGTAAGCTCAAGTTTTAGGAAACTGAGGTATGCCTTTAACTGCAGCACCCTGGTTCAAAAAATATACTGAAATAGCAAAAATGGTACGATAAACTGCCATCACGCTGGCTGGCTGGTGATTACCTACCTACCTACCTACCTACCTATCTGTCTATCTATCTTTCCTTTTTTGAGATCAGGTCTTACTGTGGAGCCCTGGATGGCCCGAGTTTCACTATGTAAACCATGCCGGCTAATTTAGCGATCTGTCTGCCTCTGCCGCACCTCCCAAGTGCTAGACTACGGGTATGTGCGGCCTTGCTTGGCTTTTTACATGAGTACTAGGGATCTGAACTCAGGCCTCCATGCCTTCATGGCAGGCACTTTACACTTTACCAAATGAGTCATCTTCCCAGCCTTCATAAGTAAACTCTGATACGTCTTAGCAATCCTGTTTTTCTCCCTTTATTTGTGCTGTTACTCCACACTGTTTAACACCTTTGGTGCAGTCACTACATACCAGTGATAGTCTTTGTGTGTGCACGTGTCTATATTTATATGTGTGCCCCTGTATGTGCATTTGGAAACCTCAGGAGAGTATTGGTGTTACTTCATACAGGCAAGAGCCTTACGATTGGGCTAGGCCTTCAAACCCCAAACTACTTTTAAAAATAAAATAAAAAATAAGGCTCACCAAGGCAGAGTTTGATGCTTCATCCCCAGTACATACTAGGATACTGCCATTGTTATCTGGGCTTTGGAAGATGGCATTTTTGGTCAATAGTTTGCAAGTGGGTCCCCCAAGGAATGTTTGCACAGGAAGGCAGGAACAGACTGGCTCTCCAGCATCATCCAGCTTGTAAGACATCTCCAATAGCACAGTTCGTATGGTGTTGTGGCTTTTATCTATTGAGACAGAGATATCAGTGTTACCTCGTGGAGAAGATACAATCGAACTTTACTTACGACCTAGCTGAGCAGAAAGCCAATTATATTAAACCACAAGACCTACAAAACAAACAGCAATATAGCACAAACAAAACCCAAAAGCCTGGGCTAGAAGGAAGGGAGCTCTCTGCAATAGGTTTTCCTACTACAGAAACAGCTAAGAAAGCACTGGTTTTGCACATCACTGAAACATCCCAGGGAATTTATTTTTCAATTATTGTAGTGGTATTTCTCCTTCTTCCACTGAGGACTTCATTAGCTAGTTATCACTAAAGTAGAGTCATACCTAAGGTACTTCTAAGAGACAGACAAAAGATGAGAGACAAAATGGGACACCTCCCACCCAGCTTTCCATGTAAGTTATAGCATGATTTGGTAAGAACCAAAGGCCAGAAGCAATTGAAAGTTTCCCATATAGAGCAAATGTACAAGGATGAGCTGTACCACAAATGGGCACTCTGATGGTCAATGTGACAGACAAACCTGACAATCTATCTGTCATATATTAAACAACACATTCCAAAATTGCCAACTACAACGCACGATGGTTGACATTAGTCATAGAAACAAGTTCCCCCATTCATGTTTGTTCCCTCTCTCCCTCACCCGTCCCCCTCCCCTTCGAGACAGAGTTTCTCTGTGTAGCCTTGACTATCCTGGAACTCACAGAGATCTGCCTGTTTCTGCCTCCCTGTGTGCTGGGAATAAAGGCCTGGCTCATGTTTTCTTTATACTAGCTAATTCCCCCCTCCCACCAGAAAGCTTAAGGGACAATGCCCATAGGCCTTAATAAAGACAGTCCTACAAGCCCCTTTTTTTCCCCACTCCATCTACTGACTGAGCATATATACTCCAGGTGGCTCCTCCTTTTTCCCATGGGCCCCACAGAGCATGGTACCCTCTTTTCCCCAGAGTAAACTTGCTTTTGTTATGCTGCCTGTGTCTTGCCTGAACCTATCCTCTGATCTGGTTGGGGCTCTTTCAGACAGTAGCTGTCTGCCAGTATAAACAAATTTTATGTGAGAGAGAGACTATTTACAGCTGAGAACTTAAGATGTTAGGTGCCCGCCAGAACAAAGACAAGCCTAGTGAACCACAGGCAAGCATTGCTACATATCCAGAATCTGATCAGTGCAGGGCCAGAGTTCATAGCTACTCAACTAAGACCCCCAAGACCAAGGTAAAAAGGTAAACCCTCACCAAACTGACCATCAGTGTGGCTCAGCTGTTCAGAGTTCTGCCATGGATTTGGGTGCAGCATAGTTCAGCTGCCTAGAGTCCACAGACCATGGGTGTCAGTCTTACTTAGCCTTGCTGGACTCAGATATGGAACAATTAAGAACTGGTATTAGGCTGTTTCCACCTGGACCCTTTTCTTAGGTGAAGTGAGGGGAGATGAGGTGATCTGAGGCGATGAAGTGGACTGAGAACACACAGCCTCATTCTACTACTGTTTGAGGACACACAGGATGCTGGAGTGGTTGGTTCACTTCCACAAGCACACGGCAGAAAGTTCAAACAGTAGGGAAAAGGCTCTATGGAGGAAACGGGACCCATCATCTTGGCTGTAGCACCAAGAGCTGCAACACAGCCCGTCGGCCTCAGAGGCTTACCAAAGCCACCTAGGGCCTCTGTCCCACAATGCCCCTCAGCCCCGACCACCAAAACAGCAGTGCCCTTAGAACTCACCAGGCCTGTAAGTCACAAGGCAGTGTCGGCTGCTGCTCTCTGTCTGAAAGTCTACAAAGCCCCCTGGCTCCAGGGACAACACATGAGGCTTATGGGAAAAGTCTGTTTTTAGCTCCCAGAAGGAGGCATTCTCCAAGGTTCCAGCCAGCACCCCACCATAAGGAAATGCAGCCACCGCAGCTCTGGGTAAGTATGACAGGGACACCAGAGGGCATCTGAAGGCAGAAAAAGAAAGCATGACATACATTCCAAATCCAACACTTGGCCACTCCAGACCTCATGACCAGGAGACCCGGGCCACATTTCCATCTCAATAAAAGTCAAACAGAAAGCTGAGTATCCTCCTGGGCCCTCTAAAAGACAACTAACCATCTCTATAGGAGAAACAAAGAGGAAATACACATAATAGTCTGTATGGACCCGGCTGCATTGGCGTATGCCTGCAATCCCAACACTCAGGGAGGCAGACAGAGGCAGGCAGATCTGAGTTGGAGACCAGCCTGGTCTACAAAGTGAGTCCAGGACAGCCAAGGCTACACAGAGACACCCTGGCTCGAAAAACAAGCAAAAAACCAAAACCAAAACAAAACAAAAAAAACCAAAAAAACCCTGCCAAATTCAAAAATCTCCATCTACTTGCATCAGGATACATCAGATGCTCCTAAAGAAAACCCTATAATAAAAACATAGTCTAAAAGCAAACCATATTTTAACTCAGAGAATGATTTCTCTAAACTAATAATAACCCTTCTCCTTCAGCCCCATAAGTTCTGGGAATAACAGATATAAGCCACCAGACCTTTTTTTTTTTTTTTTTAATTATTTTTTATATTTTTATTTATTCTGTTCTGTTGGTTTTTTGAGACAGGGCTTCTCTGTATATCCTTGGCTATCCTGGAACTGGCTCTGTAGAGCAGAGACAGGTGGATTGCTGTGAGTTCAAGGCCAGCCTGGTCTACAAAAGTGAGTCCAGGACAGCCAAGGCTACACATAAAAATCCTGTCTCGAGAAAGAAAGAAAGAAAGAAAGAAAGAAAGAAAGAAAGAAAGAAAGAAAGAAAGAAGGAAAGAAAGAAAGAAAGAAAGGAAGAAAGAGAGAACAATAACAAAAAACCCAAACCCAAATAAAAATAAACAAATCAATAAATCTTAAAAAAAAAAAAAGGGGGGGGGCTTTCCACCATTGCTTAGCCAAAAAGAAAAAGAAAAAAAAGAAAAGCCAGGCAATTGTGGCACACACCTTTAATCCCAGCACTTGGGAGGCAGAGGCAGGCGGATCACTGTGAGTTCAAGGTCACACAGAGAAACCCTGCCTTGAAAATCCAAAAAAATTATTGCTTTTTTTCCTCCCCCCGGTCTTTAAAGGCAGGGTTTCTCTGTGTAGCCTTGGCTGTCCTGAACTCACTTTTAAGGCTGGCCTCACAGAGATCCACCTACCTCTGCCTCCCTGAGTCCTGGGATTATAAGTATGTGCCAGGAACTCAGATGTCTGAGTTTTTTCAAGACGGGTTTCTCTGTGTAGCCCTCCAACTCAAGAGATCAGCTTTGTCTCTGCCTCTTGAGTGTGGGTGGGATTAAAAGGCGTGCAACACCATGCCTGGCTTTGGTTATATTTTCTAAATTTCCTTCTGCAAGTTTATGATCAATATTATATGCTAAGATACCTTTCACAAATATCATACTACCAGCCATGTTCCTATCAATTTGATTATCTAACAGCTATCAAACATTTTTTTATTTTTGTTTTTCAAGACAGGGTTTCTCTGTGTAGCTCTGACTGTCCTGGAACTCAAGAGATCTGCCTGCCTCCCCAACACTGGGATTAAACGTGTGCACTAGAACACTAGCCTTAAATTCTATTGACTGGGAAGTAAGGAAGTACCAGATATTATATTGCTGATCAATTGTGGACACACTCTAAGGAAAGAACTAATATTTGACGCCAGCCTGGTCTACAGAGTGAGTTCCAGGACAGCCATGTCTCAGGGGAAAAAAAAAGAAAAGAAAGAGAAATGCTATAACCCACATATAAATGAGGCCTTCTCGTACCTGGCCTTCTGAGGAACTAACTCCTGTACATAGGCATTTGTGTTCCGTAAGTCATATATCAGAATTGAACCATTGGCCAGTCCAGCATAGATGTAATTGCTTTCATCAAGGCACCAGCAACAGCTCCAGACAGGACGTCCTGTATTGTAAGTCTGTACCACAGTATTTGTTTCCAGGCTGTGAAGTTATAAGAGATTTTTGCCATTATACATTAAGAAAATCATGTACACATTAGTGATAACATTTAATAATAATTAAAAAAAAAACTTATATATATATATATATCTTTTTGAGACAGGGTTTCTCTGTATAGCCTTGGCTATCCTGGACTCACTTTGTAGATCAGGCTGGCCTCGAACTCACAGCGATCCGCCTGCCTCTGCCTCCCGAGTACTGGGACTAAAGGCGTGCGCCACCACTGTCTAGCATAATGAGATATTTTTAAAAGTACTATTTATTAAGAACATATCTACAACCCAAACTATCTTGATTTCAAATTTCCTCTGGGAATTACATGGTTCTCAAGTCCATGCTTTAGGATTTGCAGACTGAATTCTTGATTTATAATGAAGTAAAAGGGTAAGCTGAAGGAATATATAAATGATACATTCATCTCTCCACTGAATTACTTTCTCTGTAATTCAGACAACCAGTAAACAATGCAAGAAAGTACACACTAAGGAAGAACACACCCACCCAGAAGTAGCCATTAACAACATACCCCTGCCACACACACTTTTTGTGGTGCTGGGCAATGAACCTAGGAAGTAAGGCTTGGTAGGCAAGCATCACCGCTGAGCTACACCATCTGCTCCTCCCTGGTAGGCAGGCATCACCGCTGAGCTACACCTCCTGCTCCTCCCTGGTAGGCAGGCATCACCGCTGAGCTACACCTCCTGCTCCTCCCTGGTAGGCAGGCATCACCGCTGAGCTACACCTCCTGCTCCTCCCTGGTAGGCAGGCATCACCGCTGAGCTACATCTCCTGCTCCTCCTCGCCTTTACTTGTGTTTTGAGACGGGGTTTCACTGTGGAGCCCTGACTGGCCTAGAACTCTGCAAGCAGACAAGACTGGCTTTAGACTCAGTGATCCTTCCGCTTTTGCCTCCCAAGTGCTTGGGTCAAAGAAGTGAGCCACAATGTCTGCCACCTTTAAAAATCTTTAATTATACAATTATTGTTTTTAGTAAGTATGGGTGTTTGACCACATATAAGTCCGTGTACTATATGAGAACCCTTCCTGAGGAGGCCAGAAAGGGTTTCAGATCTCCTAGAACTGGAGTTACGACAGTTGTAAGCTGCCATGTGGGTGTTAGGGACAAAACCCAGGACCTTGGGAAGGGCGGCCAGTGCTTCTAACTACCAAGTCATCTCTCCAGCATGCCCCCTCCCATTTTAAGAAAGTTTTATTTGTGCACGTGTATGCATAGGTGCCCTAGGAGGCCAGAAGAAGGTATTAGATCCCCTGAAACTGGTCTGTAAGCTGCCTGATGTTGAGTGCTAGGAACTCAACTTCTACCCTCTGAAGACCAGCAAGCTTTCTCTCCCCCTCTACCCCTCCCCCGATTTATTTATTATGTATACAGTGCTCTGCCAGCATGTACACCTGCATACCAGAAGAAGGAAGAAGAGGGAAGGAGATCTCATGATAGATGGTTGTGAGCCACCATGTGGTTGCAGGGAATTGAACTCAAGACCTATAGAAGAGTAGCCGGTGCCACCATGCCCAGCCTCCAGCAAGCTTTCTTAACCACTGAGCCATCTCTTTAGCGCACATTCTCACCCTCATAAAAAAAAAAAAGTTGTGTATGTGTGTATGAGAACGCAGATGCACGCACACCAGTGTGTGTGTGTGTGTGTGTATGTGTGTGTGTAGAACTCAAAAGACAACTTTTTAAGCCGGGCGTGGTGGCGCACGCCTTTAATCCCAGCACTTGGGAGGCAGAGGCAGGCGGATCGATGTGAGTTCGAGGCCAGCCTGGTCTACAAAGTGAGTCCAGGACAGCCAAGGCTACACAGAGAAATCCTGTCTCGAAAAACCAAAACCAAAAAAACCAAACAACAACAAAAAAAAGACAACTTTTTGGAGTAGTTTTCTCTCCCAATCATGGTTCAAACATCACGTTTCTGCCCCAACTTTTAAACATACATGTACATGTGTTGACAAATGAAATTCAGGTTGGCTCAAATTCTCGAGTGGCTTAGGCTGCCTTGACTGACCCTCCTTCCTCTCCTGCACTGCACCTCACTTGACTCTATTGACCTTTTCGTTTGTTTTGTATTGAAGTATACCTCCCCATTCAGCATCTATGAACATATAACACAATGCTATACTGAAAACTGGGCCAAAATTAATCTGAAACTTTCTTCATGGTTCCCAAAACTCAGAATGCCGTGCTTATCACCCCTGTGTTCTACCATGAATTTTACACATCCCTACCATTAAAGATTTTTTTGGGGGGTGGGTGGGGGTTTGGACACAGGATTTCACTGTGTAACCCTGGCTGTCCTGGAACTCACTCTCTAAACAGGCTGGCCACAAACTCAGAGATCTGCCAGCCTCTGCCTTAAAGGCATGTACTATCACTGCCCAACTCAGGTGGATCACTGTGAGTTCCAGGCCAGCCTGGTCTACAAAGTGAGTCCAAGGACAGCCAGGGCTGTTACACAGAGAAACGCTGTCTTGGAAAAAACAAACAAAAAAGAATTAATTTTTAAAATTCCAACACCCCCCCCCCCCCCCCGCAAACAGGGTTTCTCTGTGTAGCCTTTGCTGTCCTGGACTCACTTTGTAGACCTGGATGGCCTTGAGAACTCACAGTGATCCACCTGCCTCTGCCTTCCAAATGCAAAAAAAAAAAAAACAAAACCCAGAATTGTTAATGAGTCAAAAGGAATAGGAAGCTAGCTCCAAAACAACAGGTCACACTCGGGTCTGGTTTACATTACTAACTGTCCAGGAGACAGACATGGAATAAGTAGTCCTGACCTGTCATGGCAATTCTATGGTATGAGGCAGCAACGATCCCCCCACATTATCATCCCAAGATCTACAGAACATTGCTCTTATCCAAACAGTTTGGTGTGTACTTTTAAAACATGGGTCAGCGGTTAAGAGCACTCACTGTTCTTGGAGAGGGTCTGCATTCAGTTCCTAGCATTTACATGGGACCTATCAGCCATCTGTAAGCCCAGTTCAGTTCCAGAGGGCCTGATACTCTCTTCTGGCCTCTGCACGCAGGTGGTGCACAGTATACACGAAGGCAAAACATCCATACACTTATAAGGAGTCCCCTTGACTCACTTACCTGGTCAGTTTAATAGTGCTGTCAAGGGACGCAGAGAGCAGCAAGCCTTTAGATTGACTGTTGAAAGCTAATCCACGGATCTGCTTGCTATGCATAGGAATATACTGACTGCTTTTCATGTTGGCAGTACTCAACATCTTAACACCAAAGCCTGCCAAATAAGAGATAAGATAGGTTCAGAAAAATAAAACTATCTGTAATTAGCACCTTTGCTTAGCTTTCTTGGGATCCAAGCTTCAAGAAAACAGCTAGTCAGATAATGAAAACAAATATTTCCCAGAGTTAAACCTTTCTTTCCACCCCCAACCCCGACCCCTCAAGAGAGAGTTTCTTTATGTAACAGCCCTAGCTGTCCTGGACTTGCTTTGTAGAGCTAGCCTCAAACTTACAAAGATCCTCCTGCTTCTGCCTCCCAAGTGCTGGGATTAAAGGCGTGCGGCACCACGCCCAGCTCTTCAGAATACCATGCTTACCAGCCAAGTGTTCTACTGCTGAGTTACATATCCCTACCTTTAAAGATCTTGTTTTTGTTTCTGTTTTCTTTTTGGACACAGGGCTTCACTCTGTAGCCCTGGCTGTTCTGGAACTTGTTCTGTAGACCAGGCTGGCTCTGAACTCAGAAATCTGCCTGCCTCTGCCTTGACTGCTAGGATAAAGGCATGTGCCACCAAAATTATCAAAAACAAAACCCATTTCAAATATCCACCAACAGATAAACAAATCTACCATACATACAAATGAAATACCACCCAGCAACAAGCTATCAGTTTATATAAAAATAGGGATCTTAAAAACAAAATGAAAAACAAACAAACAAACAAAAATGAAAGCATATGCTGCATGATGACACATAGCTCTAGAACACGCAGTGACAAAAGGCGGGTCAGTGGTTACCTATGAGTGAGTAGAAGGGAAAAAGATAGGCAAAAGAGATTATAAATTTGTACAATTTCACTTTATGACAGTTATACTTTAGTAAAGCTGTTGAGACAGTTGACGTGAGGCCAGCCTGGTCTACACAGCAAGACCCAGTCTCAAATAGCCAAAATAAGCTTGGGAGGCTAAGGCAAGCGGATTGCTGTGAGTTCAAGGACAGCCTGGTCTACAAAGTAAGTCCAACATAGTGAAAGCTATACAAAGAAACCCTGTCTCAAAAAACCAAAAACAAACAAACAAACAAAACCCAAAACAAACAACAAAAAAACCCCAAAACAATAAAACTAGAGCTTGACATCATAGTTTCTCCCTCCCAAGTGCTGGGATTGAAGGCATGTACCGCCACTGCCCAGCTCAAGCTCCATTTTTAAGATTTATTTTATATTTATGCTTGGCTGCATGTATGATGTGGACCACGTGCACACCTGTGCCCCCAAGCCAGAGAAAGGGTGGCAAAGCCTCTGGATCTGGAGTTACGGGTTGTAGTGGCTGTAAGCTACCATGTGGGTGGCTTCAAATTAAACCCAGGTCCCCTGGAAGAACAGTTAGTGAACTTGACTCCCCTTAACCATCTCTCCAGCCATTGTTTTATTGTTTGTGTGTTTGATTCTGTGTGGCTATATGTATGCACATGAATGTGGGTACCCATGGCAGCCAGAAGAGGCATTAGATTCCACGGAGCTGGAACTGGAGTTAAAAGTGGTTGTGAACCACCTAGCATGATGCTAAGCTTTGAACTATCGAACTTCAAAAAAGTACCACTTTCATGTCTAAAAGAGCAACAAGTGCTCTTAATCACTGAGTCATCTCTTCAGCTCTCCATTAAGATACATTAATAAAATGATTACTATACTCCTGAAATCCTCTTATTTGCATATATATATATATATATATATATATATATTTTTTTTTTTTTTTTTAAATCTGAATTAACCTCTAGGATAGTTCTACAAATCACTGCAAATGAATCTGTCTATAAGGTAAATGGCATACACAGGGACTATTTTTCTCCTTGGACTACACCAGTGACAACTGACACTTCCATGTACCTCCTTTCTCACATTAACATGGTTACTGATATCAATAATTTGCTAAATAAAAGCAAAAGACACAGAATTTTTTTTTTTAACAAAGGGCAATAGGCAGTGATTACAGTATGATTTAGTATGATTACAGAGACATTTTCTGTTTGTTTGAAACAGGGTCTTACTATGTAGACCACAACAGTGGCCTCAAACTTGCACCTCAACCTCCTGAATGCTGGGACAACTGTGTGCCAACAGACCAAGCTACGAAAGACGCATTTTGTTTGCCTGTTTTGAGACAGGGTCTCTTTATGTAGCCCAACTCTACTGGAACCTGGCTCCAGGTTCCCTGGCCTGGAACTGTTTACAACTGCCTCTCAGGTGCTGGGATTAAAGGCATGTGCCACAATGCCAAGCTTTGAAAGACATCTTTGGAGCACCTGAAGTACTTGCACTAAATTAATAGAGAACTGACAGAAAAAAAGGGAGCTGGTAGCTTGTTACCAGTGTTTAACCACCATTGAGTCCAAGATTCCTCAAAAGGGGAAGAAAATAGTCTAACAACGAACATAAAAGACGAGGTTCTACACTGTTTACCTGGAAGGAAGGACGCCTGAGGAGAAGGCTGTGACACCACCAGGCAGCTCAAACCATCACAGTACGCCATGATTCTGCAGTTTCCTGCCTGAGACACTGTGAAGGTTTTATGGAAGTGGTATTTGTGTTGGCTCTGGCTGAGGGGTAAGCAGTTCTTGTATCGTGCTTGGGAGCTCCCACACGGTGTTTCAGCTTTATTCTCATGCTGCATAACAAGGGCTTCCAAGTCCTACAATGAAAAAAGACTAGGTACATTAAAGCTTTTTATTTTTCTTTTTGGTTCTTGGGTTTTGGTTTTGGTTTTGGAGACAGGGTTTCTCTGTGTAGCCCTGGCTGACCTGAAACTCACTCTGTAGACCAGGCTGGCCTTGAACGCAGTGATCCCTCTGCTTCTCCCTGCTGTTATGCCTCCCACCTGCTATGATTAAAGGTGTGAACCACAGGAGGGTATAGTGGCCCACGCTTGTAATCCCAGCACTCACTCAGGAGGCAAAAGCAGGTGGATTGCTATGAGTTCGAGGACAGCCTAGTCTACAAAAAGTGTCCAGACAGCCAAGGCTACACAGAGAAACCCTGTCTAAAAAAAACAAATAAACAAAACAACAATAACAACAAAAGGTATGTGTCACCACTGCCCAACAAAAATGATTTCTTGTAAAAGATTTCTTGTCAATCATAAAAATGTTACCATGAATCTTAAAGAACTGGATTTCAGAGTATTTCACAAGTAATTGGAAGAAAGTATGCAGAGAATTATCAAATATTGGGGTCAAGAAGTCTTTAATGGTTGCAATGTGTGAAGCCCTCATAGACTGCATAAAGGTATGGATGGGTTTTGGGCTAATATCCTATCATTGAGATAAACCTAGGTAACAGTTAGATCCCTCTTCAATTGCCCATCTCTTTAACTATGATTCTATAAGTTTCTTGAATTAGAAAGGAAAAACTCACCTGGACACGGCTATTGAGTTTATTGCATTTATCAACGAGGGCCTGAAGTTGGAGCCGGCACCGCGCAGATTCTATCTCAGCCTGCTTCCTGAGCACTTGCTCATTCAGTAAGTCACTAGAAGGGAAAAGCCAGGGGCAGATAAGTATGAGGAAAGCTACAGAAGACTTCCCAGCAAGCTGGCATAGTAAGTTTATATTGTGATATACATCCTTTACTGTAATTATGTCATGGCACTATAATGAAGTTCAAAATGATCTCTCTAGTGTCATGTGGAACCAAACAGCCAGCCCACTAGGATGTGGTGTTAAAAGCAAGCAATGGAAGCCAGACATTTGATTTCTACTATAGAATGGAGACTAAAAATAGCATACAAAAATGAGGAAAACAACCAATTCACTATGTGAGCTAAGGCAAATTATAAGATTAAACTCAAATGTTAAAAGATTTTTCTATTGGAGTAAGAAACTATTGTTAGTTGTGACAAAGTATGCAAATTAACAACCAAATTAACAGAACTAAAAAGGCTAAAGCTTAAAAAGACAAGGAAGTTTACACTAAGCAAATGCTAACAAAAGGCCAATTACAATAAAAGCAAAATGCACAAAGAAAAAAAGATATAAAAACTAGAATAACAAAGCCAGGCATGGTGGTGCACACCTTTAATCCCAGCATTCAAGGAGGCAGAGGCAGGCAGATCGCTGTGAGTTCGAGGCCAGCCTGGTCTACAAAGTGAGTTCCAGGACAGCCAGCCAGGGCTACATAGAGAGACCCTGTCTCAAAAAACCAAAACCAAATCAAACATACAGACTCCTAGAATGACAATTCTGCCCTTATTTATTTCATAAGAAATTAAAAAAGAATCCCAAACAATTACAGTTCAACTAGACTGATGGCATTAAGCCAAAGAAAGTGAGATTAGGGCTGGAGAGATGGCTCAGAGGTTGAGAGCACTGGTGGCTCACAACCATCTGTAGTGAGATCTGGTGTCCTCTTCTGGTGTATAGGTATGCACGCGGGAGAGCACTGTATACATAATAAATAAATAAATCTTAAAAAAAGAAAGAAAGAAAGAAAGTGAGATTAGCCAAAATATGGTGGCCTATGCACGTAATGCCAGTAACTAAGGAGAGGATGAGGCATGCACACTCAGAAATTAAGAGTCATTCCTGGGTAACAGAGATTCTAACCCAAAACAAAGACAGCAAAAGTGCCTAAGAGGTCTGGAAATAAGGGCTGGGGAGGTGGCTCAGAGGTTAAGAACATTGACTGCTCTTCCAGAGGTCCTGCGTTCAATACCCAGCAACCACATGGTGGCTTACAACCACATCTTCTGGCGTGCAGGCATACATGCAGGCATAACACTGTATATATAATAAATAATGAGGGTTGAGTTTCCAGGTCCCACATGGCAGCTCACACTTGTCTAGAACTCCAGTTCCAGAGGATCTGATGCCCTCTTTTGTCCTTTGACAACACCAAGCATACACTAGTGCACAGATATTCATGCTGGCCCCCGCCCCATGCACATTAAATAATCTTTAAAAGAAAGGTCGGGGGATTTCAAGTTATCTTTGTCTACCAGGAGCAAGGCCAGCTGGACTACATGAGACCATGTCTCAAAACAGGGTTTCTCTGTGTAGCCTTGGCTGTCCTAGACTCACTCTGTAGACCAGGCAGGCCTTGAACTCACAGAGATTCGCCTGCCTCTGCCTCGCAAGTGCTGGGATTAAAGGCGTGCAAACCATGCCCAGCTCCAAACAAAGCTATTTGAAGAGAAGAGTGACACAGAATTAAAAAACAGAACTACCAAGAAATGTGCCAAGCCAAATATGATGGTGTGCACAGGTAGCACTTGGGAGACTAAGGCAGAAGGATCATTTGGCAGTTCCAAGCCAACCTGGGATAAGAGTACAACTTTCTCAAAATTCAAAATACAAACTAACAAAAAATATGTTGAATC
Organism: Acomys russatus; assembly: GCF_903995435.1. Lineage (NCBI taxonomy): Eukaryota > Metazoa > Chordata > Mammalia > Rodentia > Muridae > Acomys > Acomys russatus. The sequence continues at coordinate 35,809,616 of NC_067162.1, forward strand.
TTTTTTTTCTTTCAGCTTTGGTCTCGTCATCTGAAACTCTTTTATCCCCCAATGCTAAGATGAGACCCAAGACCTTGCACATGTTAAGCAAGTGTTATACCACCAAGCCACTCTTTCTTTCTTTCATTCTTTCTTTTGGAGACCGAGTCTATATAGCCATGACTATTCTAGAATTCTATATAGACCAGGCTGGCTTCAAACTCATAGAGTTCTGCCTGGCTCTGCCTCCTGAGTGCTGGAATTAAAGGCGTGCATCACCAGGTCTAGCTTCCAGCCTCACATTTTTAATGCTGTATATACAAATCATGCAGAAAAAAAACAATTATTGAATTAACAGTGTCTGAGACTGCAACTTCATTGATTCTCACAGATCCCAAGTCAGAAGTTACGTAAAACCCCAGAGCCGTAACAAAAGTAGACTGATAATTTCCTTATCAGATACGCTTACAAAGAAGCAAAGAGATCTGGGCAGTAGTGGTACCCACTTTTAACCCCAGCACTCAGGAGGCAGAGGCAGGAGGATCTCTCTGGGCTTGAGGCATCAGCCTGGACTAGTCAGGGCCACACAGTAAAACCCTGCCTTGAAAGACTAAAATAAAACCAGGTGTGGTGGCGCATGCCTTTAATGCCAGCACTTGGGAGGCAGAGGCCGTGAATTCGAGGCCAGCCTGGTCTACAAAGCAAGTCCAGGACAACCAAGATAATATAGAGAAACCTTGTCTCAAAAAACAAAACAAAACAAATAAACAAACAGAAAATAAAAAAGACAGACAGACTAGAAAAAAATGAAGGAGGAGGAGGAAGAAGAGAGGGAAGAGGAAGCAGCAGCAGCAAGACTGGTTCTCTCCTTCCACTACGTAGGTGCTGGATACTCAGTTTGCTCAGTACTGGAGCAAGTGCTTTGATCCACTGATCTATGTGTCACCAGCCCTTACCGACCTTTTCAGGCGTTCCTGTTCAGTAGTGTCCAAGGCTTTCAGGGTTCGGGCATAAAGGACAACGATGTCACTGTGCTTGGCTTTCTTGTTGCACTAAAGAGTCCAAAGAGACACGATCAATATGGTTCTAGGAATTCTGACTTAACACAGACTCCTTGCTTACAGTCCTTACCTGAGGGCATTTTCGTGTTTGTCCTTTGAGCCACTTAGAAATGCATCTATATCCAAAAAGATGGCCACAGCGTAATGCCGAGAGCCGGTGGTCCCCAGCACTGGTCCACTGGTCCAGACATATAGTGCAAGTCTCCCCTTCTTCGTCATCCATGGAAGGGAGGTTGCTGGGCTTCCGGGGAGACTGCTGGATGAGAAAATGCAAAAACAGTCTTATGTGCAAACTACCAAATCAAATCACACCAGGATTATATAAACCCAAATGAAAAGCTGCAAAGAATGTACAATACCTACTACCGGACACAACCTGACAAAATATACATTGCATACTATATATACTATCTACTTCTGGGAGTGAGGCGGAACCTTATACACATCTTCTACCATCAAGCTACATCCTGGCAACACTGAGTTTTTTGTTTGGTTGGTTTGGTTTTTTTTTCCCCCGAGACATGGTTTCTCTGTATAGCTGTGGCTGTCCTGGACCAGGCTGGCCTCAAACTCAGAGCTGACCATTTGGTACTGGATAACCAATTGGTGTGCTCTTCCCATGGAAGACTATTTCTCCTTCCTATGTATGTATACACACACACACACACACACACACACACACACACACACAATGATTTATTTATATATATATATTTTTTTGGTTTGTTTGTTTTTGTTTCTCAAGACAGGTTTCTCTGTGTAGCCTTCTCTGTGAGTTCCAGGCCAATCTGGTCTACAAAGCAAGTCCAGGACAGCCAAAGTTACACAGAGAAACCCTGTCTCAAAAAAAACCAAACCAAAAAATAAATAAAAAACCAAAAGGGCCTTAGACTGGCATAAATTGCTCTTTGATGATACCAAGCACTAGTGAGGATGTATATTTGCTATCCCTAGATGTCTCAGCATTTGGGAGGCCAAGATAGGAGCACTGCTACAAAGTGACTCCAGGAGAGCCACCAGGGCTACACAGAGAAACCCTGCCTCAGAAAAAAAAAAAAAGTAGTCATATTTGGACAGTAGTGGCCTTGGGAGGCAGAGGCAGGCAGAACAGCCAGAGCTACACAAGGAAACCCTGTGGGGTGGGGTGGGGCTGGGGAGGGAAGCAGTCACTTGTATTTAAAAGGATGTTCAAATTGGATGCGATGGCATATGCATGCAACCCCTTGCACTTAGTAGGCCAAAGACGGAGGACGCTGGGTTAAAAGCCGGGTTAACGTCAGGTAAGACCTTATTTCAAGACAAACCAATGGGGGGAGGGGGTGAGAAGAACATTCATGTTACCTCTTCAGGGGCTGCATCACCTCCTGTGACAGATGTAGCTTCTTGCTCTGCTGAGGTAACTCCTTGTTCTGCCAAGTTGTATCCACAAACGGTAGCATGGACAACATACAAATGATACAAGTTAGGTATGAGAAGCTAAGGGGAGAGCCACACTGTAGCTGTCCACCTGAATTTATAGTATTCCTGAAAAAGGATGCCAACTCCATCTACTGCCCTGTCTCCCAAGTGCTGGGATTTGAAGCGTGCACACCACACCCAGCCCTTGTTTTCTTTTCTCAAGACAGGGCTTTTCTTTGTAGCCCTGGCTGTTCTAGAACTCTGTAGACCAGGTTGACTTTGAACTCAGAGATCAACTCTAGGCCTGTTTCCCAAGTGCTAGCATGAAAGGTATGTGCCACGACTCAGCTGACGTATTTCCTTTACAATACATATCTCCCCCCCCTCACACACACACACACACACACACACACACACACACACACACACACACACACATTTGGGGGGGGGGGGAGGTTTTCTATCCTGTTTATAGAGTATCATTCATTTTGGACAGGAATGAAGACATCTCTGAGGTGTTTACTTTGTTGCTTTCCCCGCTAACAAAAACTGGTTATCTGAAACGGGAGTCTTAAGTAGACCCTTTTTGGGCTAGTGTCAGTATTATCTCTCAGGTTGTATGGATATTTTTGACTACAGCATATTAAGAGGCACTTAAGACCTGGTGGTCTTTTTTGAGATTGAGGATTGATTATTATGGCTAGTTCCATCAATCTTTCAACCTAAGAGTTTTAGAACCTACTTATGATTTTTTGTAAAACTACATATAAATATATATGATATATTTGTGTATATATGGTTTCTTAGACAGGGTCTCACTGGGTGCCCTTGGCTGACCTGGAATTCGCTATGAAGAATATGCTGTCCTAGAACCCACAGAGATCTTATTGCTATCTCCAGAGAGCTAAGTTAAAGGTAAGCAGCACTGTGCTCAGCCTAAATATATAATTTTACTTGAAGTCATAAAATGGTAGTTTCTCTCTTACTACTGCTATATTTATCAGCCAGATTTTTTCTACTTAAAATAGGGGACTGGAGAGCTAGCTCAGCAGTTAAGAGCTTTGAATGACCTAGGTTCAATCTCCAGCACCCAAATGGCAGTTCACAACTGTTCGTAACTCCAGTTCCAGCAGATCTGACACCCTCACACCAATGCATAAAAACAAAACAAAAAATTAAAACAGGATCTGGAGAGATGGCTTAGCAGTTAAAAATATTTACTGATCAGGTATTCAGTTCCAACAGCCACACAGTGGCTCACAACCATTTATGTAACTCTAGCTCAGGAGAATCCAGTGCCCTCTTCTGACCTCCTTGGACAGCCATGTACATGGTACACAGACAAACGTGCAGGCAAAACATGCATAAACATAGAATAAATTTAAAATGCTTTTTAAAAGGAAAAAGATACTGAAAGAACACAATCTATATATTAGTGGGTTTTAAATGTAAACAGGACATCTACTTTAGGGGGATCTCTGTTCACCAACTACTAAATAAAATTCCATTTACACAATATATAACATTATACTAAGACTTGAAAATCACAACTCAAATAGCTGAATTTGTCATTTTTTTCCCTTTGAGACAGTCTTACTATCTAGGCCAAGCTGACCCTGAACTCATACAACCCGTATCGAAACACCCAAATTCATGGCACTACATAGGCACACAAAACTTTTAGATGCACAGTCTACTTTCTCAAATGTACCAAAGCGACTAAGGTAATGCCATCATCATGTCTTGACTCTTTTGTGGTCACCCAGACACTTTTCAGCCTTCTAGCCATGTCTACCTTGGCAACACTTTTGGGACTGTCCATGGTCCAGATATATTGACTAAGATAAAAGACAGTCGTTACAAGGTTACTCCAACCCCTTCTAACACTGATCTAACTGTGGTTTTTGACTTTTAAAGGGAATGTAAAGTGCCATTACAAAGAGACTTGTTGGAACACAAGTCAGAAAATTATGAGTCAAATCAAAATCTTTCAGCGTCACCACAGCCAGTGAGATCTATGTTTTGTGGATTTTAGTTTTATGAATAGAAATCTGGATAAAATACAGACCTGGAATGTCAGCTTCAGGTTCTTCTGCCTGGACAACAACCTCTTCATTCTCTGCAGTGGTGTCACTGTCGGAATCAGTTCCTGAGGTTGGATTCCCAGTCTCTAAGTTATGAGCAGTGGCTGGTACATAAGGCTGAGACCTGCTTACTTGAAAGTAGGCATACACCGGTGTTCTCAATCTGTATGTATATAGAGACTAAAGAATTAACTGGGCGCTGTGGCGCATCCCTGTAATCCCAGTCTGGTCTACAAGGAAAGCCCAGGATAGCCAAGGCTACACAAAGATACCGCCCCCCCCCCACACACACACACAAAAAAAATTACAGTAAAATGGACCATGAATGCAAGAACAACCTATGATGGTGTGAAGGTAGTTCCTAGTTAGTTCAATTTCCAGGCCATTAAATGCTTCCACTGAAAGTTGAGTGAAAACTATAGGGCTGGAGAGATGGCTCAGCAGGTAACAGCCTTGTTTTCACACAGGACCTGGGTTTGGCTCCCAGGGCCCACATGGCAGCTCATAACTATCTGTAACTCCAGTTTTAGGAGCTCTGACGCTTCTCCTGGCTTTGCTGGGTACCAGGCAAACATATGGTACACTTACCACAGGCAAACACTCATGTACTTAGAAAGAAATATAACAGGGCTGGAGAGATAGCTCAGTGGTTATGAGCACTTACTGGTCTTCCAGAGAACCAGGGCTCAGTTCTCTGAAACCAGGTGGCGACTCAAAACCAAGTATAACTCCAATTCGAGGGGATCCAATACCTCTATCTTGCTTGAGTATCTGGGCTCTCATGCACGTACCGATACACAGACCTCCACACAGACACACAATTTAGAATAATAAAAATAAATTCTTGCTGGGCAGTAGTTACTCACGCCTATAATTCCAACACTCGGAGGTAGAGGCAGGCGGATGGATCTACAAAAGTTTGGCCAGCCTGGTCTACAGAGCGAGTTCCAGGACAGCTACAGTGAGTTCCAGCCATGGATACACAGAGAAACTGTCTCAAAAAGATAAACAAACAAACAAACACACACACACACACATATATACATATAAACAAAACTTTTAAAACGCACCACATTAGGCAAATACTGGTAATGTATACTCTCTTTCCTATTCAATCATAGGGTCTTTTAGGGAATGAAGCACCAAACAATCACATCAAGAGGACAGTCTCAGAACCTGCATTGTATTCCAACAGCACCAAGCGCCCCCTGGTGGCTGTCAAATAGTCTATTTTCAAGGCTACCAAGGGCCTGGACAAAGGGATGAGAATAGGAAATACTATACAATGTTCCAAGATTCACTTGCTTTTCTTTATTAATCACACCCTGGATTTCTACAGGAATCTGGTTACTTCTCAGTTATGAAAGCCTGATTTAAATATTACTAGCTCCTTTACTACTCTATAAAGAAAATGTCCTGCAGCCCTTATTCTGCACCCCTCCCCCGCTTGTGTAGCCTTGGCTGCCTCTGGCTCCCAAGGGATGGGATTAAAGGTGTGCAACCACAGCCTGGCATATTCTGGCATTTTGTGGTAATAAGGCTCAGAGTTCCCCAGCTGGATCTCTAGCTCCAATCCTAAAGAATTTCTTAAGAACATTCTGTGTCCCACCTCTGCTATTAGTATTGTTGTTGTTATTACTATTATTATTATTATTATTTTCTGAAACAGAATTTCTCTGTGTAGCCTTGGCTGTCTTGGACTCGCTTTGCAGACCAGGCTGGCCTTGAACTCACAGAGATGCGCCTGCCTCTGCCTCCGGGGTGCTAGGATTACAAGTGTGCGCCACCACGCCTGGCCATCCCCTCCATTCACTATGTAGCCCCAAACACGCTGGCTTTGAACTCAGAGGTCCATCTGTCTCTGCTTCCCAAGCAAGCATCAGCATATCCAGTTTTGTTTTGTTTTTTCCTTCTTTCTTTCTTTTGTTTAAATAGACCAGGTCTCAAAGAACCCTAGCTGGCTTCTAACTTGCTTCTTTAGGGAATCAAATCTAGTGCAAAGAAGGCAAACTCTACCAAGGTAGCTGCAGCTCCTTTAGCTAGGGTTTTTGTTTGTTTGTGGGTTTTTTCCCCTCTTTTGATTTTTTTGAAACAGGGCTTCTCTGTGTAGCCTTAGCTGTCCTGGAAACCTTAGTAGACCAGGCTGGCCTCAAACTCATAGATCCAACTGCCTCTGCCTCTCCGAGTACCAGGATTAAAGGCATGCGCCACCTTGTGGTAAAGGTGTGAGCCATCACCACTAATGGATGAACCAAGCAGGAGGAGTTTGTCAGCTCGCCTCACAGGTCCGTTGGAATGAACACTCCTAATTTTACCCCTCAACTTTGGCCTCTTGGCTAGGTCTAAGGCAGAAGCTGCTCATTTTGGCTTCAGGGAGTCTATCAGGTGAGTCAATGGCAAACACTATAGCGAGAAACTCATCTAAATTTCAGAGATTCAGAAGCCAGCATGGTGGCAGCACTTGAAACTTCAGCACTTGGGAAGTGGAGGCAAGAGGATGTTCCCAGGCTAGCCTGAGCTATAGAGTAAGACTACCTCATTGGGGGAAAAAAAATCACCAAAACGAGCCAGCCAAAACCCCTGCCCAGTGCTGGTGAGATGGCTAGGCAGGCCAATCACTTGACTTTGGCTGGGGACTCACCAAGGTAGAAACTCCAGCAAATTGTCTTCTAACCCCAATTCCATACTGCGACACAAGTGTGCTCATAAACATACACACAAATAAACAACTCTTAAAAAAAAAAAAGGGCCAGGTTTGGTGGTGTCCAACTTTAATCCCAGCACTTGGGAGGCAGAGGCAAGTGTTCCTCTGTGAGTTTGAGGCCAGCCTGGTCTAAAAGTGAGTCCAGGACAGCCAAGGCTACACAAAGAAACCCTGTCTTGAAAAAAAAAAAAAAACAACAGCAAAGCCCCTACCTTCAAATAAAGAACAAAAATATAGTTCAGAAGCCTGAAACAACCAGTCCTAGAAAACTCATGGTTACACAAATTCAGTGTAGAATTTGCTTAAAATATAGTATCAGGGGAAAATGTTTTAGTGTCATTTTCATTTTGTTCCAGAAGCCAAGTGTTTTAAACATCTTTCAACACTTGTTCTATGATCCACGCCCCCACAACAAAATAAAAAATTTTTTGTTTTGATTTTTGAGACAGGGTCTATGTAGACCATGCTAGCTTGCCAAGTGCTAGAATTAAAGGCATGAACTACCATGCCTAGCTTTTAAAAAAAAGGGGGGGGGGGCATGCCACAGCTGGGGAGACAGCCCAGGGGTAAGCCATTTGCCACCCAAGCATAAAGACCAGAGTTCAGTTGGGCGTGGCGGCACACGCCTTTAATCTCAGCACTCAGGAGGCAGAGGCAGGAGGATCACTCTGAGTTCAAGGCCAGCCTGGTCTACAAACCGAGTCCAGGACAGCCAAGGCTACACAGAGAAACCCTGTCTTGACACACACACACACACACACACACACACACACACACAAAAAGACCGGAGTTCAGAGACCCAGGACACATGTAAATGTGGGGAGGGCCACTTGTAATTCATGCAAACTAGGGATTCCCCAGAGCGAACTGTTAGCTAAACTACCCGCTAGGGCGAGTTCTAGGATCAACTGAGAAGCTGCCTCAACACTCATGCCCATAGATGTGTACATGCTCCTGATACATTTGGAAACATTTTTGTTAAAAATAAGATAAAATAAAAGGGGCCAAGCCTCAACAGATATGTTGCTGACAAACTTGCCTCTAGTTTTCAGAGCACATCATTGAAACCTACCTCAAATACGAAATGAAGTAAACAAGGCAAGCACTAATTTTATCTGACGTACCAGGAAGTAGGGATTCTGAACGGTTCACTTTGGTAGCCACTAGGGAGGTAGGGGAGGGTGGTGTGTGCGACCAGAACGGGAGTTTCACCATTCAGAGCGGCATCAATCACATAGCTTTTGTTTTACCTGGCGCCCTCTGGCCTCTGAGATGCTCCAGCTCTCCCTCTCAGGATGGATGCTGCTCTTCTCCTCCTTGTTCTCACTGGTCCCACACTTTGGTCTGAAGGTGGAGGTCTCAGCCACTCCAGCATGTTATGGAGTCTCTGCAGTCCACTGATGAAGTTGTTCATTGAAACTGCAGTTTGGACCGTACGGTTAGCGCCAGATCCCTGATGATGCTCTTCTGACGTTCCAGGGTTGACAACCTCCATATTTTCTTCCATCAAACCAGTGGCTGCTGGTGGCATAGGCTGTAGGGGGGGCAGTCCTCCTTGGCTGCTTGGCATGTCAGCAGGCGCATGCTGAACAAGTGTTCCTCCTTGGCTGTTGGCCAGTTCATCAGGGGCTGGCTGCGGGAGAGGTGCCCCTTGGCTGATGACTTCAGCTGGGGTAGCCCGTTCTGTAGTACCATCTAATGGCACTTGAAGATCACAGTCCATTGCTTCATGAGCCATCACTGGGGATACAGTATTTGTAAAACAGATTAATAAAATACGTTAAAAATGTTATGTAGTTGATACAAGTCTTTCAGAATTTCTGTTTAAGATTCTTTTTAGCAAAATGAAGAGTTTATGGGGCTTTAAAAAACTTTTTTGGTTTTTTTTTTTAAGATTTATTTCTTTACTTATTTATTTATTTATTACTATGTACACAGTGCTCTGCCTGCATATATATTTGCAGGCCAGAGGAGGGCATCAGATCACATTACAGATCACCATGTGGTTTCTGGGAATTGAACTCAGGACCTCTGGAAGAGCAGTCAGTGCTCTTAACCACTGAGCCATCTCTCCGGCCCTTTTTTTTTTTCTGTTTTTGAGACAGGGTTTCTCTTGTAGTCCTGGCTGTCCTAGACTTGCTTTGTAGACCAGGCTGGCCTCCAACTCACAAAGATCCATTCACCTGCCTCTGCCTCCTGAGTGCTGAGGTTAAAGGCATGTGCCTTTATTGTTTGTACAGTATCCAGCCTGCCTGTGTGCCTGCACATCAGAAGACAGCACCAGATCTCACAGCTGCCATGTGGTTGCTGAGAATTGAACTCAGGACCTTTGAAAGAGCAGCCAGTGTGCTAAACCTCTTAGCCATCTCTCTAGCTCCCTCTACCACTACAAAATCTTAAAAGTTAACAAAGCCAGAAATGTTTTGGAGTCAGGCAAATCTCTGTGAGTTCAAGGCCAGCCTGGTCTGGTCTACAGAGCACATTCCATAACAGCCAAAACTACACAGAGAAACCTTGTCTCAAAAAATAAAAACAAAAAAATTTGTTAAAAAGAATAAAGAAAAAATGTTTTGGCAACCAACTCTGAAGCCAGGTGGATCACCATGAATTCAAGTCCAGCCTGAGCTACACAGTAAATTATGGGCAAGCCTGGGCTAAAGAGTAAAACTCCATATTCAAACTATTTACAACAATTTTCTTATAATCATAGTAATCCCCAAATAAAAAGAGCAAAATAATAATGAGGCTTAACTATTGGATTCGAAAGTAATCTCCCAGGAACCCTGCAATTTTGTCACAACCTGCATATAGACATTTGCGAAAACAAACACAATACTGTACATAACAGGTACTATTAATCTTTCATAGCATCAAAAGTGACAAAGGAGACACAGAAATGCCAATTTTTGGTGCTAGGAGGAACAAAATATATTACTCTACTACTTAGCCTCAGCCACCCATCTACTCTCGCCAAGCCACAGAAGACATACCCACAGGAAGACATTTCTGTGTAGCCTTGGCCGTCCTGGACCCACTTTGTAGACACAGCGATCCGACTGACTCAGCCTCCCCAATTGACGGGTTTCTCTGTGTGTATCCATGGCTGTCCTGGAACTCGCTTTGTAGACCAGGCCAGCTTCAAACTCACAGAGACCCACCTGCCTCTGCCTCCAAAACAATAAGACATTTTACACTCGCAGGATAAAATTTAAGTTTGAAAAAACTAAAAGTGAGCCTGGGGGTTGCAGCTTAGTATTAAGCCTAGTATACACAAGGCATTTGCACTGATTCCAACAACAAATTGCAGGAAAGCCATGGCTGCTGGGCTTGGTGATACAGTAACTCCTAGCACCTAGAGGGTGGAGGTAGAGGCACGAGAAGAGTAAACGGGGCTAGACTGAACTACAAAGCAGATTTCCAAACAGCCTGAGCTATTTAGCAATGCCTTATTTTAATAAACTTAGTTAATTAAAAGCTAAATTCCAAGACATAGTAGATCTGAGTAATAAATGTACAGAATTTTTTTTTCTTATTCTAATTTTCAGCATGGCTGGGTATGGGTGGTCCTGGCCTTTAATCCCAGCACTCGGGAGGCAGAGGCAGGTGGATTACTGTGAGTTCGAGTCAGCCTGGTCTACAAAGTCCAGAACAGCCAAGACTAACACAGAGAGACCCTGTCTTGAAAAAGAGAAAAGAAAAAAGAAAAAGAAAGGAAAGAAAAAAGAAAAATTAATTTTCAGCATGGTTCTGTTTTGTAAAATAAAACCTTCCATGGCATGTCTAGAGAGCAACCAGTTCTGATTTCAACTGGAAGGTGACAGCAGTGAATTCCATACAGCACCAACTTTCATAGCTGGTGCTAAATAATACTAACTATCTTCTACTTCTCAAAAACATAAGGAAAAAAGGCCCAAATAAATAAACCAAAACTACAACTAAAAACATGCCAGGAGCTATGCCTTACTAAACTTCTAGTAGACTTCTATAAAAGAATCTATCAACTTTACATTTTTTTTGCAAAGAAAGATATTCTTAAAAATTATGTTCCTCAATACTCAAAAACACACAAACCAACGCTTTTAATAATTTAAGGTAAAAAAGATATGCTTAAAAAATGTTCTTCTAGCTTGGTCTACAAAGCGAGTCCAAGATAGCCAAGTGTGCACAGAGAGGCCCTGTCTAGAAAACAAAATGTTCTTCAATACTCAAGGTCACAAACATGCCTAAGTTACTTCTAGATGCAATCTAGGGACACACAACTGTCCACTCTGAACAATACTTCTTTAGAGGCGGCTGTATAAAGTTTACAGTTAAGTTAGTTCTTCAATCACACGTGGTAGGAAACAGTAAACACACGACCTTTCCCAAATCCTGTGCACAAGACCAGAATTTTGTCTAAAATAACCAGCCACGGGCCCAAGCCTCCTCATCACACAAACGCTAGTCTGATGGATCCGAGACGTGAACGTCACATTTGTTATCTTACTAAGCTTTGAAACACTGGTTTCGATGAACACAGACCGGGAACAGGGTGCTGGGGCGCCATGGGGATTCCGTTTGACATGGGTTCAAATCGAGGCTCTCCCTGTTAGTGTCTGCAGAACCTAAAGTAAGTTTCCAAACCTATCTGTCCAAGTCTGTTCACCCGCAAGAAAAGGGATAAACAGAAAACACTTACGTCACAGGTGCGCTGCAGTGCTGGTGGTAAACTTGAAGTTCTCTTAAACAGCGAGTAACAAGGGCCAGCGAATCGCTGGGGCTCGACCAGCCCGGGAAGCACCCGCAAGGGGCCCGCAAGCGGTGCAAACCGAACCCGGCGGATTCAGCTCCCCCTCTTCCTCCCCCAGGAGCTCGTCCTTTCCGTCTTTTCCTCCCCCGGACGCCCAGACTCCCCGGGACGGAAGGGAGGAGAAGGCTCAGGGTCCTCAGCCCCGGCCGAAGGAGATCGCCCGCAGGCAGCCGACCTCCCTAGGCCCCGCGGGCAGCACGAGCCGAGTGGGGAGCATCCGCATCCAGAGGCCCGAGGCCCGAGGAGAAGCAGGTGCCCGCCTCACCTCAAGTGGCAGGAAGCGATCGGCGGCCCCGACCGCGACTCCCGCCGCCGTTACCGCGCACAACCAGCGCGGGCGCCAAGCAACTCTGGGGGAATCCTGTGGCGCCCAGCTCGAGCCGCGGCTCGGCGAGCTCCTATTGGTCAGCCACCACCGGCGGCGACCAATACCCTCTCTTCTTCTTCCATTGCTAGCCTCCAGCTGAAACAGTGGCGCTCCCATTGGCCAGATTGATACTTACTTGGGGGGCGGGGGAAGAGAACCTCGGGGGAAGAGGCCTCATACAATTGGTGGAAATCTTTGTCCATCAGCTCGCGCCCAGCCCCTGAAGGGTAGAGCCTAAGTTTTCTTTTTATTTTTATTTCTTAAACTGCTTTTCATTTAAAGAAGACCGAGGGAAGACGGGCGTGGTGGCGCATGCCTTTAATCCCAGCACTCGGGAGGCAGAGGCAGGCGGATCGCTGTGAGTTCGAGGCCAGCCTGGTCTACAAAGTGAGTCCAGGATGGCCAAGGCTACACAGAGAAACCCTGTCTCGAAAAACCAAAAAAAAGAAGACCGAGGGAAGGAGAGCTCACTTTCCGTTTTTCTAACGATAGTGAAACTGTTAAAAGTGGATTCCCCTCGCCTTTCCCTTATGCTTTGTTAAGGAATATAGGAGCTTATCAATGATTTCAAAATGTTGTCCCCAGAATTCTGAAGCCTGTAAGAGCCAAGAGTTTATAAATATTCTCTTACAGAGTTGAGCAGTTTGTCTTCAATGGTTAAAAAAATAACTTGCACAAGTCCCCCAACTTGAAACCACTCCAATAAATTGCCCCAAAGTATAAATCGTCACATAAGATTTTACAAACAGCCAGCCTGATCTACAAAGTGAGTCCAGGACAGCCAAGGCTACACAGAGAAACTCCTCCTCGAAAATCAAAATAAAATAAAATAAATAAAAAGATTTTGCAAATAGCCAGGTGTGTTGGCTCATGCCTTTAATCCAAGCACTCGGGGAGGCAGATGCTGAGAAACCCTGTCTCAAAATAAAATAAAATAATAAAATAAAATACTTTGCAGTGCTGGGTATTGAACCGACGGCCTCGTGCAAGCACTCCACCAAGAGACCTACATCCCCAGCCTCAAATTTTGCATTTTGGAGTATACAGGGTGGGGCTGGAGAGATGACTCAGCTGTTTGGAGCACTGGCTGCTCTTCCAGAGGACTTGGGCTCAATTCCAAAGCACCCAAATGGCATTTCAATATTGTAACTCCTGTTCCAGAGGATCTGACACCCTTATACAGACGTGCATGCAGTCAAAACACCAATGTATATGAAATAAAAGTAAATAAATTATAAAGTATGCATGCAGAACCATACACGTAACTACTATCATGTTGTATATAAATGAGCCCATGGTCTTGCCCTTTGAGAGGAAAAAAAAAAAATCCAAACAACTCTTGCTTGTTTTGGTGGTTTTTGTTTTTGTTTTCTTTTGGTTTCTTAAGACAGGGTTTCTCTGTGTAGCCTTGCCTGTCCTGAACTCACTTTGTAGACTAGGCGGACCTCAAACTCACAGAGATCCACCTGCCTCTGCCTCCTGAGTGTTGGGATTATAGGCATGCGCCATTGTGCCCAGCTATTAATGGGGTTTTAAAAATGATTGATTTTTATTATTTTTATTTATGTATAGTTATGTGCATGTGTATGCATGTGGGTACATACATGAGCCTACAGGTACTTTCAGAACCTAAGGGCTTCAGAGCCCCTGGAGCTGGAGTTACAAATGGTTACAAATGCCTTACATGGGTGCTGGGAACACACTGAAAAGCAGCAAGTGGTCTTAACCATTAAGCCATCTCTCCAGGCCCTTGTTTTTTTGTTTTTTAGGACAAGATCTTACTCTGTAGCTTAGACTGGCCTCGAATTCACTATGTAGACTAGGGTTGTTCACACTCAAAGTGAGCCTACTGCTTCCATCTCCAGAATGCTGGGATTATAGGTGTGAGCTAACACCACCAGCTAGAACTCAAATTCCTTACTGAGATTATTATTATCTTCCCATGGTGATTTATAAGCAAGCCTCCCTGAACTAGGTAGTATCTTCCCACGTGTCTCCCTTCTCTCCTGCCTTTGAGAGTCCCAAATTTGTTTCCTTGGTGGCATCATTTCTCCATAGATGCATTGTCCTCTTGTTGTCAATGCTATATATGGAAGAAATCCAAGCCACTACTATTTTATTTTTAAGACAGGTGTTTCAGGATATGTGATCCCATTGTGATCCCTGGGATTGTGAACTGCAAATCCCTGCTTCTTGTGGTTGAGCCCTAACACACACCTTTAAGCCAAGAACTTTCTGTTTGTTGTAAACAGGTGATTGAGGTGTGGCTCAGCCAGCCAAGCACACACCTTTAAGCCAAGAGCTTTCTGTACACAGAATTTAATAAAATCAACTCTAGGTCAAGAGGTGGAGCAAGAAACTAGCTAACAGGGATTAAGAGGAGGAGCAATTGAGTTGTATTTAAGACAGCATGTAGAAGTAGAAGGGGCTTTTAGCTCTTGAGCTTCTTGACCTTTGGCTTTTGACCTTTGACCTTCAAGCTAGCAAGCCTTGGTATTTTGCCCTTTTCTTCCTGGGCTGTGAGCTGAGCTAGTGAGCCTTTATGGCCTTTTCATTCAGGACAGTGAGCTGAAGAGGAAAATCATCTGGGTGCTTTCTCTGCCTCTCTGAGCTAGCAGGTTTTCACTCCAGCATCTGGCTCCAGAGTTTTTATTGGTAAAATATAACAATTGGGATTTTTCTTTTAAAACAACAGACAGGGTTTTCTTTATAACTCAGACCAGCCTAAAACTCAAAATCCTCCTGCCTCAGCCTACTGAGCACTGGGAATACAAGTGGAGTCACCGTAACTAGCTAGGCCCCTGCTTTGAGATGCTTTCCACGGAGTTTTCTCCCACATGCTGTACACTTTGTTTTTCTCCAAGGAGTCTGTTCCAACTGTGAGCTTAAAAGGATACAGGAAAATTATATTATATTTACATTTCCTCACCCAAAGCCATTAAACAAATCATGACTGGATTTCCTTTCAGAATGTTTAGAATATTTGCTTTTCACTGAGCTTGGAGTACTCGTGACAGCTGGAAATCGTGTGTGTGTGTGTGTGTGTGTGTGTGTGTGTGTGTGTGTGTGTGTGTATGTGTATGTGTGTGTGTGTATTTGGGTAATAGGGAAAATCTAATAGAGGTGTTGGCTCTTCATGCCTACTCAAACAGCAGGAAACGGCTTCCCTGCTGTGGACTCCCTTTGTAAACTTTGTAAACTCTCATGACAGGAAGCCCAAGCTCAGGACTTGAAATCCCACCAATATTCACACTGGAAAAGTCCACCCTGGAAAAATCTGCCCCAAAAGAAACCCTATATAAAGGCTGTTTGCTCAGTTCCTGGAGCGGAGGCAGCCACAGCTGGATTTGTCCCACCCGATAAATAAATCCCTTTTATGCGATTTGCTGCCAGGTGTGATTCTCATGGAAAGAAGTCAAGAAGCAATGAATGGAAAAAGTGGAGCGGAGCAGGGTGAAGCTCCTGAGAGTGTCAGTGCCTCTGCTGAGGAGGCCCACCTCTCAAGAGTCCTGTGGTTCCTGGGCTTCCATGTCTCAGGGTGCCCTTCCACTGGGACACTGTCTCCTCTCAGAGCTGTGTGCTCCCAGGATACCTTTCCGTCCAAGCAGGAAGGCCAACAAGAGGACCCAGAGAAGGCACTCTATAGACCTATATATAATCTCTAGGAAGGCCAACAAGAGGACCCAGAGAAGGCACTCTACAGACCTATATACAATCTCTACCCAGATCTCTAATTTCTGAATTGGGCATTGGAGAGCAGGCTTGAAGTAAATGAACATGTTTCAAATGTTGCTAAACACAAGAAAGAAAATAAAACTGGGTGCGGTGGCACAGGCCTGTAATCCCAGCACTCCAGAGGCAGAGGCAACTGGATCTCTGTGAGGTCAAGGATGGTCAAGGTTATTACACAGAGAAACTGTGCCCCCCAAAAAACAAAACAAAACAAAAGATACAAGTCCCTGCATTTACCATTACTACTGTTAGGTAATAAACACCCCAACACTCAGTGGCTTAAGACAGGAACATATTTGTTTAGCTCATGTTTTTGTGAATTGGCAGTGGGGTGGACTCAGCTGGGTACTCCTTTGGTCTTAACTGGGCTCACTCATGCAGTTGGGTCATTTGCCTGGCTGGCTGGCTGGCTTAATATGAACTCAGATGGAACCGTCTGCCTCTGCTCTGTGTAGTTCCTCGGCTTCTAGCATGCCTACCAGCCTTGCTCATGGAAGGGCACTGTTTCAAGAGATGGAGTAAACATTTTAAAGCCTTTTGAAGCCCAGACTTGGCAGTGGTCTACATTCTCCTGACATAATCAAGCCATTATGCCACCTCAGATTCAAATGCTGGAGAGGTAAAGGGCACTTCTTGATAGGAGCCATCAAATCACAAGAGGTGTGAGCCAGGGGCAGTGGCACACGTCGTGTAATCTCAGTACTTAGAGAGGCAGAAGCAGGCCAATCTCTGTGAGTTCGAGGCCAGTCTGGTCTACAAAGCGAGTCCAGCACAGCCAAGGATATACAGAGAAACCATGTCTCAAACGCCCCCCACCAAAAAAAAAAGATAAAAAGAAGTGTGAACACAAAACCATTTGTCAGGTTTTGCAAATAATGTACATTTGGTGTTTTGCCTGCGTGTATGTCTGTTGGATATCCTGGAATAAGAGTTACAGACAGTTGTTAGCTGCCAATGTGGCTGCTGGGAATTGAACCTGGGTCCTTTGGAAGAAGCAGCCAGTGCTCTTAACCATTGGGTCATGTCTCCATCCCCATGGGATTGTTTTCTATTTGTAACAAATAAGAACTTTGCCAGGTGCGGTGGCTTTAATCCCAGCATTTGGAGGCAAAACTGGAAGATTTCTTTAAGTTTGAGCCCAGTCTGCTCTACATAGGAAGTTCGAGGTGAGCTGGTGCTACATGGTAAGTGCCCATTAAAAACAAAAACAAAAAAGCAATTTGGTACCCAGCAAAAACATGATGCTAACATATATGAAAAACAAACATCCAGTCTGTCCCTCTTCCAGCTTCTTGTCCAAGGAATTTTCGGTTTAGGTTGAATACACGGCTCAGTTAAGTGCAGACAATCTTGTTAAGATTCCTGTAAATGAAAAGAAAGTGAGACAAGAACCAGTTGCTAACAGCCAAGCTAGAAACACAAAGACATGTCTACAGTAGACAATACACAGAAACAGTGTTTGCCTGCTCTGGCTGTGCCTAAACCATCTGCACACATGCCTCTAACTTGCCATCTTTCAAATGAGGCATGGCAGTGCGCACCTATAATCCTTTCACACTTCTAACCCTAACTCTGAGGGGAGAGGTCAGAGACAAAAGGATCACTGGGGCTTGCTGGCTGCCAGTCCAGCTGAGAAAACGAAGGCCCCAGGTTCAGGAACAGACTCTGCCTCGTAGAGAACAAGTGGATGACCTGGATCAGCAGGTCATTCTTCAGTGACAGGATCCTGAGAGAGAGGACCAGGGGATGAGAGATAAAGAGAATAGAAGAGGGAGAAGATGCTTGGAGCTTGGAGATCTTGCATAAGCTATGCCTTACTCCGTGTGAGCTTATTAAGTAGTATAGCACCTTATAGTCTATTTCCAAAGGAGACGTGCGATAGAGTTAGCAGAAACTGTCACCCAATGGGACAAAGTCAACAAGAAGCTAATAAAACAAGACTGTACAAGGGGAGTCCAGGGTATCTCAAAAACATTATAGACCAAGCACACAGCAGCTTGGGACTGATAACCAAAGCCCCGTGCAGCGGGAGGAGTTGGGTTCTCAGTATCTGAAATGTCAGCTCTGCCAAGGCCCAGGCCACAGGCTGTTACCCACTCTATCAAGCACATTCCTGGTTTTAGAGAAGGAACTGTGGCCTCAGGGAAAGCCTTGAATCAGCTCAGCCCTCAATAAATGTAGAAGGACAGAGGACAATTGATGCCCTCTTTCAGACATAACACACACACACACACACACACACACTCACTCACAAATAAGCCAGGTGTGTGGTGCTGCATGCCTTTAATTCCATCATTTGAGAGGCAGAGGTAGGTTGAGTTCTATGAATCCAAGGCTAAGGCCAACCTGGTCAACACAGTGAGTTCCAGACCAGTCAGAACTATATAGTGAGATCCAAGCTCCAAAAACAAAAACAAAACAAAACAAAAAATCAAAAAGTCTAAGTCAAGGAAATAATCCCAAGGATGCTGGGGGGGGGGAGGAATAAGGGGAGGGAGGGAGGAGAGCAGAAAGGAGTGGAGAAGGAGAGGGAAAGGCAAGAAACAGGCTGGAGACAAGCAACCTCTGAAACCCTGCTTTGCTGACATCTGGGCTGCACCATTCTTAGCTGGGAGGGATGCCACATACATTTGAGGGCTCTGCGTTAAACTCGGGTGTGTGTGTGCTAGGGGATGAACCCAGGGCTCCCCTATGCCAGGCAAGCACTGTACCACTAAGATCACCACTAGCCCTGTCCTATGAATCAAATAGCACCCCAACCTCTATCCGTAAGATGCCAAGAACACACACCCTGCCTCCCCTTCCCATCAATTTTAACAACCAAAAATGTTTTCAGACTTTGTCAAATGTCCCCAGCAGTGCAGAATTACCCCTGACTGTAAACTACTTTATTGGAGATTTAAAAAGAAAAGAAAAGAAAGAAAGAAAAAGAAACTTTTCACTATTGTGAAATAGCATGTGACTTGCATTCTTTACGCCAGATAGAACCTTACCATCCATGGAGGGCCGCTTGGAGGGGTCATGGGCCCGGCACTCATCAATGATGTCCCGTAACAACTTAGGGCAATCTTCGCTCACTGGCTCCTGCTTCTGGTCCTCAGCTACCAGTTTGTGAATTGTTTTAGAATCACAGTCTGGCATGGAAAAGATAGGATGTGAGACTTAAAAATTTCACTCATATACCTCTCTCTGGATATTGATAGCTAGAATTAGAATGAGAGAATTCAAGCAGGGAATAAAAGAAAAAGAAGAGAAAGAAAAAAGAAGGAAGGAAGGAAAGGAAGGAAGAATGGAAAAAGGAAGGAAGGAAGGAAGGAAAGAAAGAAAAAGAAAGAAAGAGGTGGCTCAGCAGTTAAGAGCACTGCCCGCTCTTCCAGAGGTTCTGAGTTCAATTCCCAGCAACCACATGGTGGCTCACAGCCATCTATAATATGATCTGGTGCCCTCTTCTGGCATGCAGGTGTACATCCCCCCCCCTCTGGTTTTTCGAGACAGGGTCTCTCTGTGTAGCCTTGCTTGGCTGTCCTGGACTCACTTTGTAGACCAGGCTGGCCTCGAACTCACAGCGATCCACCTGCCTCTGCCTCCCAAGTGCTAGGATTAAAAGCGTGCGCCACCACACCCAGCAAGAAAAGAGTTTTTAATGACTCTAATGACCAGATCAAGTAATTCCTACTTTAAAGAACCAAGTGGCTAAGACACGTCTGGATGAGAAATTTCTGGTCTCTCAGAAGAGGACCCAACCCCAACCTCAGTAGAGCCAGCCTTCATGTTCTTCACCTTCAAACGGGATCTTTCCGGTAGCAATTTCCCAGAGCACAATTCCAAAGCTAAAAGAAAACCAAGGACTTGTCAGGTGGATGACTTGGTGGGCAAAGAGCTTGCTGTAACACACTCTTTGGAGTTTGTTCTCCAGAAACCTTGTAAAGGTGGAAGGAGACAAATGACCCTGAAAAGCTGTTCTCTGGCCTTCACACACATGCACGCCTGCCATTCACGGCATGCTCTCTCTCTCTCTCTCTCTCTCTCTCTCTCTCTCTCTCTCTCTCTCTCTCTCTCTCTCTCTCACACACACACACACACACACACACACACACACACACACACACAGATACATAAAAAAAAAAAAAAAATAGAGTGGGTTGGAGCAACGGCTCGAGTTTGGTTCCTAGCACCCACACAGCAATTCACAGCTGCTATGGCTAATTCTAGTTCTAAGGGATCAGACAGCCTCTTCCGGCCTCTGCTGACACTGTGCATGGTGCATATACGTATACACACAAGACTCATACACATTAAAAAAAATACAACAACAACAATTTTAAAACATTTTGAAAATAAACCCCAGAAACTAAGCACCTAGCACACTTCTTTTCCTATGCCCCTTCAGTCAGTCCAGGAAACTGAATTTTCTGGTTACCTCTCAACTGCTCTCAATACCCCACCATACCCAGTGCTAGGGATCGAAGCTAGAACCTACACACATTAGGCAAGTACTGTACCACCCACCTGAGACCCTATGGCTAGAACTAAATGGTCCTCCGAGGAGGAGTGGTTCCCGGGACTGCCCTGTCCCTTCTACCTGAGTTAGAATCTGTATGAGAACACAAACATACCTATATATTTCATCTTCTTGGTCACATGTGCAAAACAGGTTTTTCAGTTTCTGAGGGGAGAGATAAGCCGTTGAACTGACTCTCTCGGTTTTAGCGCTCTTTGTTGCCAAACTGATGGAAGTCTGTGTTCTGCTTAACTCAAATCCTGCAAGCTAGACAGAAAGCCGAGTTAGAGGTAGATGCTAAAGCAGCAGGCTTCTGGGTGGAGGGGTGTGTGGTTCTGTTCTGCAGCTGCTGCCAGGTGGGAAACGGAAGGGAAGGTGCAGGCTCCAAGGCAGAAAAGGGAGACGCGCGCAGGGGTCAAAGGAGCACACGGCTCTAGAACCCAGGCTGGGCAGCAAAGAGGGGCCAGCCTGTCTTGGGCAGGTTGGCGGCTGCTTCGTTACAGAGGCTCAGTCAGAGCTCTGAAACCAAAAGAGGCAGAGGTGGGACGGACAATAATGGATACTTCGGGAACAGCCTTGCACTGATGGGCAGAGTAACACTAGAAAATGGCAAAAGGTGCGGGGGTAGGGGAATGAGGGGGTTGCGGGGGGGGGGGGTCGGGGGCAGTGTCCAGAAGCTCTTGGAGGTCTTCAGGGAGGAGGGGAGCCCTTTCCTTCCCAGAATAAATGACGAATCTCAGATGGTCGTTGTGAAATAGATGATGCTGGTCCCCCTTTATTTCATGTGAAAGGGAATTATAAACCTTGGGCAGTGGGAGGGGTTTTGAGGGTGAATGTGCTTGGCTCACTGAGGCTAGGAGTGTCAGGGAAACTTCAGTCTTATAAAAAGGGAATCACAGTACTTAATTATCCTATGGGGCGGGGGAACTCCAGGGACAGTTAAAGGTCATTGGTTGAAAACCAAGACACCAAGACATCTTATTAGCACAGGGTGGGTGTTTCCAGTAATCCCCAGGTGCTTGCTGAATGGGTTTCTTATCAGGAAAGGGTTGGGCTTGTAATCTCTCTAGGGGCTATGTGATGCTACTTAGAGGTTCTGGGGTCCCCAGATCAGGAGGAAAGGGAACCTCACTGAGAAAGGGAGGCCATCATCTTATATTGAGCTCAGAGACTATCCAGAAATGCTAGGCTTGGACCTTAATAGCAGGGCCCCACAGGGATAGAAGTGGAGTTGGAGTGACTGCCTTTTCCCTTGGAGATTTATTTCCAATGGTGTCAAAAGAGCATGTGTTTGTTGACATTGTAGGTTCGGTTTATCATATTGTGCCAATCAAGAGAAATGGTGTGACAAGCCTTCTCAAAAAAAAAAAAAAAAAAAAAAAAAAAAAAAAAAATGGGGATGGTAGTAGGGAAGATTATTTGAAACAAAAGCTATAACACCCCTGTATGATTTGGTAAGTTTTCTTAGTAAATGTACTTATTTCTATTGCTACTGTTAGTAATGCTATATTGGATATGGGGCTTTCATGGTGAAAGATACAATTCCATTCAGTGAGGGTAGGGAAGGGGCATAGAGCTACACCATGGCTTGATTTTTCCACAGGAGCAGATGCAAAAGTGACTTGGGGGGGGGAAACACCTTTGTTCTGTCTTTACATGGTAGCCACCTTGTTATTTTGTGTAGAAGACTTTTGATTCAACAGCATGGCATCTCTGACAAGGGATCACATCCAAAGATCTAGGTCTGTGTGATCCAGCTGGAATGCAGATACATCACAGACCTTTAACTCCTCTGGCTAGAAATATAGACACATCCTTAGTACAAACCTGTAATTCCAAATAGTGAAGGTAAAGTTAGTTTGTAGAAGGAAGCACCCATGTTTGAAAGTGACATCTAATTGAGAGGCAAAGTGATAAATCAGAGAAAGATTAGACAAAATGAGTCAGATACACCCAACTCTCACGAGAACAGGCAGGAAAGAGAGGCTACTTAAGAGCAGTGCGGTAGTTGATAGAATAGTGTAGGATACAGGATAGAGCATAGAGAAGACAATACAGTAGAGTGTTCAGTAGAGAAGATGGTACAGTAGAGTTTAGTTCCGCACAGCACAGGCAGTTCAATCAGTTCTGTGCGGCGAAGTTGGATCAAGCAGTTAGTTGGGAATCAGTCAGCCAGTTCACAATGGAGTTGTTGAGTTGAGTTTAGTGTGTCAGCCAGTCAGTTGAGAGGCAGTGGGGAGTCAGCTGAGCGGCAGTGCAGTGGAATTTAGTTCGTGGAAGTTCGCTCGGTGGAGTTCAGAGGCAGCTCTACTGGGACAGTTGTACAGAGGCAGGTTGCAGAGAAAGAACAGGCTAGACACCGGTGAAGACAGAATGAGCCAGAGAATGAGAAGGTGCCAGAAGATTAGAACAGATTGACAAAGTTAGTATGAGGCCAAGCAGAACAATTCAGTCAGAAGCTGAGAGAAGCCAGTTTGAATCAATCAGCTTCGGGGGGAGTTTTGAGCCAGAATAGCTGAGATGAACCAGCCAGCCAGAGTTCAGAAAGAGCTAGAAAGGGGCCAGTATTCAGCAGTGAGCCTCTGAGATGACAATTATATCAGGCAAATAAAAGATACATTTACACTTTTGGATTTTATATGAAACATGAGAGTTATTTGTGCCAACCCAAAGTGGTCATACAGTTCTAAAGATGCCATCGCCTGACTAAAGGGAGTGCATGCTCTTGCTCCCTGTGGACCCTCCATTAGAATAATCAGTATGCAGGAGAGTAAGGTGACCAAAGTTAGCCAGGTACCCAGAGTTACCCCAAATCTAGGGCTGAGGTCAAGAAAAGGTTAAACCATATAGATGGTACAAGGTATGGTTCCACATGCCTTTAATCCCAGCACACAGGAGGCAGAGGCAGGTGGATCTCTGTGAGTTCAAGGCCAGCTTGGTCTACAAAGACCAGGCTGGCCTACAAAGGGAGTCTAGGACAGCCAAGGCTACACAGAGAAACCCTGTCTTGAAAAACCAAAACAAACAAACAAACAAAAACCCTGTCATAGCAAATAATGTGGGTTGAGCCCTCCTCCCCCGTAGCCATGCTCTCGTGGCTAGACTTGACAGCTAGCCCCAGCAAAGTGACAGAAGGAAGCTCAGATTAGGTATTTTGTGAAAGTTAATGGTTACAGTCACCTCACACCTGCCCACAAGTTACTCTATCGATAGCCCCTTGGGCAAACGGGCCACCAATCAGGTTGCCTTCAGGGACCCAGCTTTGAAACTCAAGGGCAGTTGGGATCCAAGGTCAAGTCTGAAGAGTGATATAAGGTGGGCAATATCACCAGGCCATGGTGGCACACGCCTTTAATCCCAGCACTCAGGAGGCAGAGGCAGGTGGATCACTGTGAGTTTGAGGCCAGCCTGGTCTACAAAAGTAAGTCCAGGACAGTCAAGGCTACACAGAGAAACCCTGTCTCAAAAAAAAAAAAAAAAAAAAAAAAAGAAAGAAAGAAAGAAAGAAAAGCAAGCAAACAAACAAACAAAAAGATGGGCAAGACCATACGGTTCTTCAGTTTTGGGTGCATTTTTGTTACTATCATTAAAAATGGGGCAGGGGAGGGGCAGAGTATCTATTGATGACAAAACATTCCTTTACAATTTTGGAGTTTTGGACAACGAGTTAGCAAAACTGTTTCCTCCTCTGAGAAAATGGTAGATATTCAGCTCACTTTTTTGGCTCTGTTCCCCTGAAAATCTGATAAAGGTAGACCATCAGTCTATGTTCCTTAGTAACATAATGATAAAAATGATTGTTGGTATATGGATTGCTCTAGGGTGAGAGTTGGAAGATCATAAATACTTAATAGGCAATGCTGTAGTTTGTAGCAAATATTACATATGGGAACTGGCTCATCCCTTTCAGGACCATTGGGAAGTAAGTCTGTAGAATAATATGGGATGTTGACTTTTGTAAGTCATGAGACTTCAAGTCTGGACGGCCTCATACCAACCTAGTAGGAGTCCTTTTCTTTAGCAACTGGTAGGAACAAAGCCACTATCTCCTGGATGCATGTGAGTGCTCCCTGCTAGAGAGAAGGAGTTGATTGTGCTAGCAAGCTCTGCTCCCTGGTGAGATCCTGCTAAGTGGCCCTAAATGACAACTGTGGCCCCATGACAATCCTTGGAATCTGAATGCTTAGCTGATCCCCTGGTAAGTACTATGGTGGTCGAAGAGAAGCTTATCCCTGCTCTGGGGTGGGGCTGGGGGTGGAGGGGTTGGGTGGGAGGAAGGCAGGCACATCGAGTGGGAGGCAAGGGTAGAAAGCTGTTCTGTGGTGGGCACCCAGGAAGCTGTCCAAGCAGGAGAAGATGCAGGCACCAAGTTCTAAAATCTAATCAAGAAGTAAGAAGGCGCCACCTTTCTGTGGTACTCTCTTCTAGCTGCAAAGCGTGGCAAAGCTCTGACCAACCCAGAATGCCCTTGGAGGATGCTCTCACCTTTACTTGGTAGCCTCCAGCTACCAGGAAGCTGGAGCTGCTGATGTTTCTGTGGAGTTGAGGTGTTTCCGAATGGTGTAGCCTGATTATAACCAAAAGGAGGGGGGGGTGGCATTAACGATCTTTAGTGGGATAATGAGGCTGGCTAGTGCTCCACCTTTCATGTGGGTGGCTGTCTGTGGACAAGCTAGCAAAATGCACCTGCCCAGAATCAGAGTAGTAGAGGGAAAGGAAACCATGTGGGCTTCTGGCCTGTTTGTCCGTCATCTCTGAGGGCAGCAGTAGCTCCGCCAGATGCCTTCAGCTCTTCGGGGTACCCGTTTAACCCTCCAGTACCTGTACAAGCCTTTGGCTGCCCCCAGGACCAGGAGGATGCGCATGCTCATTGTGAGGTCCTTTTCTTTATCCAGCAGTTCCCTCAGGGTTCCATGTTCACAATACTCCATGACAATGGAGAATTCAGGGGCCTTCCCTAGTAGAAAAGAAGCATACACTGAAGACTCGGCCTCCCCACTCAGAGTTTCCACAACAGCAAAGCACCTCTCAGCTTCTTTCTATAGAGATACATTCCACCCTGAAGTGAGTCCCATTTCTCCCCAGTTTAAGACCAACCCAATATTAAGGCACAAAATCTCAATCTGAAGGAAACTTTAATGATACTTACTCTCTTAGGTGCTAGCTGAGGTGACTTAGTCACTTTGGTGTTAGCTCTTTCATTTCTAGCCTATGACCCGAAATGCTGACTTCTAGTCTGAAGTCCCTCCATCAGTCCCTTCCACAGACACACAGATTAGCTGTGGCATGGTTTCCAGAAGGGGAGATGTTGCTGTCCTCTTTCTAGACAACAACATCAAAAATGAACAGCAGGGAAGTCCATGCTGTGAGAAAAAAAATGTAGCTGCAGGCTGGAGAGATGGCTCAGTGGTTAAGAGCACCATCTGCTCTTCCAGAGGACCCAGGGTCAATTCCTGACACCCACATGGCAGCTCACAACTGTAACTCCAGTTCTGGAGGATTCCATATGCCCACACAGATATGCATACAGGCAAAACTCCAAAGCACATGAAATCAAAATCAAAATTAAAAAATGCACCCACATCAACACTAGGTTTTTAGCCAAAGGATAAGAAGTAATTAAAGCCACATTAAAAAATAAAGGGGGAAAAATAAAGGGGACTGGGTGTGGCATCTCACTGTATTATCCCAGCACTTAGAAGACAGAGGCAGGCGGATCTCTCTGTTCAAGGCCAGCCTGGTAGCTGAGTTCTAGGATAGGCAGGACTACACTGAGACCTCCTGTCTTAAATAACCAAAAAGAAAAATAAGGCATTTGTGAAGAAGAAGAAGAAGGAGGAGGAAGAGGAGGAAGAGGAGGAGGAGGAGGAGGAGGAGGAGGAGGAGAAGGAAGAGGAGACTTGTGAAGGTGGTGGCTAAAGGGTAGGTTATTTGGTTGGGTTAATCAGCTTTGTAATTTATTTATTTATTTTTTTTTTTGAGACAAGGTCTCATGTATCTCAGGTTGCGTTTCTGGTATCACCTCCTCCTCCTTGTTTTTTATTTGTGTATGAGTTTTTGCCTGCTTGTACATCTGTGCACCACATGCATGCTTGGTAGCTTGGTACCCAAGGAGCTCATAAGAGGGTATCTAAAAAAAAAAAAAAAAAAAAAAGAGGGTATCTCATCCCTTGGAACTGGAGTTACAGAAGTTGTTAACCACCACGTGGGTGCTGGGAATTGAACCCAGGTCCTCTGGAAGAGCAAGCACTGAGCCGTCTTTCCAGCCTGACTTGGAACTTCTGATTCTCCGTTTTCTTCCTCCTGAGTGCTGGACTATAGGCATGGGTCACCACGCCTGGCTTATGCAGTGCTGGGAACAGGCCCAGGGCTTTGCACAAGCTAGGCAAACACTCTGTCAACTGAGTTACATCCTTAGCACTAAGGAGGCAGAGGCAAGTGGATCTCTGTGAGTTCAAGCCCCAGGCCAGCCAGTGCTACTTAGAACTTGACTACAAACAGTAAACAAGCAAAAAAGAAAAAAGACAGGATTGTCCCACAACTGTTGTGTAAACCAGGGTTTGGGGTAGTATAGAGTGAGTGCACATGTGTTCTATTGGTGGGGGGCAAAAAACTTGGGCCTTTGTTTTAAGCTGCTAGGTTTTTGTCTCAGGTCAGCAAAGTGAGGAAGAAGCGGGCCATGAAGTTTGACATCATTTACCTAGTCATGGCCTCTCTCTCTTTTTGCCCATTAGGGAATTTAATGTTTAGTCCCCAGTATCCTATGAGGAGTACCTATGAAAGTAACATATGAGTTGGGCATGGTGGTGCACAATTTTAATCCCAGTACTCAGGAGGCAGAGGTAGGCAGTTCTCTGTGAGTTCAAGGCCAGCCTGGTGGTCTACATGGTGAATTCTAGGACAGCCAGGGCTACATAATAGAGAGATCCCATCTTAAAAAGAAAGAAAGGGAGCTGGGCGTGGTGGAGCAGCACATGCCTTTAATCTCAGCACTTGGGAGGCAGAGCAGGTGGATTGCTGTGAGTTCAAGGCCAGCCTGGTCTACAAAGCGAGTTCAGGACAACCAAGGCTACACAGAGAAACCCTGTTTCGGAAAAAAAAAAAAAAAAAGAAAGAAAGAAAGAAGGGAGGAAGGGAGGGAGAGGAGGAGAGACGGAGGGAGAAAGGGAGAGAGGGAGAGAGGGAGGGAGGGAGGAAGGAAGGGGCCAGGCATGGTGGCGCACGCTTTTAATCCCAGCACTCGGGAGGCAGAGGCAGGCAGATCTCTTGTGAGTTTGAGGCCAGCCTGGTCTACAAAGCAAGTCCCGGACAGCCAAGACTACACAGAGAGACCGTGTCTCAAAAAACCAAAAACAAAAAAACAAAAAAACCAAAAACCAAACCCCCCCCAAAAAAAAGGAAAGAAGGAAGGAAGAAAAGAAGAAAAAAGAAGGTAACACATGAGTCACTGTGAGCCACCATGAGGAGGCTCTACTGGGCCTGCTTACCTTTCTAAGGCCTGACTCATAAAGATGTTATTTTTTGCCCGGGCAGTGGTGGCACATGCCTTTAATCCCAGCACTTGATAGGCAGAAGCAGGCAGATCCCTGTGAATTTGAGGCCAGCCTGGTCTACAAAGAGAGTCCAGGATAGTTAAGGCTACACAGAGAAACCCTGTTTTGAAAAACAAACAAACAACAACAACAAGATATTATTTTTTCCTGCTCCTACAGGTCTACCATAATAAACTTCAAAACTCAAAAAAAAAAAAAAAAAAAAAAAAAAAAAAAAAAAAAGAACACATTAAAACACAGACAGTATATTCTAGGCAGTCAAAGCTTGACCAGTCCCGGAAGCCCCCTTACCTGTTTCATCAATGCAAATTCCAAATATACGCAAGATGTTGGGAGAATCAAATTTCTTCATGGTTCTGATCTCATTATTGAAAGTGCGCCTCACCATTCTAAGAGAGTGAAAGGAGAAATTAGCATTTGGAGTTTGACAGTCCCTCCAAGAGTGTAGAGCACTGCAGGGGCTTAGAGACTCTTGGTATCAGGGAAGGGGGAAACCAGAGTGATAGGCATGGCTGCAAACCTAACTTCCCAATGAACTTGGAGGCAGAATCAGTCCCTAGGGGTCTGTGACAAGAATATTAGGATTTGTTCATCTCTTTCTGGTACTTGATAGAATTGTGGACTTTTGTGGTTTATATGGCAAACTAAGATGTCAAGTTTTTGTTACTTGCCATATTTTATTTTAGTAAATGTTTTTTCAAGACAGTGTTTCTCCATGTAGTCCTGGCTATTCTGGAACTCTCTCTGTGGACCAGGATGGCTTCAACTTAGAGTTCCACCTGCCTCTGCCTCGTGAGTGCTGGGATTAAAGGCAGAGCGGGACCAAGGCATACAGGAATCAACTGTATTTCAATGTGCTAGCTATGCAAAATCTGAAAACTGAATTAGAATGATTTCATTTACAATACTGTAAAAAGAGCGAAAGTTTAAAAGTAAACTTAACAAATCCAGGCGTGCTGGTGCCGGCCATCAATCCAAGTACCCTGAAAGCAGAGGCAGGAGGATCCCTTCAGCAGAGCAAAGGATGGGTTATTTAATGGATAATATAGAGGAAAACTGACTTACTCT
This sequence comes from Acomys russatus, assembly GCF_903995435.1. Taxonomy (NCBI): domain Eukaryota; kingdom Metazoa; phylum Chordata; class Mammalia; order Rodentia; family Muridae; genus Acomys; species Acomys russatus. Next base: position 35,838,852 of record NC_067162.1, read on the forward strand.
GTGGATAAAACCAAAATTAGACCCTGCCTAATATCACATATAAAGGCTGATTCCAGGCGGATTAAAGCCTAAGCTTAATATGGGGTTGGGGGTGTTGGGGGGTTGGGGGGGAGGGCAGGGGTGGAGCTAGAGAGACGGCTCAGAGGTCAAGAGCACTGATTGTTCTTCCAGAAGATCCATTCCCAGCATTCACCTGGTAGCTCACAACCATCCATAACTATTATTCCAGGGGGCTCAGTATCCTCTTCTGGCCTTTACAAACACCAGGCATGCAGGAAAATCAGCCATACACATAAAATAATGTAATACAAGTTAATAAAAGTCTAAAGTAACAAACTACTACTACTACTAATAATAATACATGTGTTGTCATACCTTTAATCTCAGTACTGTGTAGGCCAAGGCAAGTGGCGCTCAATGAGAGAGAGACCATACCAATAGATAGATAGATAGATAGATAGATAGATAGATAGATAGATAAAGTTCTGGGCATAGGGGGGTGTATTTTGAGAGCACAAATAATAAAGTAAAGTTTTGGGGTATCTATATCAAAATTATTGTAACAGTTTTCTGCCTGCATGTTGCCAGCACACCAGAAGAGGGTACCAGATCACATTATAGATGGTTATGAGCCACCATGTGGTTGCTGGGAATTGAACTCAGGACCTCTGGAAGAGCAGACAGTGCTCTTAACCTCTGAGCCATCTCTCCAGCCCTCTAAATCAAAATTAAAGATTCATGTTTGATGATGGACATCAAGGACAAAGATAAAATGCAGATTATGTGATAACAGAAGATTTTTACAATATTTACAAATGATTGCTTTCCATGATATACAAGGATCTTCTGTAAATGTGGAAGAAAAAAACAACCATGGAAATTACAAATGTGACAGAAGAGAGAGGGCAGAAAAGCTGAAGAGGTAATTTACAGAAAAGAGCAGCCAGATAGCTACTGTGAGTGGTGCAACATTTGACATGGGTGTGCACTCAGCTCTGTGGGACGATACAGGAAGACAAAAGAGTCACATGCTCTCTGTCATAGTCAGATCCTAACTTCTGAAGTTTGTATGCATGCAAGCAAGGGGTTGTGAGAATGGGCACAGACTATGACATTAGAGAGGAGATCACAACGGGTTTTGACAAAGGGGGTAAGGGGGAAAGGTCATATGTGACATGAAAATTGAAGGGAGGCTATTGAAGGAGGGAGGACTCAAGAGGGGGAGTGGAGCTAGTGAAAACCACATGTTATTTGAAAATGCCCAAATGAGCAGATGGGGAGATGGCTCAGTTAAGAGTACATACATATTACCTTTTCAGGGGACCTGACTTTGGTTCCCAGCACCCAAAATGGGAGGTTCACAACCACAGGTAACTGCAGCGTAAGGGGGAATCTGATACCTCTGCCCTTTGTGGGCACCTGCATTCAGGTGTACTTACATGCACATACATATAATAAAAATGAAATGCCACAATGAAACCTAACTCTTTGTAAGGCAATAAAAATTTAAAAATCTGAAAGGGCTAAGCACATAAGATTAAATGATTAAGGCAGGAGGTAGTGGGGCACATCTTTAATCCCAGCACTTGGGAGGCAGAGGCAGGCCAATCTCCATGAGTTCAAGGCCATCCTGGTCTACAGAGCAAGTTCCAGGACAGCCAGAGTCACACAACTGTCCCTGTCCCGGAGTTACAGGCCAAAGAAATTCTTGTACAAGGGTTGGGGGTGTAGCTCAGTGGCAGTTTTTGCCTCATGGGTAAGGCCCATGGTTTGACTCCTAGTATGTCAAGACTGCCATACAGATTCACTAAGGGCTACGTATAGGCATTATTTTCAGAGGGAGAAAGTTGGAAGCAGATGTAGGCAAAATGGGACTGACACCAAATCAGTCACTGGATTCCCTTCAAATGAAAGGACACCATGTTCCATGGTGCTGAATCAAGAAAGTAAGGAAAAGAGCCAAGAGATGTACCACTTTTTCACCTGCCAGAAACTAATAATGAAAGAATAAATTTTACAGGAAAACTCAAGAATCGAACACTAGAGTTATTGTCTGTAGAATTCCCAGCACCACCCCAAAAGGAGAATTATATGCGAAAGGGATATAATTGAGAAACAGGATTACAAGGTAATAAATTTTGTTGTTATTGTTTTGAGGCAAGGTCTGCATGTAGCCCTAGTTATCCTGGACCTCTCTCTATAGACCAGGTTGGCCTTGAACTCAGGGATCGTCTGCCTTTGCCTCATGAGTGCTGTGATTAAAGGGATGCACTGCTACATCTAGAAAAGAGTATAAAGTGTGAAAGATGCATTAAGCAATGAATAAAAGAGAGAGGGTTCCAGGGTAAAGATAGAGAGTTGACCAAGGCTAGCCTGTTTCTTTTTCTTTTTGCGTATGAGTGTTTTGCCTGCATGTATGTCTGTGTATCACATGTGTGCTTGGTGCCTGTCCAGAAGAGTGTGTCAGATGCCCTGGAACATGAGCTCCAGATGTTGTGAGCTATGATGTTGGTGCTGAGAACTGAACCTTGGTTCTCTGTAAGAGTAACAAGCCTTATAGTGAGCCAATTCTCCAGTCCTATGGCCTCTGCTTCTTCCTTTCTTAAAAGATTGATTGATTGATAATATATCCAGTGTTCTGCCTGCATGTATACCTGCACACCAGAAGAGGGCATCTGATCAGATTGTAGATGGCTGTGAGCCACCACATGGTTGCTGGGAATTGAACTCAGGACTTTGGGAAGAGCAACCAGTATTCTTAATCTCTGAGGCATCTCTCCAGCCCCATAGTCTCTTTTCTTTTCTTTCTTTCTTTTTCTTTTTCTTTTTGTTTTTTTGTGACAGGGTTTCTTTGTGTAGCCTTGGCTATCCTGGGCTCACTTTGTAGATCAGGCTGGCCTCGAACTCACAGCAATCCGCCTACCTCTGCCTCCCGAGTGCTGGGATTAAAGGCGTGCGCCACCACGCCCGGCTAGTCTCTTTTTTCTTAATAATACAGATGAAGTGATTTTATCCTATGTATGTTGATATTCTACTCCCTCCTCCCCCCCGCCCCCCACCTGACCGCCGCAGTTACTTTCTCCTTGGGAAGTTACAGAGACTACCTGTTTATACATAAGAGTCACATAACACAGCTTACTCCACACTTCCGGCCTGGGGGTTGTCAAACACTTTGATGGTGACTGGAGATCTGTGATACTCTCCTTTATAAAGTGTGCTGAGTTTATTTTTCTTCAGTAAGGTCCATGGAGATCCAACAAGATGTTTCTTTGGAATCTCTTTGATTTGCTCCTGTTGGAGCTCCCGTGTGGGCTTTAGTGATCCTGAGACTGAAGGAGACAAAAAGTCAGCGTGCAAAGAAGGCGTTGAAAGGGAAGTGGACTCTGACGCGAGAAGGAAGCTCCACAAGTTCCACATCATGAGCCAGAACCTATCCTAACTAGAGCTTCTAGAAGGTCCTCTGCTTCTTTTTTTTTTTTTTTTAAGATTTTGGATTTAGCCCGGCATGGTGGTGCAGGTCTTTAATCTTAGCACTCGGGAGGCAGAGGCAGGCGGATTGCTGTGAGTTCGAGGCCAGCCTGGTCTACAAAGCAAATCCAGGACAGCCAAGGCTACACAGGGAAACGTGTCTCAAAAAACAAAACAAACAAACAAACAGAAGAGTCTGTATTTATTATTATGTATACAGAGCTCTGCCTGCCTTAACACCAGCCTCTCTCATCACACAGTTGTCTCTACTCCTACTGCCACCCACACAGCATGACACTAGGTACCTGGCATCATGTCAAGTCATTTCAGATCAAATAGAGCCACAGTTCAAGTTCAGCAACTATATTTCTGTCAATTGTGTGGCTGTTTCTTCATGGATTCCTCATTTTCTTCTTCGAAATTTCATGAAACTTACAGGAAACTTACAAGGCTGAGGAAGCTCAAGAAACTTACAGGACTCATAAAAGTGTCTCCATAGTAAACAGTTGCTGGGTAAGAGGAGACTCTTTTTTTAAATAAGATATATTTTTAAAAAGATTTATTTATTATTATGTATACAGTGCTCTGGTGCACCTACAGGCTAGAAGAGGGCATCAGATCACATTATAGATGGTTGGGAGCCACCCTGTGGTTGCTGGGAATTGAACTCAGGACCTCTGGAGGAGCAGTCAGTGCCTTCAACCTCTGAGCCATCTCTCTAGCACAAGAGGAGATTTTTGTGTAGGAGACCAGTGATCTAGCTTTCCTACGTTCTTGCTCACGCTATTGTGGGAGGCTATCAGGTCATTTAAGTCTCAAAATTATCTTAATCCCATAAGTAACTCCTCACCCATGTTTGTGAAAGTAATGGTAATACTTTGGTTCACTAAGATGAACTTGGACAGAATCATTCTTTGGACTGTGTGCCAGCTAGTTTTATGCCAACTTGACACAAGCTAGAATCATCTTGGAAGAAGGAACCTCAGTTGAGAAAATGCCCCCACCAGATTGGTCTATGATGTGAGTGTGTCCAGCCCACTGTGGGCATTGCCACTCCCTGTCTGGTGGTCCTGGGTGTTATAAGAAAGCAGGTGCCTCATGAGGAGCAAGCCAGTAAGCAGAATTCCTCTATCACTCCTTCTTCATCTTTTCCTCCTCCTCTCCCCCTCGTTTTCCCCTCTTTCCTCTCTCTTTTCCCCCCTTTTCTCCCCTCTTCCTCCTCTTCCTTCATTTTGGTTTTTCAAGACAGGGTTTCCCAGTGTAATAGCTCTGGCTATCCTAAAACTCTCTTTGGAGGTCAGGCTGGCCTTGAACTCACAAGAGCCACCTGCCTTTGCCTCTGCAGTGCTGGGATTAAAGGTGTGTGCTACCACGCCAAGCAAAGCCTCAGACCTCCATCATTTCAGTTCCTGCCTCCAGGTTCCTGTTTTGGATTCCTGCATTGACTGTCTTAGTGATGGAGTATGGCCTGAGAGTAGTAAGCTGAAATAAATCACAATTTTTTTAGAGTTCTATTGAATGAATGAGTGAGTGACTAAATAAGCACCTTAAATTTCATTTAAATTTTTGTGTGTGTGTGAACATGTGTAGGTACTCATACCTGCACATAGACATATGGAGGTCAGAATTTGACATCAACTATCTTTTTTCTATTGCTTGCCATCTTGTTTATTTTTAAATTTATTTATTTTATTTTATTTTATTTTATGTGCATGAGTGTGTGCCTGCATGTCTGTATGTGTACCACATGTGTGTATGGCCCGAGAAAGCCAGGAGAAGGCATTGGACGCCCTGGAACTGGAGTTACAGGTAAGAGTGAGCCACCATATGAGTGCTGGAGCTGAATCTGTGTCCTCTGCAAGACTAGTGAGCATTTTTGACTACTTTGCCATCTCTCCAGTCCCTATCCGCCTTATTTTTGAGACAAGATCTCTCATTGAATCTGTAGCTCGCTGACTGGCTAGACCTGCTGGACAGTGAGCTCTAGAGACCTAGTCCTCAGCTTCCAATGCTGAGATCCCTGCTTGTTTTTTGTTGTTTTTTGTTGTTGTTGTTTGTTTGTTTTATGTAGATGCTGGGGATCCATACTAGGTCCTCATGCTGGCACAGCAAGCACTTTACCCACTGAGCTATCTCCAAAGTCCTTGGTTTGAGTTTCTTATGGACATCCAGTAAATAAATAGCTTTGATGCTGCTACAGTTTGCATGTTAAATGTCCCCAAAGGCCCATGTGTTAAGAGCTTGATTCCCAGGATGGTGCTATTGGAAGCTTAGAGATGCAGACAAAAGGTGGGTCCTAAGGTATTTGAAGGCATGCTTCTAAAGGGGACTGTGGGACCCCAGTCTCTTTCTCCTTCCCTCCTTTTTACTTCTTGTCCATCAGGTGGGTGTTTATGCTTCATCGAGTGTCTACCTGATAAGCTGCCTTGCCACAGACTCAAAAGCAATGGGTGTAAGAGCCAACCACGGACTGAATATCTTCAAATCCTTGAGCCTAAGTAAGTAAACTGTCTCTCAAAAAGCAGGGCATGGTGACGCATGCCTTTACTCCCAGCACTGGAGAGGCAGAGGCAGACTGTGAGTTTGAGGACAGCCTGGTCTACAAAGTGAGTCCAGGATAGCCAAGGCATCACAGAAAAACCTGTCTCAAAACAAACAAACAAACAGCTGGGCATAGTGGCGTACACCTTTAATCCCAGCACTCGGGAGGCAGAGGCAGGTGAATCACTGTGAGTTCAGACCAGTTTGGCCTACAAAGCTACTCCAGGACAGCTACTACATGGAGAAACCCCTGTTTTGAAAAACCAAAACAAACAAGCAAACAAACCAAACCAAAACAAAAAAACCCAACCACAAGCTGTCTCCCTTTCTAAGCTACTATTTTGGGTATTTGGGTATTTGTTACTGTAACAAAACTTGACTGATACAGATGCTATTCATGGCGGAAATTATTTATTATAATTATTTTAGCATTCTTTTAAAAATTATTTTTGTTTATGAGCCTAGCCTTTAATGGCTGAGCCATCTCTCTAGCCCTTAAAATTTATTTTTGTTTTGTTCTTTTGAGGCAGGGTTTCTCTGTGCAGCCCTGGCTATCCTGGAAGTCCCTCTGTAGAACAGTCTAGCCTTGGAGTCAGATTCGCCTGTCTCTGGAGTGCTGGGATTAAAGGCATGTACCACCATGCCTGGCCTATTTTAGTATACTGACAGGTGCTATGGGTCTCCTGCTGGTAAAGGGGCCACTTTCAAATGCTACTCCATGGGCAGAAGGCTGCAACCACATCCCAAAACCTGTGAGCTGCTTCCAGTATTACCCAGAAAAAAAAAAAAAAAGGAGCAGGGCCCGAGTAGAGTATGCCGGAGTCCCTAGCAAACGGATGGCTCCTAATTTGGGAACGTTCATTGCAACAGGGTATGTGGCAACTTACGTTGCTTCAGAGCTTCCTTGATTTCTTCCATGTCAAGTTTCAACTGCATCAAGATAGCTTGCATGCTTTCCTTTCTGCAGGAAAAAGGGGTCAACACATGCTTAAAAATACCTGCTAAAGTAAAACAACGTGCGTCAAAACCAAAATGTTGAATAGAACCACTAAGGTGACAGTTTTTAGACTCTAAAATAATCACTTGGTAGGAAATACTACTGCTAATATTCATCTTTCTACTTTTAAGCCCACAGGAAATGCCTTGAAGTCTGGCTGTGTGAATCTCTTTGCCCAAGAAAGGGAGTGAGGAAGATGTGGCTTCAACCTGGCATGTCCCCGCAGGCTGTTTTGGGCCTCTGGTGCCAGTGAAGGTTCGCGGGCCGCAGTGGGTCCCTGGGAGTGAGCCTTTGGAGAGTATAGCCAACCTTTGTGCTGGCCTGCTATTTCTACTTTCTTACCTGCCAGACTAGCGGAGCTTCGGTTACACACTCCCGCTGCCACGGAACTGCCCCATGCCTTTCCCGCTAGGATGGCTGGAAAATACTTTGGCTTTATGAGTCCAAATAAGTCTAACCTCTCCTGAGCTGCTTTTGTTCAGGAAGTTTTTCAGTGAAGTATTTTATTGACTCTGTTCCAGCCTGGCTGCTTTGGGAGTGGGAAGTTTGTATCGACATCCTCATTTGCACTTGGCACTGTGATAAACGACAGGACCAAAGTCACGTGAGGAGGAGAGGGTGTCTTTATTTACTTGGCTCATGTATCACCGTCTATCATGCAGGGAAGCAGGGCAAGGAGCTTAAGGCAGGCACCTGGAGGCAGGAACCATAGAGGAACACAGCTTACTGACTGCTGCGCTGTCCATGGCTTGCTCCACTTGCAGTCTTATGCAACCCAGGACCACCAATGGCACCACCCCCAGTGGGTTGGCCCCCCCCACATCAATCACTAATGAAAAAAAAAGAATCCTCATAGACTCACCTACTGGACAATGTAATGGAGCATTTTCTCAATTGAGGTTCCCTCTTGCCACATGACTAGAGGTCTTGTCAAGTTGACAATTCCTAGCACACTTCCTTGCTCCCTTTCTCTCTACCCACACTCTTACTATTATGTTTCAGACACTCTAATCTCTGTGCTTTCTTTCTTTCGTTCTTATGTATATGAGTATGCTGTCTTCATGCACACCTGAAGAGGGCATCGGATCATAATACAGATGGCTGTGAGCCACCATGTGGCTGCTGGGAATTGAACTCAGGACCTCTGGAAGAGCAGCGGTTCTCTTAACCACTGAGCCATCTCTCCAGGCCCTCTGTGCTTTCTTAATCAAAGAATTCCAGTCATTCCCCTAGAGTATGTCCTTCTCAGAAAGAGTTGATAAGGCCCCCATCCCCCTTGCAGCTATAGGATAAGTTTGTAGCCCTCCCAGGTCCTGCCTCCAGGACCCTTGGCACCCTGGCTAGGCCAGGCTAGGTCATATCATGATGCTTCTGTGGGAACTTCTCCTAGTGACCTCTCACTAAAAGGCCTCACTCTGGCTATCTATGGCCATCAGCCTGTAACTCTCCTGATAAAAAGATAATCTTGTACCAGCTTCCTTTCCTACAAACTTCTATTTTTTTTTTCATTTTTAATTATTTGGTTTTTTTTTTTTTTTTTTATGTGTGTTGGTGTTTTGCCTGAATGTATGTCTGTGTGAGGGGCCAGGGAGTTATAGCCAGTTGTAAACTTCCATGTTGGTGCTGGGAATTGAACGCAGGTCCCCTGGAAGAACAGTCAATGCTCTTATATGCTGAGCCCTCTCTCCAGCCCACCCACCTCTATCTTTTAGCTAACAATGCTTGAGGTTTATATTACTGGGTCATCATTAGTCCAAGGAGGTCAGATTTGTTTCCATGTTTCTCTTGTCCTCACTCTCCTGGTAACCTAGGCTCAACTTTTGCCCTTTACCTCCAGCCTAACTTTACTGCCTGGCCCTCCAATACATTCAAGGAGGGCCATTTTAGTTCACCCTATTATTACCTCACCTACCCTCTAATGTGGTCTCCCAGCTCAGGCAGCCTTTCCATTCTGACTGTCAGGTAGTCCTTGTATGGCTAAGTTACCTCTCCTTCATCAAGGTGTCAAATATTATTCTGCCTGTTCTTTCTGAACGCTTGTAAATTATTACTTTGTGGCTTTCATTGGTTTTAGAGAAAATTAGCTTCCTGTCAGGAGGCTTTACATTCCATCAGGTCAGAGTTTTGTCTATTTGGCTCTGTACTGTATCCCTAAGGTTTAGAACAGTGTTGTGTACTCTGTACCCAATCAATGCTTCCTTAGTTTGCGTTATTTAATTATTTTTACCGGTCCTTCCCACCTCCCCACCCCCCAATCTTAAGTGAGAGCCCCATAGAAGCTAAGGCTGTAAGACATGAATTAGAATCCAGATATTACATCAAAGAGTGAGTAGACACTCAAAGGAGACTCACACGAAGCTAGCAGCATGTCCCCTCTTCCATAAAGGCTCCCCCAGATTTCACCAGCCTCACTATAGAGTAGGATTTCTGAGCCACAGGCAGACACAACTGCCCTGTTTGGCAGGTCAAAGTGAGGCGGAGACGCTCGCTGGTTCCTTCTGCTCCTCCACCCGACCCCCAAACCCAGCCTATTCTTTCTCAGCCTTTGGAAGACTCACCTATCTTCCTCTGCGTCCTGCTTATCTTCCTGCAGCCAAGATGAACGAGGCTTCAATTGGCCAACCTGGAGCTCTAGCAACAGCGCCTCCCACACATCTTTCAGGCTCTCATTCACCTCAAGGAAGATCATCTTGTCACTGCTCGCAGTTACAAACTTCCAAATATCGGACTTCTTGCTGAACTTTTCTATCTGCTGCATAGCCAACTTCAGGACAGTCTCAAAACGGCCCAGGGCATCGGTTATGCCATCAGGCAGGTTCTCCGTCCCTTGGTCCTGAAGCCTCTGGAGAGGCTGTAGCAGGCCATAGACACGGTTCCCTAGACGCCGGCACTGTTTCCGGCAGTATTTCATCTCTTCACACTGTTTATAGATGAGCTTGCCTAAGGAGATGATCTGTCCCAGTTTATCCATACCTGGAAGAGACCCATAGATTGGTTAAAATCCCACAATCCTCTGTGTATCTATTACTTAGCTAATGGAGGGTCAAGTGTATCTGTGATCTCAATGCCAGAAAGGGGGCACCTCCACCACGTAAGATTGAGACAGACAGACTTGTCTGTAAAATCTGTTCTGTCCTTGTAACAGAGCTTGAACTGGGAAGTACTGGTCACCTAGCACTATATCTTCAGCCTCCATTGCAACCCCATGTGATTAGCATCTGACTATGGGTTGAGCATGGATGGGATTTGTGCCACTTTGGGCTGAGACAGGTTTGCAAGGACAGGATATTGGGGATACTGGTGTCCAAAAGAAAGGAGCGTGGGTTCCTGAATAATTGCTTGAAGGACAGCTGCCATGTTGCCAGGCTTTCCGCTACGGACTATATATGATTGAAGAAGCAGTTTCAGTAGTATGAAAGCCATTATATTTGAGGGGCGTTTTTGTCATATTACTTAGCCTATCCTGACACAAGTATTAGAAATACCTTCAAGGGCCAAGCAGGCAATTCAAACCAGCAGAGTGAGCTTAGAATTAGCCTCTATTGTTGCAAAGAGAATTGCTTCCAGCCAGGAGTTCATTGAGAACATGGCTGTCCTGGCAAGAGATCACATCCAAAGACCTTCTAGGTCTGTGTGATTCAGCTGTAATACAAACTCACCTTTAATCCAGGAGTCAGAGGCAAACAGACCTGAGTTCAAGGCCAGCCTGGTACAGAGCAAGTATCAGGTAAAGAAAAGCTTAGGTCCAGGCATGGTGGTACATGCCTTTAATCCAAAAAGAAGGTAAAGTTAGTTTGTAGAAGGAAGCACCCATGTTTGGAAGTGATGTCTGAGTGGAAGAAAAGGTGATGAATCAGAGAAGATTTGACAGATAGGATATGCCCAACTCTCATGAGAAGAGAGAGGAGAGGGAAGCTATTTAAGAGGCAGTTTTATGCAGGGTGGTGGCACATGCCTTTAATCCCAGCACTCAGGAGGCAGAGGCAGGTGGATTGCTGTGAGTCTGAGGCCAGCCTGGTCTACAAAGCCAAGGTTACATAGAGAAAACCTGTCTTGAAACACACACACACACAAAGGAGGCAGTTTTACCAGGATGCAGAGAAAGAACTCAAGTGAAGCTGGAAGGAGCCAGAAAATGAGAAGAATCCAGAAGACTAGAGCAGATGGCTGAATTAGGGTGAAGTCAAGCAGAGCAATCCCAGGCCAAGAGAGAAGCCACATTAAATAAATCAGCTGGGAGAAGAGTTTGAGCCAGAACAGCTGAATTGAACCACCCAGCCCAGAGCTCAGAAAGAAGAAGTAAGGGTGAGTTTATTAAACAGTAAGTCTCAGAGGCTGGAGATTAGAATTTACAGAGGCTAGAAGCTTCCAGGACTCGGCCTAGGTTAGTAGAAGGAGGAGGCGGTAAGCCTCCCAGACAACAACTGTGCAAGGAAAATAAAAATTACTTTTACCTAGTGGTGCTGCAATCTTAGCACTCAGAAGGCTGAGGCAGAAGGACCATGAGATCAAAGCCAGTTCCAGCTACCTAATGAGACCTTGTCTCCAAAAAATCCAAAGCTGGGATTATAGCTCAGTGGTGGAGTGTTTGCCCGGCATTGGCTAAGGCTCTGAGTGTGAGCAATTCTCAGCACAGCTGAGAAGCTCCTGGAGGCAGAGGCATGGCTCAGTGGTTAAGAAGAGCACACACTGCTCTTTTTTTTTTTTTTTTTTTTTTTTTTTTTTTGGTTTTTCGAGACAGGGTTTCTCTGTGTAGCCTTGGCCATCCTGGACTCACTTTGTAGACCAGGCTGGCCTCGAACTCACAGCGATCCGCCTGCCTCTGCCTCCCGAGTGCTGGGATTAAAGGCGTGTGCCACCACGCCCGGCCACACACTGCTCTTACAGGAGACTCTGTCTTTTGACTTCTGCATGCACTAGGCAAGCACGCGGCGCTGTACGTGCATGCATGCATACAAGCAGAACACACACACACAAGAAATAAGACCGTAAATCCTCCTTTTGGTTACTGTGACGTGCCCTTTTAGTCGTTCGCATCTTCGTTTTTCTGTTTCGTCCTCAGACAGGCTCTTGCCATCTATTTCTGGGTGGCCTTGACCTCCCTGCCCCTTTGCACATGCCTTTGGTCCCGGTACTCGAATCTCTGCGAATTTGAGGCCAGCCTGTTTTACGGAGCGAGTTCCAGGACAGCCAAGGCTACACAGAGAAACTGTCTGGAAAAACAGCAACAACAACAAAAAGTGACTGGGGCTGGGAGATGTTTCAGTCCACAAAATGTTCGCTGAACAAGCTTGGAGAGCTGAGTTTGGATCCCCAGCACCAATATAAAACCTGGACCTAGTAGTGCACAGTTGTGACTTTGGCTCTAGGAGGGACTGTTCCCTCAAGTTGCCCTCTGACCTTTATGTGTGGACACATACACTTTAAACAAATAATAAAAAAATAAAGTGGGAAGTGATGGGGGAAGATACTAGATCTTGGCTTCTGGGCTCCTTACATCATTGTACCCCATGCCACATGCACAAACATATTCACTTCACATGCGTACCCACATTTCTTTTTAAAGTAACAACAAAACCTGTGCAGTCAAACACCATTTAGATAAAATAGAATATGTCTGCCAAAGTGGCTTGTTTGGCCACCTTAACCACAGTTCGCCAAAGATATAAAGGATTGCAGTGAAAATCAACTCTGGGAGGCTGGGGCAGAAGATTTTGTGAATTTGAGGGCCAGCCTGGGCTATACTGTGAGATCTGGTCTCAAAAATAAATAATAAACAAAATGGCTGCTCTGTCAGTCTCATTTTCTCTTTCCCTGTGGTGCACATATATGCAAAACATGCATACAATGAAAATAAAATAAGTAGATCTTTTAAAAGCAACAAATGGCCCCTGAGCTAATTTGGGTGGAGAGAATGTTGTGTCTGTTTCCTCTGAGAGAATCCAGGAAGACAGATGTAGAGGAATGTCTTGAGTGGATGTAACAACTGTCAATAAAGTGCTTTTTAGCCAAGCCCCTGGGCAGAGGGACAGGAAGTAGAAGGTGGGACTTCCTGGAGAAGGGGTGGAGCCGGGAGTTGACAGTGGTTGACAGTTGAAGGAGGGTAGTTGTGGGAGAGAAGCCACCGGAGGACCATCAGATTGGCAAGTGCTTGGGATATATGTTGGTTATGAGGATTAGAGTAGTTTATTTTAGTTTGTTAGATTAGTAGCAGTTTAGATTCTGCCCAGTGTAGTGCTTGCAGCTTTGAATTACGTTTCAGTCTCTTTGTGTCAGTTATCAGCATCCTGGGCAGAACAGATACAATTTATTGTAACAAATCAGATGTTTCCTCTCTTCCTGTCTCCTTCTGTCCTTTCTGTGTGCGTGCAATTGAGATGTGACAGAGCCTTCTTCCTATAGCTTGTAATGAGGCTTACATAAAAACGACAAAAGGGAAGATTCCGAGACTTGATTACAACACTGAGTCTCTGCTTTAACCTGACCCCAAAATCTATGTCACCTCTATCTGCAGGTTTCAACGTTTCTTCCACCTAAAAAAAAAAAAAAAGCAAACAAAAAACTTTCTTTTTATTTTATGTATGAGTATTTTGCCTGTATATGTGTACCATGTGCATGCAATGCCTTTGGTGGCCAGAAGAGGGTGTGATCGGATCTTTGGGACTGAACAAAGCAGATGCTTGCGAGCTGCCATGTGGGAGCGGGGAATTGAACCTGGGTCCTCTGCAAGAGTAGGCAGTGCTCTAAGGTGCTGAGCCATCTCTCTAGCCCCTCAGCCTTCCTTCCTTGTTGAAGCCAATTTGAATGATAGTAGCCATAGCAACAGATCTCTTCACTTAGAACACCTTCAGTTCTTTAGCGTCACAGGAGTCCTGCCTGTCCTGGAATGCAATAATATATAGATAGATCATGCTGGCCTCCAACTCACAGAGATACTCATAATTTTGCCTTTAAAAATGCTGCAATTAAAGCTATGCACCACTATGCCTGGCTTTAAAAGCACTTTAAATGTTTTATTTGTTATCTATTTATTTGTTTGTTTGTTTTGAGCCTTGGCTGTCCTAGAACTCACTCTGTAGACCAGGCTGGTCTTGAACTCGGAGATCCACCTGCCTCTGCTTCCCGAATGCTGGGGTTACAGGTGTGTGCGTGTGCACGTGTGTGTGTGCCCCTGCCATGCAGTGAGGAGAGTGGGTTACCTATGGAGACCAGATTAAAGTTCAAAGTAAGTCCAGGATAGCCAAGGCTACACAGAGAAACCCTCTCTCGAAAAAACCAAAAACAAACAAAAAAATCCAACCAACCAATCAACCAAAACCTAAACCAAATAACATGGAGAAAATAAATTCCCTGGAATCCCAATCTGCCTTTAAAACATGAGTCAAAAGTGAAACCAAACTGTCAAACTGAAGCCAAGTATGTATGCAATTGACAAGCCTTTGTTTTCTTTGTCCACAGGATTCCGCGGATCTGGGTAGCAGGCACAGGAGTTAACGTCAGGGAGCTTTAGTGGCTGAGCCATCTCTCTATCCTATCAGGGTATTCCCTTTTGTTTGTTTGTTTGATGTTTTTTCAAGAGACAGAGTTTCTCTGTGTAGCCGTGCTGTCCTGGGCTCCCTTTGTAGACCAGGCTGGCCTCAAACTCCTGAGTGCTGGGACTAAAGGCATGTGCCATCAGGGTACTCTTACGGAAAACCAGTAGATCTCAGGGCTCAGTCATTCGCAGATGCTGAGCAGAAGTCTTCAAAGCTTGTTCTTAGATATATGAGAGCAAGAGTGAAAAATCTGGAAGCAGTAGTAAATACATTAATTTACCCCACCCCACCCCCATTAAAAAAATGTCAGGCTGGGCTTGGCTTGGCAGTACACAACTTTAAACCTAGTACTTGGGAGGCAGACAAGTATCTCTGTGAATTCAAAACCAGCGAGTTCCAGGCCAGCCACAGCTATACAATGAGAGCCTGTCTCAATACAAAAATAGTCTAAAAAATCAGACGCCTCTTTAACGCCTTTACTTTCAGCACTTGGCAGAGGCAGGCAGATCTACCCCTAACCCTGAGTTCATGGCTAGCCTGGTCTATAGAGCAAGTTCCAAGTTCCAGCACAGTTAGGACTACACAGAGAAACCCTTTCGGCTGCCTCCACCCCAACACCCAAAAGAACAGAATTGGCTACCTTGGAAATTTAATTGTCTTACTGACTACCCCCCCCCCACTCCAAGACTTGTGCACCTCTGGGAGTATCCCCACCTTTTGCCCATTCCTCCAAACCCATTCCTACTTTGGCAAAAGGTCAGGAGAGATCTCAGCAAGCAGGCAGCCCCATTCAATAGTCAAAGAATCGAAACCAACTTCACCCTGTGTTCCAGGAAGTCCAATCTGTGATTCCGTGGTTCTCCTGCTTCCTCTAAGCACGCACCCGGTCCAATGGATTCTGCGAGCTCACCCTTGTGGTCGCGAGGGGCGTCCCGTCTATCCTGTGCTGGGATTCAGTCTCCCGCTGCTGCTGTGGAACTAAGGTCTTCTGCCTTGCTGACAGCGCACGATGGCGGGCTGGAGCAGGTCCGCGTCTCTGGAGCCCCTTTCCTCCGGTGCAGCCTCGGGGCTCCCTCCTCCCCCAAGAGACTCCACACAGCCCGCCTTTTCCGCCTAAAGTCAAACCTGGGCGAATGCAGTCATGCCCCAGCGGTGTCCTACCAACAAACCTCTTGCACAGCTGTTTCCGTCCAGTGCCGTCCTCCGGAAGACCCTGCCAGCGGCTTGACACGCCTTCCCCGGGTACTTTCCTGACTCCTACTGGCGATGTGCCAGCTTCCTACACCAGCAGCGGCATTCTTGACAGCTCCCAGTAGAAGCATCTACCTGGCTCTCTCGGATCCTTTTCCCCAAACCCATTAAATAGCAACTTTTTGAGTCCTCCCAGGCCCTGTGCTTGGGGTCTTGAATTTGAGGATTGAGAAATTAAGTTTTCAGGAAGCCCTGATAACCACTGTATGGGATAGCCTGGAAGTTGAGCAAAATAAAAAATAAAAAAGCGAGGCTGGCGAGATGACTCAGTGAGCCGGATGACGTGAGTCAATGTGGAAGGAGAGAACTGACTCCTCCAAGTCGTCCCCTGACCTCCACACGTAAGCAGGCCCTGGCACGCAAATGCACGCACTACAAACATGGTAAATAAATAAAAATGGAGGTAAGCCCTACAAGTGCTGGATAATCCTGGGGGAGGGAAGGGGGAGTGGTGGAGGGAGTTGAAGTGAATGAGAGGCTACCCGAGAAGGGGGTCACTTCTCTTTTCCTTAAAAGTCATCTCAAAACTTCCTTATAGTTCAAGTTGAGTGTTATTAAAGTCAGTTATATTCCCAGTTATTCCGTATAAGAAAGACCTTTCATGACGGGTGTGGTGGTGCACGCCTTTAATCCCAGCACTCGGGAGGCAGAGGCAGGCTGATCTCTGGTGAATTCGAGGCCAGCCTGGTCTACAAAGCAAGTCCAGGGGAGCCAAGGCTAACACAGAAAGAGCCTGTCTTGAAAAACCCAAAAACAAAACAAAACAACAAAAAAGAACACATTTTACTGGCTGGGCGTGGTGGCACATGCCTTTAGTCCCAGTGCTTGGAAGCAAAGAGGGGAGGTTCTCTGTGAGTTTGAGGCCAGTCTGATCTACACAGTAAGTTACAGGAAACCCTGACTCAAACAAACAAAGAAACAAACAAAACAAAACAAACAAAAAAAAAAAAAAAAAAAGAAAGAAGAAAAAAGAAAAGAAAAGAAAGTGTTGTGGTTAATTTATAAGTATGGCCTAATAAAGATTTACTATTAGGCTAATATTTTTACGGCGGTATTTTCTAACCCGCTAGGAATCAATGAAAACACAGACACCTGATGCACTTTAGAATTAGCCTTTACCTGGGGCAAGGCAGATATTACCTCCTAAACTATCCTCTACTAACTCCCCGTCTCCATCCCATTCTGTCTGCTTCTAATGATTTCTCTTTGGGCTGCCTCCCATCCATAATCCCAAAACACTGGCTAACGTTCTCCATCTCTTTCCATGAGGAACTTCAGAATTCCTCCTCTGGGCCCACATGGCTCTATTCCTGTCCCATGGCGAGTCTCCTCCTCCTTCCACCTCATCTTTTTTCCCCCCAAGCTCCTCTCTCCAAAGCCTGAGAACCTTCACTCTGTCCCTTCCTTCTGCCTTGCCCAGATATATTTATTCAGCCAATCAGAGAGGCGAGGTTCAGGGCAGTAACAACATCTTGCCAGCAATTAGCATCAGAATCCATCAGACCAACCTCCAACAGAAAGACAGACCACTCTCTCACACAGGCTGTATAGCTGGGAAAGAATAGAAATGCATTGTATGGGGAGAGATTTTACTTTGGGACAAGGCTGTCTCAGGGCTCAGTTTACTCATTTTCTAGTTTATTGTCTCTCCATACACACTCCCCATAGGGTCTCATGTAGCCCAGGCTGACATGGAAATCACCATACGGCCAAGGATGCCCTCCAGCCTCTCCTTTTTGGCTGCTGGGATGACGGAAGTGCACCACCACGCTTGTTTTATGTGGTGCTGCTGGCTGAACCCAGGACTTTGTGCCTGCTAGCCAAGTACCCTATCTTGGTGGTCATTCCACAGCACTGGCATCTCCAAAATGCTGGGGTCCCTTGCTGCAACTGAGCTGCACTTTCATCAATAGCATCTTATAAGCTCTCTTCTTGGTGGGAAGCCTCAACTTCTCTGCATGACTCCTTCAGTCCAGGGCCTTCAGCTGTCACTGAGGCTGCATCTTCACCAATGGCCTCTCCTGGCCTCTCACAGTGCCAAGCCTCAGATGCTCCCCACGACCCCTTCATGCCTTCAAAACCAGTACCATCTGGTTGACTTACACATGACCAAGTCTGGCTGCCAACACAAGGTACACCTTGTCTGCCTCTGGAACATAGCATCTCTGAGCTCTCAGGAAACACTTCCCAGAAGATTTCACCTCAGTGATGCTGGTCTCTTCCGAATCGCCACTGATTTCTTAGCTCCAGCTGACCAGCATCAGTTGTCCTAGTAACACAGAGGTTTCACTTCAGTAGTTCTGGTAGCTTGTTAATCACAGCTGATTCTTCAGCCCCAGCTAACCAGAACCACAGAATCTTACATCAAAACATCGAACAGCCCTGATATATTCTTTGCTCTTCCCTCTGAAGCTTCACAAGCCAGCCCTCCGTCCTCTTATCTTGCAAGCTCATACAGAACATCTCACAGAGCTCTTAATACCCAACGGTTCTTCTAGCTCAAAGTTCCAAAGTCCTTCCACAGTCCTCCCAAAAATATGGCCAGGGCTGTCACAGCAATACCTCCACTCACTCCTGGTACCAGTCTGTCTTAGTTAGGGTTTCCATTGCTGCAATGAAACACCATGACCAAAAAGCAAGTTGTGGGTTGGGGAATTATTCAGTTTACACTTCCACATTGCTGTTCAACACCAAAGGAAGTCAGGACAGGACCTCAAACAGGGCACGGACCTGGATGCAGGAGCTGATGCAGAGGCCACAGATGGGTACCGCTTACTGCCTGGTTTCCCATGGTTTGCTCAGCCTGTTTTCTTATAAAACTCAGGACACCATCCTGGGGATGACCCCACCCACCATGAGCTGGCCCCTCCCCCACTGAGCACTAATTGAGAGCATGCCTTACAGCTGGATCTCATGGAGGCATCTTCTCTACTGAGGCTCCTTCCTCTCTGATGACTCTAGCTTGTGTCAAGCTGACACACAAAACCAGCCAGTACAGCAACCATTGCTACAACCTCCCACCATCTTATTAAAAGTTGTTTTTAGATTACACACACACACACACACACACACAGGGGTATATATATGAGTGTTTTGCCTGCATGTATGTATGTGTACCTGCAAGGGCCAGGGCAGGATCTCAGATCCCCTAAACTGGAGTTACAGTTATGAGTCACCATGTGGGATCCTGGGTCTTCTGGAAGAGCAACAAGTACTCTTAATTGCTGAGCCATCATTTCTTCAACCCCCCCACCACCTTATTTTTGATACAGGACTTCTCGTTGAGCCTGGAGGCCACCTTTTCAATTAGACTGGCTGGCCAGTGAGCCCTCAGGACCTGCCTACTTCCATTTCCCATAGCTGGAGTTACTTCCTTATGGTAGTTCTTTCTGGTGTATTGTATAAATTTTTAATTTCATTTTTTTTACATTTTATTTTATTTTTTATTGAAAAATAAAATCATTCATATTACATCTCAATTGCTCATTACTTTTTTAATGTCAAAGATTTAATTCTGAATTTGTGTATGCCATAGCCAGAAACCAAACAGATGGGGCTATTCAGTCTTGGACTTTCAGCCTCCAAAACAGTCAGTGACATAAACCTCTTTTCTTAAAAAAGTACCAATTCTCAGGCATCTTGTTATAGCTACATAAAATGAACTAAGACAGCTGGATTACAGAGGGTAGTCATATGTAAAAACAGCTGATGCCCCTGAAGACAGTCCTTAACCAACTCAGAGAGAGGGTGGCTAATGAATAAAGATTTTGGTGTCTTGTCTTCAGGTAGATAAACCAGGCAGGTGTTCTCTAATGCTTCTTGAAGTTAACCCTCCCACAACCACTGCTCTTTACCTCTCAGTCACCTCCTAGAATATGTCATCTTCATTGCTGTTCTTGTTTGAGATTTTGCATTTAAGGAAGCCTAGATGAAGCTAGGATTCCCTCCTATTTGTGTTAGCCAAAACAAGAGATTTTCTTCTGTGGTTTTTTTTTTTTTTTTTTTTTTTTTGCACGCGCACGTGTGTGTGTGTGTGTGTGTGTGTGTGTGCGTGCGTGTGTGTGTGTGTGTGTGTGTGTGTGTGTGTCCCTGTGTGAACGAGTATGTGTGTCTGGGATGAAGATAGAAGTTCTATCATTTTTCCAAGCTTTACATTTATTCTGAAATATGCTTTTTAGATAAAATTCATTCATTGGGCAGAATACCTGCGAAGAAAATTCAAGCCACTGAAGCTGTTTGGAAAACCATACAGTGTTCCAATTTCCTCCTCAAATAGTTAATGAGACAGGAAAGTCAGTTAAAAGAACAAGATGGGAAAGTTCTAGAATTTAAAAATTAATCGCACATGTGATTCCTGTTCCGAACAGGAACACTGAGGACTGCTGTAATGAGGCAGGGATGTCACCAGAGGGCAGCAGAGGCCAGGGACCAGAAGACTGGGAAAACCCAAAGGCTGATTCATATTGGACTTTGGTACAAGTTGGTCACTGTTCTGGGCACAAGTTACAAAGTTCCAAGGCAGAGATCCGAGTGAGAGCTAAAGAAAGAATGCAGTAGAGCCGGGCGGTGGTGACACACACATTTAATCCCAGCACTCCGGAGGCAGAGGCAGGTGGATCGCTGTGAGTTCGAGGCCAGCCTGGTCTACAAAGTGAGTCCAGGACAGCCAAGGCTACACAGAGAAACCCTGTTTCAGAAAAACAAAACAAAACAAAAGAAAGAATGCAATAGAACAGTGTCTTAGTTAGGGTTTCTATTGCTGTGACGAAACAGCATGACCAAAAAGGAAATTGAGGAGGAAAGGGTTTATTTGGCTTATACTTCCACATTGCTGTTCATTATTGAAGGAAGTCAGGGCAGGAACTCAAGCAGCCCAGGACACTGGAGGCAAGAGCTGATGCAGAGGCCATGGAGGAGTGCTGCTTACTGGCTTGCTCCATATGGCTTGCTCAGTTTGCTTTCTTATAGAATTCAGGACCCCCCACAGTGGGATGAGCTCTCCCCCACTGATCCTATTCTCATGGAGGCATCTCCTCAGCTGAAGCTCCTTCCCCTCTGATGACTCTAGATTGTGTCAAAGTTGACACACAAAACCAGTCAGTACAGCTGACCCCTTGTCACCTTGACACCCAAATACATCCCTATTAAGCCACAACCCTTCCTTTCTCATTCATCCCCAAGATCTCATATTAAGAACATTAAAAAAAAAAAAAAAAGGGGGTGCTGCCAATGCCTCAGGAGAAAAGCTGAGGTCAGCATCTAATTTGAAATATTGAAAGTGGATACAGAACAGTTTCGGAGATGTAGACAGTTAAGCGTGTTGCTGTCGGTGATGGTGCTGTTGGTAAAACGTGTCCCCTGACATCATACATGACAACTTTCCATCACACATGTACCAATTGTTTTTTGACAACTATGCATTCACAGTTATGATTGGTGGAGAGCCATATACTCATGGACTTTTTGATACTGCAGGGCAAGAGGATTATGACAGACTATGTCCATTGAGTTATCCACAAACAGATGTCTTTCTACTGTGTTTTTCAGTGGTCTCACCATCATCATTTGAACATGTGAAAGCAAAGTGGGTGCCTGGGGTAACTCTCCACTGTCCAAAGATCCTTTCTTGCTTGGGACCCAGACTGATCTCAGAGATGACCCCTCTACTATTGAGAAGCTTGCCAAGGACGAACAGAAGCCTGCCACTCCAGAGATGGCTGAAAAAGCCGGCATGGGATCCGAAGGCTGTCAAGTGTGTGGAGAGCTCCACTCTCACACAGAAAGGCCTAAGGCATGTGTTTGAATAAGCAATATTGGCTTCCTGAGAGGCTCCAGAACTCAAGAGCCACGGGTGTGTGTTGCCACGAGCGCCCTTCTGGAGCCTTTTCTCACAGCTGGTGTTGTCGTCATATATGTTGTTGCAATAATGACAAATGGCCATGGTATGCACACACTCCTCCCCTACCCTTACAGAGATAGTTAATTTTGAGTAATTGTGCATTGTCTGAAAAGCGATGACTGCTAGTTTTTTGTTTCCTTGCTAAAAACATCAACAACAACAAAAATCACCACAAACATTTTGTTTTGTTTTGTTTGAAAGCAAGGCATGCTGTCTCCCTAGCCGCTGGCCTAGGGTGATGTGGACATCCCATTTCCCACCCCACTCACCCCCCCAGCCCCCAGCCCCCCACACCCCGCACCCCCTCGGGCACCATGAGCCCCCTGCTCTGCTGCTTGCTGTGCTGCTGCAGCTGGCCAGCAGCTGGTCAGCACCCAGGCCCCAGTGTCCCAGTTTGATGGCCCCAGCCACCAGAAGAAAGTGGTACCGGGGATAGATGTTTATGCACGGGCCACATGCCAGCCTAGGGCGGTGGTGGTGCCTGTGAGCACGGGGCTCATGGGCAATGTGGCTAAACAACTAGTGCCCAGCTGTGTGACTGTGCAGCACTATGGTGGCTGCTGCCCTGCCATCGGCCTGGAATGTGTGCCCATTAGGCAATACCAAGTTCAAATGCAGAGCCTCATGATCCAGTACCAGAGCAAGGGGAGATGTCCCTGGAAGAAGACAGTCAATTTGAATGCAGAAAAAAAAAAAAAAAAAAAAAAAAAAAAGGAGAGTTCTGTGAAGCTCGACAGGGCAGCCACACCCCACCACCAACCCCAGCCCCGCTCTGTTCTGGCCTGGGACTCTGACCCAGGAGGACCTTCCCCAGCTGACATCCTCCACCCCACTCCAGCCCTAGGACCCTCTGTCCACGCTGCACCCAGCACCATCAGCTCCTCCTGACCCCCCCAGCCCCCCATGGTCCCTCTGCCCCCCCTCCCTGCTCCCCAGACCTGCTGCTGCAGCAGCTTCCTCAGTTGCCAAGGGCAGGGCTTAGAGCTCAACCCAGACACCAGCAGGTGCAGGAAGCTGGAAAGTGACAAGTTGTTTTCAGAGTCTGCAGGGCCATTTGTCTCATAGGCCTCTTCCTAGTGGAAGAAGAGGGGAGCATGAGGGAACCAGCCCAGCCTGGAAGGAAGCTACCCCAGGACCTGGACCTTTTAGAGAGCTTTCCTGCCATCCTTTGTCTCTCAGAGCTACCTCATGTCTCTCATTAAGGGGTACATAATACTATCTTAGTCAGCCACTGTGGTTGAGTGAGCATCTTCTGACCTGCTCTGCCTCCCCTCACTATGAAGACCCCAAACCTCTACAAATAATGGGATTTGGGTTCTGTTATGGTAACTGTGACACACCCCCACCCCATCCTGATAAAAGAGATGGAAATAAAAAAGCAAGGTATGCTTGAGATGACTGTAACAGATTAAATTAAATTGTCTGAGAGGCTCCCTGGTGCCATTTTGGAGGGCAATGTGGGACATCTTTGTGTCTTCTGTTTTTGCCCTCCCCACAACCTGTCTCCCCTTGTGTGTGAGGAGGTGGTGTGTGGGGTTGTTTCTTAGTCTTGTTTTTGAAAATGTGTTGGGCAAAGGACAGCCCATGGGGGAGGAGGACAGGTTATCCCCACACCCTACTCCTTAGGTCTGCTTTAGCAAATCTGTTCCCACCTGTGCTCTGAGGAAGGAGGCTAGAGATGCTTTCTTTAATAATATGCTCCTTCTTGAAAGTTGCCTTTTCTCTCCACCCCTAAGCAGATCCAGTCCTTGATGAAACTCAGGAAGGTGGGTGGAAGCTGTCATGCCTCGCTTTCTAGTATGCACTCTACATATGACTGTGACTTTCTTTTTCTTTTTTTAAAGATTTATTTATTATGTATGTATGTACAAATACCCTTGAAGGTCCTGGTGTGGTTGGTACATGCCTTTTTTTTTTTTTTTCTCTTCGAGACAGGGTTTCTCTGTGTAGCCTTAGCTATCCTGGACTCGCTTTGTAGACCAGGATGGCCTCGAACTCCGCCTGCCTCTGCCTCCCAAGTGCTGGGATTAAAGGCGTGCACCACCACCACCAAACTGGCACATGCCTTTAATCCCAAACAATGAAGGTAAAGTTAGTTTGTAGAAGGAAGCACCCATGTTTGAAAGTGATATCTAATTGGGTGGCAGAAAAGGTGACAAATCAGAGAAGATTTGACAGACGAGGTAGGATACGCCCAACTCTCATGAGAAGAGAGAGGAAAGGGAAGCTACTTAAGAGGCAGTTTTACAGAGAGAGGAGGCAGTTTTTACCAGGAAAGTAATAGAGAGATGGGTTGCAGAGAGAGAACTCAGGTGAAGATGGAATGAGCCAGAAAATGAGAAGAAGTCAGTAAAGCAGATTGCTGAGTTAGTTTGAGGCCAAGCAGAGCAACTCCGAGCCGAGAGAGAAGCAAACAAGCCAGCTGGGAGAGGAGTCTGAGCCAGAACAGCTGAGTTGAGCCAGCCGGCCCAGAGCTCAGAAAGAACATGTAAGGATGAGCCTATTAAGCAGTAAGCCTCAGAGGCTGAAAACATTCTAGGCCTAGGTTAGAGTGTACAGAGGCTAGAAGCTTCCGGGACTAGACCTAGGTTGGTAGAAGGGGGCAGTAAGCCTAGCAGATAACAATTGAGCCAGGAGATTAAAAGTTACTTTTACACAGGTGAGGTGGCAGAAGGACTTGTCACCAAGCCAAATGACCTAAGCTTGATCCCTGGGATCTGTAGCAGGCCCCCAGACGTTAGCACAACTGACTCCATGACGGAAGTGTCATTCAGGCCATAAAACTCAGCATGAAGACAGCACCACCTGCCAAAAGTAAAACAAAAACCTGCTCCATCAAAGTCCATAGTTCTGGCAACATCTACATGTGTACTAACCTTGCTTTTTGGCTTCTGTAGTTCTGCTTCTGTCTAACTGTTCTTGCTAACTGAAGTGTGTCAGCCTAGGATGTGGGTTTGTGCTTAAAAGCTCACCCTAGGGAAGGCTCAGTGCTAACCTAACTCTTGAAGACTGTCCACTGACTTCCACACGTGTGCTGTGGCATGCAGGTATACATACATACAAAATAAATAAATAAATGTAATAAAGAAAAAAATTAAAAACCAAGTAAGTGGATAAGAGTCAGTCAGCTTTGTTTTGTTGTTTGCTTTAATATATTTTATTTAATTTTTACTTCATATGCATTGGTGTTTTGCCTGCGTGTATGTTTCTTTTTTTTTTTTTTTTTTTTTTGCGTGTATGTTTCTATAAGGGTGTTGAATCCCTTGGAACTGGAGTTGCAGACAGTTGTGAGCTGCCATGTGGGTGCTGGGAATTGAACTTTGGTCCTCTGGAAGAACCACAAGTGCTCTTAAACCCAGTTTGTTTGTTTTTTGAGACAGGGTTTCTGTGTGTAGCGCTGGCTGTCCTGGAACTTATTCTGTAGACCAGACTGGCCTCTGACAGACATTCACCTGCTTCTACCTCTGCTGGGATTAAAGGCGTGCACTATGATGCTTAGCCTGTCAAGTAGCTTTTTATTATCTCATCCCCAGGCAACTATGTACAGCCTGCCCAATGTCATAACCTCTTTCTCCTTTTAAACCAGTGTCCCTCCTTCCCAGTCATGGTGGAGTCCAGGCACCATTAACAGACACCAATGGGCCTTTGTTGGTTTCTTCTCAATGTTTTATTTTTCAAAATATACAATTTATTTACATATTTATTTCACAACTGCAGTTTTTTTTTTTTTTTTATATTTATCCCCAAATCTCTAGATAGCTTCACCATAAACGTACAAAGCACAGGACTGGTCACACGGTTCCTCTTTAGTCTTTGCACCCATTGAATTTTTGACAAGTTTCAAGTAGTAATGGCTTGTGGGTAAGAAAGGAACAAAAAGGAAGGCAAGATTTTTTTTTTTTTAACAATAAGCTCAATACATATAGGATTAGAAAGGGCCATCTGACCAGCTACTTCATTTGGGGCCAGATTATGACTGTTTATGTAGTTTATAAATAAGACTGCAGGAGCAGTGAGGACTCTGGTTACAAGGAAGAACAGTCTGAGAGGTGAGGAAGGCGAGAAGGCACCACATGAAAGCCCCTTCTTGGCTTCAGGAGGCACTGCTGGGAGGGTCCTGAGTGGAGCAGGCGTCTACTGTGCAGGTGAAGGCCCAGAGTGGCTGGGTCTAGGGTGGGCTCTCACCAAGGCAGAGACCTCTGGAGCCTCTGTTGGGGAGCAGTTTTGTGGTGGTGGGGCAGCAGGGAGATAGAGAAAGCAGCTATTGATCCTGTCAATCTTGTAGAAGATGCCAGCCACCCCCATGTTTTCTGCCTAGGTGGATAAGTGCCAGATTACTTCCACTGAGACAGCTGATAGTAAGTTGGTATCTGGGGTTGGCAAGGACCAGACTGGCTCTCCTGGGGTCTAGGAATGGCCTGGAGGCATCATGCTGTCTCTTCTTGGGATAGCCCTTAATTCACTTCTGAACCATCAAACTCTCTCAAGAAAGGGCAGGAGAGTAAGATGCGGCCGCAGGCCTGCACACCATGCTTCTGCTGTGGCACTGGTCCCTCTGCTGCATGGGGGATGCTCCCAGGGAGCCCAGAGTTCTAAGGCACAGGTCGGGGAGTCAGTTTCCTTCATGCCCCTTGGGGCCACTGTCTGGACCCTGAAGCAGCACTGAGGGTTGAAGCTTAGGCAGGGATGCCAACAGGGAGGTCATAATTCTCTGGGAGTGAGTCAGTCCCGAGGGACCACTTGGCTCTAAAGAGGATGTTGTCCTCATAAAGCCAGAAGGGCAGTCCTGCCTTCAGCTCGCCACCAAGCCCCAGGGCTAGACAGAGCCCATCCTGCCTGGCCACACTGACCTTAGCAGGGTCTGGATGGAGGTAGGGGTAGGACAGGGTGCAGGGGCCGGGGAGGGGGTAGACCAAGGGCAGAACAGAGAGGGTCTAGGGGTTGTCACTGCATCTTCGGGTGGGATTCCTCTGGAATGAGGGTGTGGAAGAAATAATCCCACAATTTAGTGCTGATGCCAAACCCTGCAGAGGGAGACAAACAGGGCAGAAGGTAAGGTGTTAACGTATAACGAAAAAGCAGAAGGAAATTCACTTGGGGAGGCAGAGCTAGGAAAGATTTCAACATCTGTCCATGCTGGCCTTCCCAACTCCCCACAAGCCAAGGACCAAACACCTGTATTTTCAATGTTTCCCCTACATACAGCTAGCATAACCCCAGATTCCTTATGGGGCCTGAGTTCCTGGGTTGGCCTGGCCCTACCTGGGTTTCACACACTGTTCTTCTTTAGCTTTTCCCTCTTCCTTGCTGGGTCAAGTTCATGCTTTGTTTCAGGGTGCCCTCAAGTTCATGCCTGTTTCAGGGTGCCCTCAAGTTCATGCCTGTTTCAGGGTGCCCTCAAGTTCATGCCTGTTTCAGGGTGCCCTCAAGTTCATGCCTGTTTCAGGGTGCCCTCAAGTTCATGCCTGTTTCAGGGTGCCCTCAAGTTCATGCCTGTTTCAGGGTGCCCTCAAGTTCATGCCTGTTTCAGGGTGCCCTCAAGTTCATGCCTGTTTCAGGGTGCCCTCAAGTTCATGCCTTGTTTCAGGGTGCCCTCAAGTTCATGCCTGTTTCAGGGTGCCCTCAAGTTCATGCCTGTTTCAGGGTGCCCACTTCCCAGACATCAGACACGATACCTTGTTCTCACTTGGGTCTCAGCTCCAGGGACATAGGTAGTGACTTGTTTCTTGAATTACCGTATCTAGTGCTTTTCATACCAGCATACTAGCCCACAAGGAACACTTGGCTGCGAGTGCTAGGAGTTTGGCTAGGAGCTTCAGAGGAACTGACTTCTGACTTCATTCAATTAAAAGTAATTTATGTTTTGTTGTGAACATATATATTTGAGTCAGCTACTGGATAACTCAGAAGTATGTTTGGAGCAATTTATATCAGGGAATCTGTCTTTATTACAATTACTATGTATTTTTATTTTATGTGCATTGGTGTTTTGCTTGTATGTATGTCTGTGTGAGGGCATCAGATCCCCTGGAACTGGAGTCACAGATAGTTGTGAGCTGCCATGTGGGTGCTAGGAATTGAACTGGCGACCTCTGGAATGGAGCAGACAGTGCTCTTAGCCACTGAGCCATCTCTCTAGCCATCTCCATAAATCTCTCTATTCCCCGTGCCCCCCAAACAGGATTTCTCTGTGTAGCTCTGGCTGTCCTGGACTCACTTTGTAGACCAGGCTGGCCTTGAACTCAGTGATCCTCCTGCCTCTGCCTCGAGTGCTGGGATTAAAGGCATGCGCCACCACGCCCAGCTTAAATCTGTCTTGTTTTTGTTTTTTTTAAATCTGTCTTTTTAACTACAGATTTTTATTGAAAAAAACATAGATAGATCAAGTATTTCTGTTGTAAATTTAGCATATGAATTGAAATGTGCTCTTAATACAAAACAGACTTAGTATAAGGAGATGTGAGTGAGTTCATTAATGGTTTTTATGTTAACTACAAGATGGTAATACTTTGGTTATTCTGGTTAAATATGTCATAAAATTTTCCTTCCCCCCCACCCCCTCCCAAGACAAGATCTCACTATATACAGATGAGGGTGGCCTCAAACTCATAGAGACCTGCCTGCCTCAGCCTCCATAGTGCTGGGTTTCAGGTGGTACACCGCCACCATCCAGCCCGGTGGTTTCTTGCTTTATTTTCTTTATGACACTTATCACTGTCTCAGATAATCTTTGCCATATGTTGATTTCCTTGTTTGTCCCTCTCTGCATAGCTATAATATGCCCTCTGTATGTGCCAGTCTCTGAACAGTTCTTAGTTGGGGCTGAATCTGCTAAATAAGTCAATAAATAAAAATAAAGGCTGGGAGGCCCAACCTTACCTGATTTCTGGTATTCAAAGTGATGCTTGACATGGTGGGCCTTCATGTTGTACATGTAGGAGCCCTTGTGTGGTGAGCCAAAGTGCAGGTAGTAATGGGTCAGGTCATAGACAACATAGCCCAGCAGGCCCCCAGCAAAGATGATGCCCCCCACAGGCTCAGGCAGAATGAGCTGCATGAGTAAATAGAAGAAGGCGATCACCGGAGAGGCTGGAACCGGGGGGAAGACCAGGCGGCTGCCATCAAAAGGTGCCTGTGGGCAGAGAGGTGAGGGCGTCAGAGGTGGCATGTCAAAGTGCAGGCACTTCTTATGGAGAATGGAGAGGAGCAGCCAGGTGGTCCCTCGAGGGGATAGTGACCTATCCAGGTATCTTTGTTTTTGCCACGAGACAAGTATGTCCATGTGCCTAAAAGACCCAGAGAAAATGTCCTACTCTTCATTTCCTATCCAGGATGGGACCTGGCAAATGGCCCAAGGGCACAGCATGCTCCTAAGACCACTTGGGTTCTGGGACTTGTTAGCTACTAGATAGGAGCCCTGACCTCAAATACCAAGCCCTTTGCCAGGGGGGGGCTTTTGGGAGACTTCAGTCTGATGCTGTGTGGGGAGAGGCTCACGTCAGCAGCCCACCCGGGCTTGACACAGTCTGTGGTGAGAGGATCAGAAGTTGAGCCTGATGCTCCCCCACTCCATGTCTCAACTGGAGGCTTCTTTGTAGAAGAGGGTTTAACAGGGAGCCGTTGGCTCTTGGCCCTCAAAGGAAGAGGGTGGGCCACTCAGTTCCTTCACCTCTCCAAGTGTCAGTTCCCTTTGTGGAACGGGAGTGCAGGAGCACCATCCTCAGAAGACCGCGGTACAAGTCTGTTTTGTTCACTGGGGTCTAGTACAATGCCTAGAGTATTCAAAGAACCATTAATGCGTGAATGAAGGGTTGTGAGCATTACAGATGATGGCGAATTTGGGTAATGCATAGGATCAAGTGTTAACCATCATGGCCTGTGCACAATGTTGAGAGTATGCACGCATCGTACATTGTGCCCCGCCTGGCTCAGACTGCAATGTCCAACCCAGCCACCGCCTTGAGAAATCTCAAACACCTTTGGTTTCTGTCACTTCCAGCCCAGAACCAGATTCTCAGGAAGACTCCTGGGAGCTGATGATATAGCTTCAGGGCTTCCTGGAGCTGGCTGCATGGGGTGGGGCCTGGGGTGGGGCCCATAGTGCTCACCTTGTGGTGCTGACCGTGCATAATAAAGTGCAACATGATGAGGTAATGGCTGCTGCTGGGGGGCTTCATGTGGAACAGGAAGCGGTGGATGAAGTACTCTATGAAGGTCCACAGCAGCACACCTAGCACAAAGAGGCCTGGGAACATGGACTCTGGCACCGCCACTGAATAGTCTGCAGAGAAGACAGACAGGTAGGTGGTCAGGGTTGGTGACTGCCTTGCACACCCGTGCCTGGTGGCTCTGGAGTTCTTGCCTTGTCTGCCACTTGGGGTAACTTGGACCCTGTTGTCCTCTGCCTAGTAGCCAGGGGCAGGCCACACCGCCAAGTCCTGTGGGTAAAGTGGGAAGGAGACTGTGTGGATCTGCAGTTGGCGTGAGAAGGGTGCTTTTCTAGAGTGATGGGGGTCACTGGTCAGAGAGCCGAAGTTTTCTAGTAGGGGACAGTAGGTGGCACAGCTCTGGCTGAGTGCTGGCTCTCTACCTAGAAGGGTGACTCAGTGATGTGGGGTGGAAGGAAAGGAGACCATCTTGGAAGAGCATTCAGCGCCAGCAGTCACCAGTGAGAGAAGTGAGCAGCTGGGAACGGGTAGGCAGGGAGGGCGCGGAAGCCTAAATGCAGAAGCGTCAGTAGGCTTGAAATCACGGTGTCTGAGGAAACTGATCAGCCTGCACGGATGTGGGGAGGCCGAACAGGTATCATCAGGGTTGAAGTCCTTGGGTTCCAGCCCTCTGAGGACCCTGCTGGTCTTGCGGCTCTCGTCTTTGATCTCTAGGAGACCTCTGCTCTCGCCCCGCCTGCTCTCGTCCACTTTCTTCCACGCCCACCTCCCCTTCGTGGCTTTACCCTTTTGCAACAGTTAATTTTCACTGTCAGTTTGACTGGATTTAGCATCTCCATGGAGATGCACCTCTAGGTGTTTCCGTGAGCATGTTTCCAGAAACACTTAGACTGAACAGGGAAGAGTGACCCTGAGGCCGAGTCCCAGCATCCCCAGGACTGGAATAAAAAGGAAGAAGGGAGCTGAGCTGCACTCATCTCTCACTGCTCCCTAACTGCGGGCATGAAATGACCAGTTGATTCATGCTCCTGCCTCCAAGCCTTGATGGACTAGCCTCCGACTGGGAGCTGAACCAATCTCTTCTTTCTAGTTGCTTTTGTCAGGCAATTTGTCACAGTAATAAGAAAATTAGTTGTAGATCCTTCTTCCCCAGAAGCCACTGCTTTAGCCATAATTCTTTTAATAATTTATTTACTTATATTTTATGTACTTTGGTGTTTTGACTGCATGTATGACTGTGTGTGGGTGTCGTATCCCCTGGAACAGGAGTTACAGGCAGCTGTGAGCTGCCGTGTGGGTGCTGGGAACTGAACCCAGGTCCTCTGAAAGAGCAGCCAGTGCTCTTAATCACTGAGCTATCTCTCCAGCCCAAGAGATAATTCTTAAGCACAACACAGTGGTGCACGCCTGTAATTCCAATAATCGGGAGGCTGAGGCAGAAGAATCATTAGTACAGAACCAGTTTGGGTGACACAGCGAGAGCCTGTCTCAAAAAGTGTACCATACACTTCACCCACATGATGGTATAGCTCAGTAGTTTCTAGCAAGTTTTGAGTCGTGTGCTCATCATTCAGTTCCGGAGACCATATGTCCCTTCTCAGGCTCTACTGTGAAAACTGTCCCTCTGTCCCTCAGATTGAAGCCTTGACCCTACAAACTCTCTGCTTCATAACTGATTTTATTCACAGATTGGCAGTGCCCAGATCTACACTTCCACCCCACCTTTGGCTGGCCACTTGCCACTACGTATCTCCATGTGGCACACACAAGGCCCAGAGATAACCATTCTCAAATGAAACAAATTGTCTTTCTCTCTCTTTTTTTTTTTTTTTGGTCCTCATCCCTCCAGGCTAGTCACTGGGGTTTCCTCCTCTGGGGGCCACTGTGCTATTCAAGTAAAATGGTTAGTTTTATGTGACTTGCGGATCTCACGTCCATTTGCATTTTGCTTGCTGGCTTACTTATTGTTGAGATAGCCTCCCCATAAGCATACGGGTTGCGGGGAAGAGTGAGGACATAGTTGTTCCTCCTGGCAGCCTCCGCAGTGCTAACATTCACAGTCATGCACCACCATGCCCAATCTGTAATGTAAGTCTATTTGTCTACCTGTATTCATCCTTCGCAGTTCACTATTTGTCTTTCTTTCTAGACATTTATTGGGGTATGTGTGTGTGCGCGTGTGTGCGTGCAGGTGCACAGGAAGACCGGAAGTGTCTGATCTCCTGGAGCTGGAATTATATAACAGTCATCGGCTGCCTGACATGGGTGCTGGGAACTGAACTCAGGTCCTCAGGAAGAGCTCAGATTTTGTGTCATGTCGCCAATCCCACTTCACTGTTCTGAATCCCACCACCTTGCCACCCGTTACCCCCAGGGCGGCATCAGAGATCTCTACTCCTGCTTCTAGACCTTGTGAAATCACTCTGTGTTACCTCATGGCCTTCGAACAAAGTCTAGTCCCCGTGTCCCTCAAGTGTTGACCTTGCAGACATGTCACCTGTGTAGGGGCTCCTTGGATGTGCCATGCCATTTTCTTCTGCATATACGATTTTGCTGATGCGCTCTTCTCTGGAGTCCCCCTGCCTTTCTCATCCTATGATGGCCCATGCTGATGTTTCCACCCACTTCTGGCTGGCTTGCATATCTTACTCTGCCCTCCAGCACCACCCTCAAGCACTAGGTTCAGTGGTGTCATTTGCTACTTTGCCCCAAACTTGAAGTTACTTTTTTTTTTTTTTTAAAGTGAGTGTGGTCTTCTCCACGTGTCCAGTGCTTAACACAGCAGGCTCACAGAGATTTATCAGGAGAGAAAACGGGTAGAGGACAACCCCTGTAGGTTTGTGCCTGGATGGAATTTGATCTGTGCCACTCTATGAGCAGGCCAGGCTGGGGAGGGTAGACAGCTTTGCGAGGTACCTCTGAAGGACCCAGGCCACCTACACACTGTGGGCAGCCCCAGGACCAACGGCCAGGAGGGCTGCTGAGGAAGGGGGAAAACAGGAGTGACCACTAGCTTTTTGCCCGGAGGAGTCAGGCCATACTTCCTTTTGACAAATGGTTCCATAAATGTCAGGGTGCTTGGGAGTGGACATGAGATGCAGCTACAATGGGATCCCAGGGGCTCCATCCCTCTCTAAAAGCTGGTATCTTCCTTGAGCTTGGACTATTCCTTGACACTCCAGCTCTTCTGCACTTATTTCAGGCCATCATTTGTTCAGAAGCTGCAACCGGACCCCACTGAGTGTCCCTTTGCCTTGCTTTGTGGGTTCCTATTTGCTCTGCCCGTGACTTGTGCCTTGCAAGGTAATCTGCAGGGCGAGGAATGAATGCATGACCCCGTGTGTCTCTCATGCCGCCGCTATTACTGGCACTGTGGCCACAGGCTTACTAGCCTGCCACATGGGACCTTTATTACACAGGCACATTTTAGCTGTCTGCAGAGGCCTGTGATGCTGGGGAACCCTCGAATCACTGTCCTGGCTGTGCAGAACAGCCCTTTCCTATAGGTCAAGCCTCCACCCGCCTCCTCACCCCAGCATCACCCAGTCTGCCCATCCGGCCGGAGCTGGTACTGAGTGGCATCTCTGGAGGAATCCAGCAGAGGGACCTGGGCCAAAGCTTTAGCGTCCCCTTCCCCCTCTGGCCACCAGCCCTGGCGGCCCTACCACTGTTGGTAATTGTTAGGGGATTGCTGGGCAGACAGTGGGCGATTCAGTGAGCAGGCCTCTGAGCAACAAGCCCTGTGCTGTGCCTGAGCTATTCAGCGTGGGCTGAAAAGGGTAACCGTGGCTAGTGGGATGTGCACGGTAACCCTCTGGGTTCTGGGCTGGGTTGTGGGGGTGCTTTTCACAGTTTGCTCACCCCCAACCCTATCTTGGGTGAAGCAGATAAACTGAGGGTCCCAGTGCTGTAGGAGGACCTTGGCTTACTCTTGGGGCATGTAGGAAGAAGAGAAGCCTCTGTCTGTAGAGGAAGGAAACTGTCCGGTGCATGTTGGGAATAAACTGTGATCAGTCAGGGGAAAGCAATACTCCAGGCCACACCCTAAGGGCAGCAGATTCTGGGCAGGAGGCATGTGGTGTGACTGGAGCTCGAGGTAAGCATCGAGTCTGTGAGCCAAGATGGCAGAGAAACTCAGTTCTATGTATTCTTAGGGTAAATAGCCCATATCAGACCCTCCCTGTCTCCCATCCCCTAACTAGAAGCTGGGTGGCAGCTGGTGTCCACATCCCAGGCTGTAAATGACCCTGAATCGCTCATTTAATGTTTTCAGGCTCTATCTGGTGCCTGTGTATTCATTTGTGTGTGTGAATGCACATGTGTCTGCAGGTATGTGTGCTTGCGTGTAGAGGCCAGAGGACAATCTTGGGTGTTGTTCCTCCTTAAGGTCCACCCACTTTTTTTTTTCTTTTTTTGGTAACAGGTCCTCTCAATGGAACCTGAAGCTGGCCAATTAGGCTGAACTGGTTGGCCAGTGACCCTCCAGGGCCCATCTGTCTCTGTCTCCTGAGCTCTGGGATTACAAGCGCTCACCGGCAAGTCGGGCTGTTTATATAAAATCTGGGGATCAAACTCAGGTTCGTGCTTGTGCGCAATCATTTTACCAACTGAGTTAGCTTCCCAGCCCCTTTCTTGACTCTATTTTTAGTTAATTAAAAAAAAAAACCCTGGGAGATAACATTTCATGAACATAACCATGTACTGTGTGATGTTTTGACACGTGTCTGCCTTCTGGAACAACCGTGTTTCCTCAACTCTGAGAGGGTATAACAATAGTGCCTTTCCCATGGGGCTGCTGAAAGGCGTCTTGGGAAAATACATGGTCTGGCAAACGCTAAATACACGGAGCAGAGAGGATCAGGTGTCACTGCCAGGCTCAGCTTCTGCTGTGTGGCCCGTAGCTTTGAAGACAGCCTGTGGCACTCGCAAATCTTTCTCCCAAGTTCTCCTTCAATCTATGATATGAACATGGACTCATCACCTTCAGCGGTGCTACCTGATATACCGCTTACATTTCTCTTTCTATCTATCTATCTATCTATCTATCTATCTATCTACCTATCATCCTTTGAGGGAGAGACTCATTATATAGCCCTGGCTATCCTGGCTATGCTGTGGTAGATGAGGCTGGCCTCCAGCGTACAACAATCCCCTTGCCTTTGATCTTCAAGCACTAGGATCACAGGTGTGCACCCTCCTGCCTGGTCTTCAGTTAGCCTTTCAGTGAGGAGTTCTAGGCTATACATATACTGTTATTTGAATTAAGACAGAACCTCTCGAGCCTGGCATGGTGGCGCACACTTTTAATCCCAGCACACGGGAGGCAGAGGCAGGTGAATCTCTGTGAGTTCGAGGCCAGCCTGGTCTACACAGTGAGTACAGGACAGCCAAGGCTAGGCAGAGAAACTCTGTCTCCAAAAAACAGACAGACAAACAAACAAACAAAAACAGAGCCTCTCTACGCAGCTCTGGCTGCCCTGGGAGTGCTAATGTGTATAAGGATATCCTCAACTTGCAAGGCTTGCTCTTCCTGTCTCCACTTCCTCAGGCTGTGGATGTGGGGGGTAGGGGGGAAGTGGGGGTTGGGTACCACACTTGGCACAGTCTCTGCTCTTAATCTCAGGAAGACATTCCCTCCCTCTGTCTTTTTATTGCTGTGACACTTAACGATATGATTTTGTTAAGTTTCTGCACATGTGTTGCTTGCTTTTGTATCCATGTGTTGGGGAGGACATTTTTTTTCTATGCTAAGCCCCACTTTAAAGCGTTTATATTGTGGGTTTCTATGCTTATAGGAACTGGAGGCCATGGAAGACACAGTTTCCTGCCTTCGAGACTCATGCGAACACGTCAGGAAGGAGCCAGTTGTTACCTGTTGTGAATGATGTGAAGAGCCGGATGTTGCCTTGACTGAGCGTTCGGTAGTAGGACCAGCTTAAGTACAGCACCAGGGGCATCCAGATGATGGGGACAGAATACCTGTAGGAGGGACATCAGGGTGAGAGAGGTGTATATTCACGGGCCGGGGGCAGGGCAGCGGGTGACACAACACAGTCCAGCTTCCCTGAGGCATACATTTTTAACTACAGAAAGTATGTGGAGAGCCATGGTCAAAAGTCACAATGGCAATGGCATCGGGAGCAGGGGGAAAGAAAAGAGAAGCTGTGAGTCCATCTGTCTTTTTGAGAGGAGCGGAAAAGAAGTATGGGTTACCATGGTTACTGACTCTGGGCAGCTTCATAGACACTGCCCTCTTGTGGCAGGAGGACTAATTGCAGGAAAAATTGTTTCCACGGGCATTAAAGGCTTCTAACCATACATAGGAGTCTGGAACCCAGATGATAGATAGTGCCATGTGCAGGAACTGATTATGGCTACGGCCTGTCCTACCATCTCACAGAATTTACAGAACAGGGGCCCAATTGTTTCCCGCTTCTATATTTTACTGGTATTACCAGAGGAGAGGGGTGGGCCATCTCAGACCCTGCGTGGTCCTCACCAGTCAGTCTTGGAGAACGCCTCCATGAGGTCTGAGTGGAAGAGGCGAATGGGCCTGGCCACTGGCTGGTGGACCCACTCATCGTACTTCTCTCCCAGCTGGCCCACCTGCCACAGGAGGGGCTTCTGCCAGTCCACTAGGTCCTGCAAGAGACACATTGGGCCCTTGAGACTCATACGCCTAACATCCATTTCCACATCTCTTGGCTCTAGCATCCTATTCGAGAGCACCATCTCGGCTTGTGTGGTCTGTGTGGAGCCACCCACGCAGTGGCTTTGAGAGAGGGAACTCCAGATCTAACCACACTGCCCCTTCCAGCCCCAAGATGTGGAATCCAGATCAGGACCACGGCCTAAGCTTGCTTGGACCAAGAGCCATCAGATACCTGTCCCTCACACTGGGGTTGCTAAGTTGGCAGGGTGTGAGTCTGCCGTTGCCATCAGAGCCCAGCTAATGACTCAGACAGCATTGAGGATGGCTAACCCAAGAGCTAGATGGGCTGAGTGTTATGATGATGTCTAAGAGCCCATGCTGGACTCAATACATACAAAAAAAAAAAAAAACAAAAAACAAAAAACAAAAAACCCAACACATTCTGCATCACTGGGGGCTGCATATTAAATGTAGGAGGGCCTTTTCCCTCCATTGTAGACTCCCTTCTTGATGCTGGCCTAGATTGTTGACCCATCTGTTCATTCAAATAGCCACTCACTCAGTCATTTGCTTAACATTTGATTTTTTGCGCATTTTGATTTTTGTGAGTGTGCTAGGCACTGGAAAGAATCAACAGGTATGTAGGAGACCACCTTTGTTTCACACAGCTTGAATGCTTAACGTAAAGACTCTGGAGTCAGTCCTGGGTTCAAATCCTGGCACTACCACTCACTGTATGACTTTGGGATAACTATATGAGCTTTCTGAAACCCAGTTTCCTCTGCTATAAAACAGAATAATAACAATACCAGTGGAAGGAATTCAGTAGGATGGGGCATCCTAAGCAAGGCAGTTTAGTGCTGACTCAAGGATGCCACAATTGAGAGGCAAGAGGGCTGGCATGCATGCCCAGATTTGGGGTGAGCAAGGAAGACTGAGCATATGATCTGGGGTTTGTTCACCAATGCAGCAGACTTGGCTGGGTCGGGAGGCTATCGACACAGGGACCACAGGTTCAGATGTAGCCTTGAGAACAACTGCAGGCCACATTGCAGAATGGCTCATTGACATTGCTCTGTGGACTGCAGAAAGACAAAGCTGAGGGCTTAACAGAACACTTGGTTCAGGTCCAGGACTTGCCGTTTCATCTACCCAAGCCACTGTCACCCAGGCACACGTTATACAAACCTCAGCAGCACTCACAGGCTCACCCCCAGAGAAAAGACCAGAGGCTCTATTTAATTTTCAAAATTAAAGATTTTATTTTTATGTGTATTAGTGTTTGCTCTCTCTCTCTCTCTCTCTCTCTCTCTCTCTCTCTCTCTCTCTCTCTCTCTCTCTCTCTCTCTCTCTCTGTGTGTGTGTGTGTGTGTGTGTGTAAGTGGTGTGACTATGGAGGTCAGAAAAAGGCACTGGATCTCCAAAAGTGGAGTTACAGGTGGCTATGAACTGCTCATTGTAAGTTCAGGGAACCTAACTTGGGTCCTGAGCCATCTCTCCAGCCCCCAGAAACCCTATTTGTATTTGCAACACGCACGCACGCACACACACACACACACACACACACACACACACACACACTATATACACACACCACAGAGAGAGAGAGAGCGAGCTTTAAATCATATCTGAATGTGTTCTGACTCAAAGAATACAAGAGTACAATATGCAAATTATATATAGGCTAACATAGACAGATAGTGAAAAATGTGTCCAAAGTTTTACTCATAGGAATTACAGAGCTGAAGAGTTCATAAGAGCCTTTGCCTGTAGGCAACAAGAAGTGCGTGAAGATTTCTGATGACTTAGTGTATTGAATCGGATTAGTCCAGATTCCAAGCAGGAAAGAACAATGAACGTCAAGTCAGGGGCCCATCTAGCCCTGGCCTTGCTGCTCATCTGCTGTGAGACCCTGAGCAGGCATCCGTACCTGGCAGAGTCGCTCAGTTTCCTGTATGTAAAGCTGGCAGCCCAATAACCCATAGTCAGAGTGGGGATCTCCAATACAAGAGATCAACCTTCAACAAAGGAAGGTGACCACTGCAGGAAGAAGGGTGGCAGTGACAGGGAAGGGAAGGACAAGAGGAACAGGCAAGCCTGGGAGAGAGAGAAAGCGAGAGCCATGCAGTGGTTTGGAAACTTGCCTGCTCGTCCTTCCCTGGCCCTCCTTGCCAAAGCTGGCTCAGCCCCAGCAGGTCTCCCAGGACCTGGCCTTTGTGTGCTGAAGCTTCCCTAATATTGTCACCTCAGTTTTGCGAAAGGGTATATGGGTTCTGGAACAGGCAGGTAAGGCCACCAGTCACTCTCATGTTTGTGACCAGAGCAAGAGGTTCAAATTTCACTTGGTTGCTGCTCCCTTCCTCACTGTCTCTCTAACCTCATGCATGGGTCCAGTAGTACCGGGTCTCCAAGTATGTACAGATGCACACTTTATACCAGGAAAAAGAACAGGAGGAACCTTCTAGTAGACCATGTTACAACTTACCTTGCATTGGCTTGCAGAGCCTCACCTTAGAAGGACACATGAGAGCTTGAAGCTTAGCCTCAGCCTCAACACTCACTGAGCATGTACTGTGCTAAATGCCAACCACAGTTATAAGAGCTCTGTGCGGCTTCTGCATTCGCTCACTTCTCAACGGTCCCTGCTGAACATCTGCCATTGGCAGATGTGATACGGACGTGTTCAGGCTGCCCTGCTGTATCTTCACAATGGAGAACAGTCACCTGAGACCCACAGTATTCCTTGCTCTCAAGTCCTTGGGTTCTAAGACTTATGGAAAAAGCTCTTTACCCTGAGTCCTCTTCTCTGTCCCAAGTTTGTTTACGTTTTCTATCTCCTCTGTCCTTTCTTTCTTGCCTTATTTGCTATAATTTTGTATTTTGTTTATTTATTTATTAAAAAGATTTGTTTATTTATTATTATGTATACAGGCCAGAAGATCTCATTATAGATGGTTGTGAGCCACCATATGGTTGCTGGGAATTGAACTCAGGACTTCTGGAAGAGAAGTCAGTGCCCTTAACCTCTGAGCGACCTCTCCAGCTTCTGTATTTTATTTTTAAGAAATTTTAAACATTTTATTTATTTATATTGTATGCATGTATATGTGTGTGGGTGCATGCATGCCACGGGGGATGTATGGAGATCAGAGGACAGGTTCTGAGATTCAGGTCTTTCTTTCCCCATGTGGATTCCCAGGACTGAACTTAGATCGTTTGCCTTTACTTGATCAGCCTTCTTACCCTTCCTGCATTAACTATTTTAAAAACACTTTGACCTCAATACTTCCATTGGGTTTTAGTGATGTTTCTGAATTTTTCCTTCTGGTTGTTAGTCTAAGGTATCTTTTATTTTATAACTGTCTCAGATGAGACCCCTGGATCTTCTGTGCTCCACATGACACCCATATGCTTAAGTTTCATTTGCACATTTAATGTGACCTTAGATATTTTAAGATGGCTCAGTGGGTGAAGGCACTGATGACCTGAGTTAAAAACCTGGTAGAAGGAGATAACTGACTCCAATTTGTCTTTTGACCTTCACACAAGAGCTGTGGCACATATGTGCACCCCAACAAATACACGCAATGAAAAGAAAGCCGCTTATAGCTACCACACAGAGGTGTGGACAGGCGGGCGTATTCTCTCTACCTAGCAAAGGCTCGAGACATTTTTTTGGTCTTTTGAGACAGGATTTCTCTGTGCGATGGTCTGCCTTTTGATGTCCTGTTGCCCATTTGACCTGTACACATGCTTTCAGCCACTATTTAGGTAGACCAGAAAGCCCTGACACCTTCTACACAGGTTACTGTCTGCAGTCAGTGCAGAGGCTGCTTGTGGTCTGGCCTCCCTCCTTTTTTTTTTTTTAACCCCACACTGCTGAAAAAGTTTTCATTGGTACCCAGACTCTGGAGGCTGATGAAGGCCCTGCCTTTACCCCTGCAAACATCTCTCTCATCGTCAAGGGCCAACAGCAATAATTTTACAATCAGGTCTTTGTCCTGCTATTCCAGGGGCATAAAGTGAGATGCACAGAAGAAGTGCAGGCCCACTGACTTTCTCCCTATATTTGGAGTAAATATGTTGAGGCCCAGGAGGCCAGATCTTGAGGTGGAGGAAGCGGTTGGCTGATTGCACAAATAGGAACCTCCTTATCTCCTCCCATAGGTAGTTTGTTTTGGTGGTTTTTTAAAATTTCATTTCATTTCTTTGTGTGTGTATGCATGCACATGTACAAGCTCTTGTGTGAGTGTGTTATAGCGGACTAGCAGAGGTCAAACACAGTCTCCAGGAGCTGGTTTTCTTCCTATACCATATTGGTCCTGGAGATTGAATTTAGCTTGTTAGGCTTGGCAGCAAATGCCTTCACTGGCTGAGCCAACTCACAGGCTCCTGGCTGTGCATCCTGAGACAGGGTCTTATTATGCTATGCAGGCCTGGATGACCCGGATTTTGTGATGTAGACTAGGCAGCCCTCAAACCTGAGACAATTTTCTTGACTCTGCCTCTCAAACAATGGAATTACAGGCATATGCTGCTGTATCTGGCTCCTTCCCCTTGTGTGTGGCACCCTCAAAATGGTTTCCCAAGAGCTAGGTCTCCCAGTGCTAGGCCCTTCACCCGGTGATAGGCCCTAGTTTAGCTGCTACATGCACACTGGCTCCCCACCCACCCCCACCTTTCTTCTAGTCCTGCCTACTGAAGGGGCAGCATCTTCACCAGGTGAGAACAGCTTCTCACCTGCTGGTCAGTCCCACCGTGGCAGCTGGTGTACAGCTGATTGTGAGGAGGAGTAAGGCTTGCCGACAGCCTGCACGGGCTCATTGCTCATTCCTCCTTCACACACTTCCT
This sequence comes from Acomys russatus, assembly GCF_903995435.1. Classification (NCBI taxonomy): domain Eukaryota; kingdom Metazoa; phylum Chordata; class Mammalia; order Rodentia; family Muridae; genus Acomys; species Acomys russatus. The sequence goes on from NC_067162.1 coordinate 35,880,214, forward strand.
TGGCCTCCTGCCCTCCCATGCAAATGGCTTTCTTCCTCTGAGCTGGCCCCTGGTCCAGTCCTCCCACTCTGTGCCGCCTAAAGTTCGGGGCACAGGGGAAGTCACCATAAAGGTCTAGAACTACTGTAGGAGGTTGATGGAGGCAAAGGAGAGAAACGCAGGGCACAGATCATGCCTCCCAGGCATCTGGGGACTTCTATGGCCACCCTCATATTGAACCTGTGGGACCTGATTCGCAGAACAGGCAAGTCTAGTGCTCAGTGCTGGGCTGCGTGGATGCAGGCGAATATATGCTCAGAAGCTACTCTGGAGTGGGCAGGTTACTGGGCTGGGGCCTTCGCTGGTGGGCCATAGACCTGAGCAACAACAGGCTGGGCCTGGGATGCAGATGCAAGTCAGGGAACGTCTAGGCCAAGCATCTTGTGTACTCCATGCCCTTCCCCAAACACAGCTCTGCCCCTGCCAAGCCAGGAAGGGGGGAGGGTGCTCCTGGCTATGCCAGGAATGCAGCTGGGAGCAGCATGCAGCAGAAGGAAAGGGCAGCCTGGTGTGGGCAGAGGGCCTGCTGCCAGGGTGCGGAGGGGCTGCCTCTGCTTTCCTTCTTGTTCTCCAGATCACCTTTCTCCTGGGCAGCACAGGAACCAGGTGGCATGGACCACTCCCCTGGGGCTGCTTCAACTTACTAGCAAGTGCTCAGCATCCACTTCTTTCCAGGGGAGCAAGAGCAAGAGGTGGCAGCTGCGCCTGTGCCAGTGGCTCCTCCCACTACCATGAGCTTAATCAATCGTTTAAAGAAATGTCCACCCAGACCCCAGAGCATCTGCTCCAGGACAGCTTTCTGAGCCATGGAGGCATAGAAAGCAGCAGGCCAGTGAGGAGAGACTCCAACGGACAAAAAAGCTCCCTGGGGTGGGGGGGGGGGGGGGGGGGGGGGGGGGTGTCCTGGCTGCCTTTTCTATGCCCTAGTGATAAACGATGCTGGGGTCTGGTCCTATACTCATTATCTTTTGCAAGCTTTAGTCTTCAGGTTGGGGCTGTGATAACCTCATATTACAGGTTAGAACACCGAGGGTCGGCTGCGTGGCCACGGATGCTAAGGTTGGACCTGACCCTGAGCACGGAGCTCAGAACCTGAGTTCTCGGCACCTGGGGACCCAGACCACCAACCAGTGAGATCAGGGGCTCGGGGCTGTGGATTCCTCAGCACAGAAATGTGGAGATTCTGCAGCAGTGCCCAGCGTCAGCTGGAGCACAAAGCAGGCCGGCTGTGGTCCTGCCAGGACCCCTGCAGACCTCTCCTGATCAGAAGAGGTGGGACAAACTCAAGGCCACTGAGGTAGCTCTGGACCACCTGACTTCTCTTCTGGTACTCCGTGTCTCTCCACGGAGGGGACATAGAGTCTGGGCAGAGTACCCAGAGGTGAGCCAAGCTAGAGCTCACAGTCAGGTCTTATCATTTGGACCCAAGTCCTTGTCAACTTGCATTAGAACCTCCAAGGAGTTGAGCCCAGCTGGCTAACGTCAACCCTGAGTAGCTCTAGAGACCCTGGAACTCTCGATGTTAAAGGCTATATATGTGATGCTGAGGTCAGGGTAGGTCCTCAGGGGAACTTACCCCCTTTGTGTGTATAGATGTCCATGTGTGTTTGTATGTGTCTGTGCACGCACATGTGTGTGAGTACAGATGCACCTATGTGCATATGTGCGCAGAAGCCAGAGGGAGCCCCTAGGTGTCTTCACATTATTCATTCATTCATTTATTTTCTTATTCACTTTGAGACAGTCGCTCACTGAACTTGGAGCTTTACTGATTGGCTAGACTGACTGCCCACAAGCCCCAACTGTCTCCTCCTCTCCAGTGCTGAGGTTACAGGTGCACATATGTAGGTGCTGGGAATTGAACTTGGGTCTTCATGCTTCTGGCAGGCACGTTAATGACTTAGCCATCTCCCCAGCTCTACCAAATGCATTTTGATTGGTGTTACCTGGCTGGCTGGTTTTTTGTATGACTCTTAAGGGAAAGGGTAGCTAGCTTACATCTACTGACAGCTTTGCCTAGGTGAAGGAAGCTGATTATGCTGGAATCTGGCTTAACTTGAGGCAGGATGAGGAAGAAGGCGTGGCCACTCTGGAGACACCTCCAGAACCTGTTTGGTTTTATCCTTCTTTTCAGTCATTCCCCTCTCCCAGCCATGGGGCTCAGAAAGGACTCACTTTGGGCCAGATGAAAGGTGGAAGGGTTTCAAGATACACAGAAGGTAGTTCAGAGAAAGGAGCTCATTAAGTACGGTCAGCTAGGCTACCCACTGTGCAGAATGTTTACCTGTGCCTCATCTGTGGTTACCATGCCAATCAGGCTGCTTACCTGCTGGCCTCCCAACATTGGCAGAAGACTTCAGCTCTACTCTCAGCTTTGGATCCTGGCATTTGTTTGTGTTTAGTTGGTTGTTGGCTCTGCTTGTTTGATTTTTTTTTTTTTCTTCAAGATAGGGTTTCTCTGTGAAGCCCTGGCTGTCCTGGAACTCACTTCATAGACCAGGCTCGCCGTGAGCTCAGAGATTTGCCTACTTCTCCCTCCTAAGTGCTGGGATTCAAGGGGTGTGCCACCATTCCTGGCCTGGCTCCTGTCATTGTTAACAGGAGCAAGTTAGAATACAGATGATTCATGAAAAATGCTTGGCTCAAGTATGAACTCAACAGCAAAATTACTAACTTAGTCAGCCACGATGGTACACACCTTTAATCCCAGCAATCAGAGAGGCAGAAGAAGAGGCAGGTGGAACTCTGTGAGTTCAAGGTTAGCCTGGCCCTACATAAAAAGCTCCAGGACAGCCAGGACTACATAGTGACAGTGTGTCTCAAAAACAAAACAACCTGAAGCTGCATTAATTTGGTGTTCACTTTTTGTCTCGGTATGCCTTGGGGAAGAGCCTCAGCAAGCCCCTTAAATCCCACGCGCTTTACCTGCCTCCTGGGAGGCTGGCACCCCCACCCGCCTCCAAAATGGACCGGGTACAGAAGGCAAACAAGGGAGGACTCTGAAAAGAACATGGTGAGTAGTATAGAAATAAAGCAGGCTGAAGGGAGGAGGTGTGGCCAGAAGTCAAGAGTGACGTGATGGGCAACTGTGGTCACAGGCAGCCTGGGTTCTAGAAAACAGAGACTTGCAAGTGGGAAGGAGCGGTAGCCTAGGTTTTCTGTTTGCTTGTTTTTGTTTTGTTTTGGTTTGTTTTTTGCCTCCTAAGGAAGCATGTGTCCTACTCAGTTGAGAGAGTCAATGGGTAATCTAGATCATTCTGGTAAAATTCCACAGAGCCTGACAGTCAGGTGGCCCTCACCTCTGATGGTGTGGCACCAGAGTCTCTTGCTTTTTGCCCCTTTCTGCTGCCTTTTCAGAGTCTTCTGCTCCCAGCCCAGCAGGATCAGCCTAGTTTCTCCTCACTCTTCTCAGCCTGACCCACTTGGCTCCCCCACTTCTAGGGCCAATGAAGCTGGGCCCTGGCAAGCTCATGGCAGCACCCAGAGGGTCCACCTTGAGTACAAAGCAAAGGAGTTCCACCCATGCAAACTCACCCCTGGCCTGCTGACCCTCTGTGGGGGAGACAAGGCCACTGCCTTGTTGGTGTCTTTCCACAGCTTCTCAAGACTCCAAATTGCTAGAGAAGCCTATTTGTACTATGTACCCTGCTCCTCTTATCTCTACCTTGGGCAAGCCCTATGCTGGTGATGAGTAAGTATGGCTTCTCCAGGAATGGGAGCCAGAAAGCGGATTCCAACAAGCCGATGAAAGGTTTTCCACGTGACCTGGGCAAGCCTTTACTCTTTGCTGGCCTATTTTTCTCTTGGTCCCATGGCTCAATGGAGGCACTAGGGGCATGGAACGATCTTCCAGCCTCTCAAGCTTGATGCACCACGTTTTTGTCACATTCTAGGAGCTCATCCCACTACAGACGGGGGATATATCTGAGTCTTGGGGCCACAGCCTTGAGCATCCTGATTAATGTGGCCCAGCAAACAACCAGCTATGGAAAGCTCCTTTGAGCCATGTCCCTTCTCTGGTCACCTGTTTCTTGGAATGCTTCCTGCATTTCCCCATGCTGCCACAACTGCTTTGAGAAGGAAGAGGTAGCTGTTCTATTTGCTTCTGTGCCTCTGATGCCCCTTGTGGTCAGGGGACACAGAGGTCAGGTCCTTGGAGACATGCACACTCATGTCTAGTCCAAGAGACAGTGTTGTGATCCAAGATGAAGGGATGTTATTTCTAACGCGTGAGCGTGGCTCTCACCTGAGTCCCTCCAGGAGATGCAGCTTTCCCAAGCTCTATAGGGAGGCCCCGGTTTTCCTGAGCTCTATCGGGAGCCCCCCAGCTTTCCTGAGCTCTATAGGGAGCCCCCATTCCATTTCTTCAGGGCTCACCTCAGAGCAGATAGGATCTGTGTTGTCTCTACACTACAAAAGAAGCTGGTTGCAAGACTTTGCATACACCTTAGCTTTCCCCAGCCCTATCTGCCACATAACCTTTGCAAGTACCATGGTTCTTTACCCACAAGGGTCTCCCCTGGGTGACCATACATGCCAGGAACAGATTTGCCATGTACCCTGGCCAGGGTGTGTATGTCAGCCCTGTGTCATTGTTCCCTTTCTAACTTCTGGGTTCCTGAAGGGAGACCCGTCTTATCCCAGGTTACTTGGGATGGGTTTCTTGCTGAGATCTCATGTACCATTTACCCCAGCTTTCCCCCAGAAAGTCCTCCCCGACACCCAGCCCCCAACACCTGCAGCTAGGTTTGCTGCCCCAGGTCACAGTTGGGCATTGTAAGTACCAGCGTCTACTCTTCATCTCCCCTACCACACACCCTTCCCCTCCCCCAGCAACCCCAATCACCCCCAATGTCCTGGGCCAGCTACCTTGTCCCAGTCCACCACTTTGAACTGTGGCTCAGTTGCAGGGTCTGTCTTCTGAGCTTCTGTAGAGGACACAGCACCATTCTCTATGGGATCCTGGAAAGAGAAGATACAAAAGTATTCACAGGACGAAGGGAGAGAAGGGAGCTCCCAACTGCCCAAGTGAGAGAGCCAGGAATGGGGTGGGGAGGGGGTGGGGGGCATGGTGGGACTGGGGTGGGTGGAAATCAAGGACATCAAGTACTTTTGCCATCAGAGACACTGGTGTGGGTGTCATTATTCTTTGTACTTCTCCCTTACTGAACAAAAATGAAAGACGCAGAACAATCTGGAAGAGTAAAGCTAACTATAAAGAAAAGAGAGAGTGGCTAAGGGTAGCTGCCAGGTCCGGCAGGTGTCAGGCAAACCAGATCACAGAGAGGCACCAAGGGCACCTGGTAGGGCTCATGGTGCCACTCCTGATGATGCCACCCCCTCTCCCTTCCTCTCTGCCTGGTTACTCAAATTCGTGTGGGTCACAGGCTTGCCCATGTGATCACAGTGGAGAACGGCAGCTGGGAGCCAGGGAGACTGGTCCTCCAGCAATCGCCCGTCAGCCAGTGGTCACATGTGGGGCAGAACTAGCTGAGGTGTGCCCAAGTGGGCTCAAGGTTAATTTAAACTAGCAAAGAGGTAAAGCCAGAAGGAGATGGAATGTGCTGGGAAAATCACACAGCTTCAGCTGGCTTTGACGTCATGCGGGGCGAGGCTAGCCAGAGCAGGTTTGCAGGGAAGTAGAATCCCATGCTTCCCTGTAGGAAGGGCAGGGACAGACCTTGCCAGTGGGGCCTTCCTGGGACCCTGTGCCCCCAAACAACCATAGTTCTCGTGACTCTGGAAAGCAAGATGTTATTGTCAAGAGGCCTAGGTGCTCTAAGCAGGCACCTGGGCTTTCTTTTTACTTTCCCTCATAGTATGTGGCCCACATTAGTCCTTACGTCACTGTGTAGCTCAGACACACCTCGAACTCCCCACTGTCTGTATCAGCCCCCCACCCCCCAGGACTGGGATTACGGCCATGCACCACCACTCCCAGCAGCATTGGGGTTTGCTACTATGCTTACATTTTTCTTTCCAGTAATCCTAAGAGAACTTAATGGTGATGGTGACCATGTTGGCATTTTCTGGGGAAAACCAGAGAGGCAACCCAAAAGTGGGTTTCTGCAGTCCTACTTTTTGTCATTTTGGGGTTATCAGGATAATACCTGCATGTATACACACACACACACACACACACACACACACACACACACACACACACACACACAGAGGTATATATATATATATATATACATTTTTTACCGCACTCAGAGAGTCAGTAAACACATATAGAAGGGCAAACTCTTTTTTGCTTGTTCATTTGTTTTGTTTTTCTTCTTTTTCTAAAGATGCACTTAATTATTAAGTTCACAGTGTTTTGCCTGAATATACATCAGAAGAGGGCACCAGATCTCATTATAGATGGTTGTGAGCCACCACGTGGTTGCTGGGAATTGAACTCAGGACCTTTGGAAGAGCAGACAGTGCTCTTTACCTCTGAGCCACCTCTCCAGCTCCTATGTATACATTTTTACCTGAGACAGAGTCTTGCTTTGCATCCTAGGCTGGTCTCAAAATTACCATTCTCTGACCAGCAAACTACAATCACATATGCTGGGGTTGCCCATATGTACCACTACACACAGCTTCCATACTTGAGTTTTTAAGATATTATCTTAATTTTAAAATAGCAACAACAACATCAGTAATATTTCGATTTTTGAGACAGGGCTTCTCTATGTAGCCCTGGATGTCCTGTAACTCACTCTGTAGACTAGGCTGGCCTTGAACTCACAAGATATTTGCCTGCCTCTGCTTCCGTAGTGCTGGGATTAAAGGTGTACTCCACGACTGCCTTGACAAGGCTGTTTCTTTTTTTTTTTTTATTGATTTATTTATTTTACGTATATGAGTGCTCCATTTTTATGCACACCAGAAGAGGGCATTATACAGAGCCACCATGTGGTTGCTGGGGATTGAACTTAGGGCCTTTGGAAGAGCAGCCAGTGATCTTAACCACTGAGCCATCTCTCCAGCCCAGGATTTTTGTTTTGTTTTGTTTTTTGAGACAGGGTTTCTCTGTGTAGCCTTGGCTGTCCTGGACTCGCTTTGTACACCAGGCTGGCCTCAAACTCACAGCGATCCTCCTGCCTCTGCTTCCCGAGTGCTGGGATTAAAGGTGTGCACCACCACTGCCTGGGCCTGTTGTTTCCTTTTTAATTATGTGTATGTGTGTGGGTATATGTACATAAGTGCAGTTCATGCAGAGACCAGAAGAGGGTATCAGATCCCCCAGGAGCTGGTATTTGTGAGCTGTCTAATTTCGGTTCTGGCAAACCCAGGCCCTCTGCAAGAGCAGTGTGCACTCTTAACCATTGGGCCAACTCTCCAGTCACTTACGATTTTTTTTTTTTTAAACAAAGCATCTTAAATGCCCTCTCCTGAGGGCTTTATCCACTGTGCTGTCAACCCCTCCCTGTGCTGTGCTGTCAACCCCTCTTTCCTAGATGGCTATTTCCTCCTGACTACTCCATGTGATGCTATTCTTGCTTGTCAAAACCTAAATGAGTGGGCACACCTGTGAGGGGATTTTTTTTTTCTCAACTAAATAATTTGATATCCAGTTCTTGCACCACCGCTGTGGCAGATCGTAGCACTTTGTGCTGTGGCGGCCAGGCAGCGCAGCTCTGTGACAGGTTAGGCATTTCTGTAATGCCTGAGAGGAAGGTTAGCATGGAGGGAGAAGTGAGGGTGGAGCCCAAGAGATGCTCTGAGAGGCTGTAGGCCAAACCTGCCCCTGCCAAGGTGGACATGAAGCTGAAACACTCCAAGGGAAAGGATAAATAATCAGAGACAAAAATGCAGACAAAAGGGAAGCTGGGAGCAAAGGGCAAACAGGCTGAAGTGGCTGCCGCAAGCTACAGATCTGCCTGCAGAAAATGGAGAGACGGGAAACCAGAGTCCAGCCTCTGAGGTAGAAGAAGAAGAGAAAGAAGCCAAGTCTGGCTAACTATCCATCGTGTCTGTTCGTGGTCCCTGCCTCCCTTCTTGTGCAACCCGGAGAAATATTTGCATCAATTATTTTGCAAATTCGAGTTTTTAGTAGCTCTAGAAACTTTTTTTTTTTTTTTTTTAGTGTTTCGAGACAGGGTTTTTCTGTGTAGCCTTGGCTGTCCTGGACTGGCTTTGTAGACTAGGCTGGCTTAGAACTTACAGCGATCCACCTGCCTCTGCCTCCTGAGTGCTGGGATTAAAGGTGTGTGCCACCACCTCCTGGATAGAAACATTTTTAAAAGGTAGGGGAACCCTACATTATGCTATATTCTAAGTATAAATGATTTTTTTAAGAGGTTAAATCATTTGCTGGTTGTTTTGTTTTGTTTTTGTTTTTGTACAACTAGGAAATAGCAGGATACTCAATCAGGAGAGGCTGTGACTGTGTTTAGAGGAGGCTGGTTTTACAGCCTACGATACCAAGCAAACTAAACAGCAAATTGGAGTCACAGTTGTCCATTCATGTTTGGAATAGTTTCAATTATATCTGGCCTAGTGTTTCTAGCAGAAATATATGCTGTATGTGGCATAAAATTGCAAGTTGTTGGAACTGAGGCTTGTGAACACATCGCTGTTACATGAGGTCTTAAAGAAAAACTTTCTAAATTTGAGGCTGGAGCATCACTGGAATACATTCAAAGAGAAAGAACACGTGGCTCTTCATTTGGGCATGTGAGCACAATGTGTGGCTCCTCAGGGTCCAGGTACATGGGTTATGAATTGAAATGTCTGTGGACACTACTCCTCAACCAATAATATCTCAGTTGTGAAAAAAAAATCATTTGAAGTAGGAAGACCCACTTCTAATCCGGATCTCTGTAGGAAGATACACCTTTAATCTGGATCTTTTGAAGTGGGAAGACACACCTTTAATCTGAACCACACTTTGTTGCTGGCAGTCTATATATAAGGTCATGGAAGAATTCTCTCTCTCTTTCTCTCTCTCTCTCTCTCTCTCTCTCTCTCTCTCTCTCTCTCTCTCTCTCTCTCTCCTTGCCTCTGTGCTCTCATTCCTGCTAGCAAGCCCATTCCTTCACTGGCATCAGAGCCTACTTCTTTGGGATTCCAGTGTCTACTGAAGACCAGCTGAGACACCCAGCCTCATGGACTGAACAACTACTGGATTCATGAACTTTCCATTCATAAGCAGCCATTGTTGAATTATCTGGGCCACATCCTATAAATCATTCTAATAAATCCCCTTTAATATATTATATATTTATATCAAATTACATATATACATATATATAATATATGTTATATATTATATCTACACACGCCCTTTCTCCCCGTATTCTATCCCTTCTCTGTACTGCAGTCCTACCCACTAATCTTTATAACTGAAGACAAAAGGATGATCTTAGCTGGAAGAGGTTTTCATACATGGTATCATTTAATATTTTTGTCTATGCTACACTCTTTAGACTCTCAGAGAAATCTCATACAGAACTTATTGGGGCCACCCACCTGACAACCCCTGGAAACAGAAGGAAGGCACAAAGTATTCCACTATCTGACTCATGTTTCCAGTCTTTGGCACATCATCTCTTATGCTCTTACTTCCTGCTTCCGTGTCCTGGAAATCACCCTTGGATCCTACCCTCTGAGGCTGCATAATTCCTCCTCCTTCCACCTAACAGGCACACACACATCTGAAGAGACCCAGTGTTCCCACCTCATGCCATCTGCCTTTCCCCTAGGCTCTCCCCTCCCCCATAGAAGAAGGTCTCTAAGCATGCTGTTGGGTCCACGTTTGTCTCCCAAAGAACATGTGGTGGCCACATGTAGAACCAAGCAGAGCTTGTACCCGCCTCTCATGAACCTATTTTCTGACCATGGGAACTGAGCAAACATCTAAACTTTTGACCACCAATCTATCGGCTCACTCCCTCAGTTTATTGAGCCCTGGAGCCTTTCTTAGCAGCTTCTTTGTTGGCATGGGGTTGTAGGGTACTATATTCTATATTGATTATATATCATATTTTATAATTATGGAGGTTATATAATTATATAATGACATATAAATGTACAATTATGGATTGTAATGAATAATCTTCATTGACAGATTCTCTAGATGTATAGTCTTACCCTGAGAACACATCTCTGGGGTTGTCTATGAGAGTGTTTTCAGAAACATAACAATCAAGGATGTCTGACTTTCTGATACTGCAACATGATCTTGTCATGGACCTCAGACACACCTGGGTTTAACTAAGGACGGGAATCCTCATTATTAATATGATGGCCCCATCCTGAGAGCCAGCGTGACAGACTGAATAAAAAGGAGTAGAGCAGCCATCTCTCTTCGCTTCCTGATGGTAGAAACAAGGTTGACCAGTTGCCTCCAACTCTCACCACTATGCCTTCCTTACTGTGATGAACCAAATGAAGCTCTCCTTCTTTTGAGTTGCTTGTTTGTCAGATATTGTTCACAGCAAAGAGAAAAATAACACAGAGGGGAGGTGAACCCGCTTTGCTGTTCACTGGAGCAACACAAAAGTTGTGCGGTGAGGACAGGGACATGTAGTACAGTGACTCAGATGGGTTGGTGCGGACTCTAGATAGATGCTACAAGAGGAAATACACCAATTGTTCACTCTGAATCAATTCTAAGGCTCTAGTTGAAAAGTTATTGGAAGTCCAGTTTTACATAGAGATGATGGCTACAAATGGACAAAACTGTTAAGGCGTTTCTGTTCAATTCAGAACATATTCTGTTTTAAGTGAGAGAAGTGGAGGGGCAACTGCCCTGGGGTCCTGTTCCTCCTAAGAACCAGGAGGCGGGGCATCTCCTCACAAGGAAGTGTGACTCCCTAGTCTGCATGCCAGCATGGAGTAGCCAGTGGTTCTTTCCAGAGAGTTCTTTTGAGTCATAGACCAATCCCAGAGTGAGAGCTGACTATGGAAGCACGCTGACCATGAAGGATGAGGAATGAGGGGTAAAGTGATCTCCTCCTGACTTTTTTTTTTCTGCTGCCCTAGCCTAATCAGACCTCGAAGAGGCCTGGACACCATCAGGCAGCGTTGTCACGAGTGATATGCTTTCAACAATTCCTGGAGTGACCATATGAACAAAGAACTTCATGGGTGGCCTTGTTGGATGACAGCCTTCACTGTCAGAGGCCCAGATTAATATTGTAAGACTTAACAGGCATCCAACATGGGAAGAGACTCCAAAGAAAGCTCCAGCCGGCCACCCAGTGACATCACCTACAGCAGGCATATTCTAGGCTGGACATGTTTCCTCAGCATGCCTTTTATTACTAATCTTCTCAAGACGAGCTGTGAGATCCCAGAGGGTCTAGAAAGTCCTTTCTACTTGTGAACAGAAGACCCCTGGGATGAGGTTCTCCTGATCCCACTCCTAGGGGGCCCAGGAGCTGAGACCTGCCAGCCGCAGCCGTCACGCACGCCACACTTGTAGCCCTGGACCCTGTTTCCCAGGCTAGTGTTTATTCTGCAGTCAGGTTGGGCTCATTCTTGCATTCCACAAGCAAACACCATCCATGAATCACAAGTGTGCAAAGGTCACCCCAGGGGAATAGGTACGGCCCTAACTTTAAAAGTCTTTAAATTTTTATTTATTTATTTATTTTTGGGAAACTTCCACAATGTGTTTAGAAGACTCTCTGAGAGGGAAGCCAAAGGGACTTATAAAGCAATAGAGAATCCCAAAGCCAAGAAAAGTGTTCTGGTTGATGCCCTTAGACTGGACAAGTTTCAGTATTTGGGGAGGAAGGTGAGTAATTTTGTAGTCAGACTTATATTGCCTTTCACAAGAATGATTAACACAAATGCTAATGAGTGTGCCCTGACAGAGTGTCCTTTCTACCTGTGTTATGTGACAACAGCCTTTCACCTGTGTCATGTGATGACAGCTTTCTTCTTTTAGGGGAAAAGACGACTGAGGAGGGGTCATGCTATCAAGTCCAGACTGGACTTGAACTCAGCATCTTTCTGCCTTAGCCTCCTTACTGTCGAAAACACAGGCACTGCCACCATGCCTGGGAAGTAACCACTTCCTCATAGGATCTACCTGAGGGACACAAGACAGTCATTTCCAAATTCTCTGTGGAAAAATGCACAGATGCTTAGGGATGGAAACATCCCTCCCCCCTCCTTCTCCTCCCTCTATTTATTTGTTTGCCTGTTGATTTCCTCTCAAGCTAGAATGTGAGATCCTCAAGGTGGGGTCCTGGTGGCCTTGCCCATTGTGAGGCACAGGCCCCAGGATGGCACTCAAATACTTGCTGAATGAGAGGACTCAGATGAGGGTTTGTATGTGGGTAGGGTGGCAAGAAGAGACTGCTCCAGTGCCTTCCACAGGCTGCTTTTCCTTAGAAAGAGAAAGACAGCTACAAGGAGTCATCAATGCAACCTGGCGTAGGCTGGCACTGTACTTTCCCAGCTAAGAGTCACTGGACCTGCTGAGCAGTATACTGTGGAGAGTGAGGTGTGCATTTGGATCCTTAAATCCTTCCAGGCACAGTCTGAGGCTACGTGGGAGAGTAGCCTGCAGACAAGCGCACCTGCCACAACTTCTCCCAGCTCAGTGCTAATCACTGGCTGGTCATGAGGTGTCACTTGCTCTTGCCTTGTGGCAGCAGCCCTGCTCACATCTCTGGGCCTCCCTCCCCAGCCAGCTCTCTCACATCATTCAGCTCCATTGGACCCAAATGCACAGAGCACCTGGCAGGTGTTCACTGGAAGCCCCTGATGTTTCCAGACAGCCCCTTCCATACACCTGCCTCTTGGTGACAGCCCAGGATAAGGGGAGAAGGTAAGGCAGCCTCTAGTTTGCTATACACAGTCAGTTCCAAGTCCCAGTGCCCACTGGCTGTGACCTCCATGTCTTCCTCCTGGAACTGGAAGCCAGCTCCCTCTGGCAAGGGCACCCCCAACCCCCTGCTTCTGTCCTCCGAGGCTATGCAGGTGTGGCTCACAGCTCAGACTCCCTTTGTTCATAGACAATTTCCTTGCAGCAATAGTCTTTACTTCCACCAACTGAGACACACTCGCATGGATTCTCCCCCAAACTGGAGCCACCAAGAAGCAACTCTGTGTATGAGTTTCCGATTGCTTTGCTAAGATAGCTGACAAAAGGGCTTGCTTCGGCTCACGGTTTGCGGTTTCATTACCTCAGGGTGGGAAATGCATGACGGGAGAAGCTCGGTGAGTTACCCTTGGCTATAAGCATCACAAGCATCAGCACAGAGAGGGAAGGAAGGCAGTGAAGACAGTGCTAAGCGCGCGCGGGTGCGCACGATGTCACGTGACCTTGAGCTCACGGAGAATGATGGGATGAACAGACTGTAGAGACACAGTGGGCCATGGCCTGGGATGGGGGGCGGGCGGTGGTGGGTGCCTATCTCTTCGTGCTTTATGAATTCTAAGAAGATCCAGAAAGCTACTTTTTTTGTTTGTTTGTTTTTCGAGACAAGGTTTCTCTGTGTAGCCTTGGCTGTCCTGGACTCGCTTTGTAGACCAGGCTGGCCTTGAACTCACAGTGATCCTCCTGCCTCTCCCTCCTGAGTGCTGGGATTAAAGGTGTTCACCACCACACCCGGCTTAGAAAGCTACCTTTTTATCTGAGATTTCTAGATTTTTTTTTCCTCTCTCCCACTTCCTTGTGTATGCTCAGAAAATGCTCCATTGAGTCCCAGCCCTGGACTTGGATTTTTAACAAATTCTGTGGTCCAAATTGACATGACATGCATGAATAGAAATACAGCCCTTGATGTGACTGTTGGAAAACTCCTAAGTATGAGCTGCTAAATGTGGGTGCCTCGTTAATTGAGAAGGAGAGGCAGGGATAGCCAAGAACAGGAATCTTGTTCCTCCCCAAATTCCCAGAACGAAGAGATGAATCTAGGTGGGGAGGCTGGGCTGCACACAGAGGGAACAGGCCCTGTGTGGGTTAGGTAATGAGCTGGCATTTGAAAGGAGACCCTGGGATGCCTCCTCCGTCCAATACAGGGTGACAAGGATCAACTACAAGAGGGAGCTGAAGCTAGGGGCATGGCATGGTGGTAGATGGTCATTTTTACTTGTGTTCCTTCCCTTGTCTCTGGGAAGGAGCCACAGGCCATACACCAAGGATGTCACCTTCAGGGTCTCACTTTCCTGGAGACCGCACCCTTCTCCGTTCATAATCCTCCTAGCCCTCAGCACTTCAGAACTGGACCTTATTTGGAAGTCAAGGAGGGGGTTAGAGCATGCTCTGACGTAACACTCTTACATAACGGGGCGGGCGGATGCCCACGTAGATGGGCACTACAGAGAGACTGCCAGTGTGGAAATGAAGGCACAGACAAGGAAGACACAGCAAGAAGCCAAGGAAACCCATTCTAATAGAGATCTAGCTGAAGCTGGGGTGATTCCCTGGAAGGCAACTTCTCACAGCCCTCAGAAGGAACCCACACATGGTGGACAGCTCTAATAGTTAACTCCACATAGCCTAGAGCCATCGAGAGCAAAGACTGGATTGAGGAGTTGCCTAAATCACAATGGCCTGTGGGCGTGTCTATGTGGGACTGCCCCAATTGTTAATTAGTACAGGAGGGTCCAGCCACAGTGGGCAGAGTCATTCCCTACGTAGGAACCCTTGGGATGTATAAGAGAGCTAACTAACCAGGCAGTGATGGTGGCCGCAGCAGTGGTGGTGGTGGTGGTGGTGGTGGTGGTGGCAGCTGTAGGGGCCAAGGGGGCTGCGGGGATTGCAGGGGCTGTGGCGGTGCACACCTGTAATCCCAGAGGCAGGCGGATCTCCGTGAATTTGAGGACAGCCTGGTCTACAGAGTGAATTCTGGGACAACTAGGGCTACGCAGAGAAATCCTGCCTCAAAAAAACCCTAAGTAAGTAAGTAAGTAAGTAAGTAAGTAAGTTAAGTAAGTAAGTAAATAAATACTAAATGAGCAGCAAAATGCAAGCAGCATTTCTCCATGGACTCTGCCTCAAGCTCCTATTTGAGTTCCTGCTCTGACTTCCCCCAAGGATGGGCTGTGTTCTGTAAGGTGAAATTAACCCTTTCCTCCCCTAAGTTGCTTTTGGCCAGAGTGGTTTTGTTTTGTTTTCTTAATCACAGCAACAGAGATGAAACTAGAATCCTATGACTCCTTTGCCTCCAGAACCATGAGGTTGTACGATCCTGTTGTCTAAAACACCTACTCTGTGACAATTTGTCGTGGGAGCTAGTGGAAAGCCATTAAAGTCTTACTCTCTTGGGATCCAGACCAGGCCACAGGGAAAGAGTGGGGTCGATAGGTGATAGAACCACACTGAGGAAGATATTAAGGTTACTATGGAGTCAGGTCTGCATCTCATCCTATGCCAAGATGTAAGAAATCTGAGTGTCCTTGCCAGTGCAGCCTCCTTCCTAGCCTACAGTGGTAACCCCTGCATAGCTCTTAGAAGGACGTTCAGCTGCTTTCCTTCCTGGCTCAGAAACAGCCTGTTCCCCCCGTGTTTAAGGCCTGAGAAATCACTCCCCAGTTATTTCCACTTAGAAGTACTGTGCATCAGAGGCAGGCTGTGCTTTGTGAGGTGATAACACACTGCTGCTCTGTTTAATACAAACCTTGCTTTTTGTACCTCCCATCTCCACCCACCCACCCCGCCCTGCCCCCGACACCCTGTCCCTGATACATATAGGTCCTGGGACAGCCATGACATCTCCATGGAGAGCTAGCATATCAGTAGTATTAACATACATCTCCCTGAGGAACTGGTGGCATGGTGGGAAACTGAGGACCAGTCTCTGGGAAGGCTGGGGAGAGGCCCTCTTCCGGGGCTTCTTGGAGAAGAGGACTCTGCTCCTGGAGGGACTTACTGGGGTGTCTCCGAACCCCAAGCCAGCATCCCTCCCTCAGCCCCCAGCACTCTTCCAGGCCCTAGGCCCTGTCTTCCCTAAAGAGGGTGTGCTTGGAGGGAGCATGGGGAGAGAACAGTGAAGAACATCAGAAAGCCTGCGTGCTGCAGCACAGACAAACAAATCCGGCATACAGGCTGTCTGAAAGGAGGCAGTGTATGACGGGGCGGGGGCTGCGGAGGGAGGGGGAAACCGCATAAAGGAATGTTGTTCGAGAAAGCTGGGGCTGGGCACCGAGGGATGGACAGATGTCCTTTTATCCCTCAGCCTGGGTTGTTCTTGAAAACACTTTCTGTGAAACGAGACTGGTGTCCCTGGCCCTGGGTCCAGCTGCCCCCACCCCCTGCAGGCGCCGAGGGGGTGGTGGCTCCACACACCTAGCAGTGCACTGTCCAGGGCTGGGTGCAAGGGGCAAGGCCCTGAGAGGAAGATGATGGTGTCAGGGATTTCTGGGGCCATAGAAAGAGCCTTTATCTTGACAAGTCCATGCTGTAAAGAGTTCCAGGGCAGCCAAGGTTACACAGAGAAACCATGTCTGGAAAAGCCACAAGAAAGAAAGAAAGGCAGAAGGAAAGAAAGATAAAAGGAAAAACATTGCCAAAACACCCCTACTAGATCTTGTCTGTTGCCATGAACTGTTTTGGGGACAGGGGTTTTGAGATAGGGCTAACTTCACAGCTTGGGCTAGCCTTGAACTCACTGTCCTCAGCCTTCTTCAGCATAAGTGACAGGGTCACAGGCTATACCACTCTGCAGTATCACGCTATACACTTGATTCTCTACCAAATCACACCATGGACTGTTCACATCTGCATGGCTCCTCTCTGACCTCTGACTTCCACTAGGGAATCAATTCCAAGAGAGCAGTCAGGCAGACGGCGCCTTTGCTCAAGGGATGGCTTACTTGGGAGCTCAGAGGGATCTGTGGGGGCAACTCTCTCCTGGAGGTATAACCTGGGCAAGGTGAGATTGAAAAAGGGGGAGTTCTCTGAGGCTTCTGGATCCTTCTTAGTGAAAGCCCTCCTCCACTGCAGGAGTAGGATGGGAAGGAACAGAGCCTGAGTTCACAGGAGAACATCAGCAGCTTCAGGGAGTTGATGCCTCGGGACATCCTTTTGCAAAGCAGATAGAGACAGTACTGCACGGACCACAGCCTCTCAAGCCTTTATCTCCTAGCTTCCTAGGGATCTCTATAAGATATGCTACCCTGAGGAGAACACCAGGAAGCCATCCAAAATCTGTGTCACCTCAAAGATCCAACACACATGCAAAACAAACTTTGGCTCCATCATGCGACACTCTGAGCTGTAGGGATGGCCCTCTTGACACTGCATCTTCTGACTGTTAACTTTTAGTTGCTATGTGTGTGCAACGGTGACCTGTCTTACACCTAAATACCTTGGCTTACTGATTCAGAGAACTCCTACCTGCTCCTTGGCCCTCTAGTCCTTTCCTTCTACAGTGGATGATATTTTGCTTACAGAGATTGGTGTGCCTGTCTTAGGTGCCATGGTTGGTCTGAAGCACACAGGCTGCCATACATCCTAGAAGCCTATGTTTCTTCTCCTCACATTTAACTTGACAACTTCCAGACCTACTCACTATACGTTGCTGAAATCAGACCCTCTAACTGGCGGTGGGAGCTGGTTCCTGGTGAGCGAGTACTTGGAACATTATATGGTCTTTATATTTGCTGCTAACACAGTGTTTTAACTCAAAGGGATGGATTCCCTGAACAGCCCCAAGGGGACGGCTGTCCTGTGAATGGTCTGTCCGACACGGCCATGGTGAACACATACTGCCGCATATCAAGCAGAGGGGAGAAGAAAGAGCCATTCATGGTACTTCAGCGCAGAGACACCACCCAAGAACACAGTCTCCTCTCATCTGGGGACTGCCGTCCCAGAAAGGCCACAGCTCTACACCAATACTGCGCAACAGAACTTTCTGTACTGATGTTTAGTGTGCTATAGTAAGCCAGGTGTGGGGGTGCGTGCAATCAATGCCAGCACTTGGGAGGACTTCTGTGAATTAGAAGCCAGCCTGGTCTATATAGTGGGTTCCCATTGAGCCAGGGCTACACAGTGAGACCCCGACTGAAAATAAAAACCAAGCCAAACCAAACCAGACCCTAAGAGGAGTTAGCACTTTAAATTTTATCTTAAATAGTGTCTTAGGATTTTTATCGCTGTGACAAAAACGCCATGACCCAGAACACCTTGGGGAGGAAAGGGCTTATTTCAGCTTTCAGTATCACATCAGAGTCTTTCACTGAGGGATGTCAGGCCAGGAACTCAAGCAGGGCAGGAACCTAGATGCAGGAGCTGATGTGGAGGCCATGGAGGGGTGCTGCTTACTGGCTTGCTCCCCATGGCTTGCTCAGCCTGCTTGCCTGCAAATCCCCTACCCAGACCATCTGTCCAGGGATAGCACTGCCCACTGTGAGCTGGGCCCTCTCACATCAATCACATGTATGGTTAATGGCTACCATGCTGACAGCAAGCCCCGATCAACTTTTTGAAAAGTTTCCTTGGGATCTTAATCCTAATATGACCCCAGCGAGCAGTAACTGCCCCTATCCCAAACCCAGTATTGTCTCCACAGATCAAGCCGTCTACTTGCTCAGGTCGAAACCACTGGTGCCACCCAAAGCCCCTCTGTATTTCAATATTTAAGTCATCAGGTAGTTTTAGTGGTGACCAAGACTATCCCAGATTCTCTGTGTTCTCATAGCTAGGCCAGGCCAGGCCATGCCACCCCACCCCCTGGCCACTTGGGCAACAGGTCTCTAACTCCCTTAAATCTACCACATGGTAGATCAAACTACTTATTTAATGAAGCCTACTTCCTCAGCCCTCTGCTTAAAGCTTTTCAGTGGCTGAGAACTGGCCTTAGGATAAGATCTAAATCCCTGATGGTCACCTAAGAGTCCCACCAAGACAGAATCCTCGATGACGTCTCTCTTCTCCTCCCTCCACACTTGCTTCATTCATGACAGTCCTTTTGGTCTTACCCCAGGCCTTTTGCCCTCGCTGTTCCCTCCAGCTGAAATGATTTTTATGCAGTTATTATGGCAGCTCCTTTTCAGGGACCAAACATCAACCCTTTAGGGATGCCTTTTAAGACTATTTTTATCAGCTGTAGCTGTCACTCTGGTCGAAGAGATACTATGGATTCTATCATTCCACTGTATGTGCAGAGTATTTTTATTTGTCACCGAGCTTGCTGCCACCTGTAAATTGTTGTATGTCTCTGCATTCACGAAGGCCCCACAGGGAACGAACCCATTGATCTTTTTATCCTGAGCAACAAGCACTGGTGGAAACATCCAGAATGTTTGTGGTTGTAAACAAATAAAAATTGACAGAGAGGGGAAGCAGCTGAGAGAATCTCTGGGATCATCTGAGGCCTTGGCCAGCCCTGCCTTTGGAACCTGTCCTTCACTGGCCAGGACAAGTGTCTGAGGTTCAATGTTGCACCACCCAAGTAAAGAGAGGGTGAGATGAGCGGGTCAGAGTAGACCCCACCAACCCTGGCCATGAGGAAGGGCAACTCTCTGCAAACAGAGTATCACTAGTTCTCCAGCCCCTCCAGGGAATGGGTGGTCTCGCTTGAGGAGGTCCAAGTACTCAGAAACTCAAGTGTTAAAAACCATCTACCTCCTCTACCTGGGAGAAACATACCTGCTTCTTGGTAGAGTCTTGGCTACACATTCTGTTTTCCAGATCTCATTGCAGCGACACACACAGTCCCATGATGAGAGGCAGAGAGCAAGGAAACCACAACACTTTAAAGTGAAGACTTGTTCAGACATTTAGACGCAGGTCTAAACTTCAGGCCAAGGCTCTGTCCCAGGGAGCAGAAGCGGGGGTACTTGGATAATACCCACTGAGCAACTTCTTATATCAAGTACCTTTTGCTGATTCTTTGATAAACCTGAAATATATATAGCCCCAGCCAAGCTCAGTATTTCACATTTCTCCAGTTCCAGCCTTCCTCTGTCCCTTGGACTTTGAGAACAGTGGACTGAAAATATGATGGTGCTCCTGAGTTACATGGGGTACCCGCTACAAACACATGCCTCAGGTCCTGCCTCCAGAGAGTCCTGACTTTGTAGGTTTGGAGGATGGTCTGAGAATCAAGCAATCAAAATTCTCATATTCTCTCTCTTACCGTAAGGCATCCTTTAGTTGCATGTTATACACTCACATGCTATCCTTAACTGGGAGGGACTGTGTTCCATTCCCCACCCCAGTTCATATCCACACTGACCCTGTGAATAGGACTGTTTGGAGACTAGGTCTTGGATATAAGCCACTTAATGAAAGGTCACAGTAGGTCAGGATGGACTATCACTTCATCAGAGGACTGAAACATAGAGACACAAACACTGGACCACAAGAAAGACTGTGATGATGGAGGTGACCATTGGTAGGCCTACAAGCCAATGATGCCAAGATGGTGGCCCTTCCAGAAGCTGGGAAAGGAAAGGTACAGGACAGATTTGCTTTTGGGGCCTCCACAAGTGACTGATTCTGCTGATATCTTTATGTCAGATGTCACAGGGGTGGTGAGAATACTTTCCTGTTGTTTTAAGGCACCTAGAGTGTGGTGCTTTGTGATTCCAACAGTCCTGTGAGGGAAACTAACATGACATCATCAAAAGTGTGGCCCTGTGCTGCACGTGACCCTGCCTGTGCTGTTATATTTTATTTTCCCACTTCCTTTAAGAGCGTATCTATACCTGATCCCCACAAGGTAACGACTCAGTGTTCTTCCAACACTTCTCCATGAACAGAAATCAAGCATGCAACACAGCTGAAAGAATCCCACAACGTCAAGCCGTCTACATGCTGGGCAAACAGTGTAAACTACCACCGCCCTACATTTCCAGCCCTTTGATTTTCTCAGTACAAAACTGGTACTAACCCTCATCTCTTCGACCAGATTTCATCATTCATGTTCTAGCATCTTTCTTTGCTATTTTGGGATGGGGGGGGAGGGTCTATCCAAGCCTGTCAGCCACCCCAAGCACAGGGATTACAGGTGTGTGTGACCACAACTCTGAATCATTTGCCTGCTACCTGGGATGGAACCCTCAGCTCTGTGCATGTTGGCAAGTGCTCTATCAACGAGCTCCACCCCCAATCCACTATTTGCTCTTTAAAAGCTTGTACAACTACAGTCATGAAATTCCAACAATATGGCTGCCTGAACAAGACCTGAACAATTCCAGTACCAGTTGACACTGCAACTTAGGTGAAAGAAATCTTAAAGACCCTCACCTCAAGTCCTATATAAAGAACTACAAGCATAGTCAACTGCAGAGGGAGGAAGAATTAATCTTTCCCAGACATGAATACAAACAATATTAAGTGGACTCAGCAGGGTGTAATTATATTTCTCTCTCTCTCTCTCTCTCTCTCTCTTTCTCTCTCTCTCTCTCTCTTTCTCTCTCTCTGTGTGTGTGTGTGTGTGTGTGTGTGTGTGTGTCTGTCTGTGTAAGTAAGTAAGTAAAAATAATAGTTAAAGAAAAAGAGGCCATGAATTTGAGAAGGAGTTGGCAGTACATGGAAGAAGGAGGGAGGAAAAATTATTTAAAGCTTGTGCATACCAACATCTAAATCTGGCCATTACAAAGCTGTTTACATACTTAGGTAATAATTACAAATCTGTGTTAAATGCACTTGCCTTTTTTTTTCCTCATTGGGTATTATTTTCCTACTCTAAATTACAGACTCAACTTTGTGTGTGTGTGTGTGTGTGTGTGTGTGTGTGTGTGTACTCATGTGTGCTATGACACATATGTGGAGGTCAGAGGATAATTGTGGGCACTTTGAGACAGGATTTCTCTTGTTTCTACCAGGCTAGCTGGACCATAAGCTTCCAGACATTTTCCTGCCTCCATCTCCCATCTCAATGTAGGCATGGTGGGTGTACAGATATGCTGCACCACACCTGGCTTTTTAATATGCTTCTCTGGCATGAAACTCTCATTGTGAGGCTTGTGTGGCAAGTGCTTTTACATGCTGAGCAGCTGTATCAGCTCCTGATGCACAGATGTTTAGGGTGTAGGCAAGGCCCTAATTGAGATGTTGAGTGTTTCCTTTACACCAGGAGTCCATTGGGTTTAAGATTTATTCTTATAAAAAAAAGATTTATTTTTATTATTTGTAATGTGTGTGTGTGTGCACACATGTGTGTACATGTGTGCAAATGAGTGCAGGTGCCTATGGAGGCCAGATATGTCGGATCCCCCAGCAGCTGGAGTTACAGGCAATTGTGAGCTACTTTATGTGGATGCTGGGTAGGAACTCAAGCCCTCTGCAAGAGCTGTGTGCACTCTTAACACTGCTGAGCTGCCTCTCCTGCCTCCAAGGAGCTCGTGTGATAAACTCAACAGGAAAAGGTGACAGAATAAGTGTCTGGATCCCTTGACCAAAGTCTAAGGTGTACAGGGATTTACAGGAGAGCCACCAGGTACCCTACTACTTAATATGACAGCTTCTTGGCTCTCTCGGCCTCTGGACATCCCAGGCTGCCAACACAGACCCAGGCAGGGTGTGAGACCTGTTCCAATGCTGACTTCAAGGGCAAAGCTGCTTCTACATTTTCCTCCTACAACTCTCCCCTTTCTTGCATTTCCAGAATTTAACAGCAATTAATTCCATAACTACTTAGCTAGTCCCCACCTTGGACCTCTCCATCCTCCTACTCTGGACCCTCCAACCGCCAGCATGAACTTGAAGACTAGGGCCCACCATCTGCATGGGTTTTCATGAACTGGCTTTCTCCTTGACTTTGCTATTTGACCACAGGGCTTAGGGTAAACTGAGCTGTCCCAGCCTCTGAAAGTTAGATTCAACTGTGCTATGTCCCCAAGGCTAGAGACACAACACAGTGAGACTCTCAGCTCCCGTCTGAACCTTGCGCTTACTAGTGGAGCAGTCTCTTGTTTGCAGTGGAAAGACAGACACAATTAAAAAACATGTGGCCTTACTGTCTAGACTAGGTTAGTCCTGAAAGCATGATATTCTTGCCTCGCCCGCACCTAGCCCCCCCCCCCGCCAGTGCTAGGACTATGGGCCTGTGAGAATATACACTGATATTAATGTGTGTTGTTGTTGCTGTTGTTGCTTTGTTGTGTGTTGTTTTGGAGTGCTGGGGATTGAACCCAGGGCTATACACATACTAGGCACGCTGTGTAAACTACCACCAGCCTACACTTCTAGCCCTTTGAATTCCTTGGTACAAAATCAAGCTCCCAAGTAGTATATATGTAAATTATTGGTATGTGATAAATGTAAGTTTTTAAAATCAGTAGGAAAACCATGAAAATATAAATCTATTGGAACAACCAGTTAAAAAGCTTAATTCTTATACCAAAACAAACAGACAAAAACACAAGAAGAAGACAGAAAGAAAGAAAGAAAGAAAGAAAGAAAGAAAGAAAGAAAGAGAAAAATTCTAGGGCAGTAAAATACTTTTTTAGAAAAAAAAGTGAGCATAGCTTATTAATAGGATACTAGCTTTTTTAATGTATAAAATCTTAAAAAAGGAATTCTTCCTAAGGAGGACCAAACTGATAACTGTTATTATACTTTTGGTTGTGAGCCTAGCCTTTATCAGCTGAGCCATCTCTTCAGCCCGATAACTTTTCTTTAACGAAAATGCAGAACCAAACCAAACACAAATGAGAAGTAAAGTAAAATTAGTAACAGAGATGACTGAAATTGGATTAAGATCTCTTAATTCTAAGGAGAAGAGCAGATGGGCAGGGAGTGCCTCAGTGAGCGAAGCGAAGCACTTGCTACCAAGTCTGGTTATCTGAGTTTGGTCCCCAGCACTCACAGGATGGAAGGAGAGAACTAAGTCCTACAAGTTGTACACACACACACACACACACACACACACACACACACACACACATGCACATACACACATGCACACACATACACACACGTGCACATGCTCACACACAAACACACATGCATGCACACCCAAACATGTGCACACACACACACATACTGTTGGAACTGCTGGTCCGGGTCTGCAATTCCAGCACTCAGGAAACTGAGGCAGGATGACCATGATTTTGATGCCAGCCTGAGGTACATAGTGAGAACCTGTCTCAAAAAGAAAACAATAAACGAGTTCAGAAAGATTAAAAGGAGAAAAGAAAAATTGGTATAATTATTTTAGATGGAAATCTGGCAATATCCATCCAAATATAAAACGTACATTATTACGTTGATGTTACAAATTTATGTACATGTATTTGAGAACTATTGTGCAAGCATGCATATGTTCTAGGGGAAAAATATCAAGAGGAACAGCTATGGGGCTGGAGAGGTGGCTCAGAGGTTAAGAGCACTGCCTGCTCTTCCAGAGGTCCTGAGTTCAATTCCCAGCAACCACATGGTGGCTAACAACCATCTATAATGTCCTCTTCTGGCATGCAGATGTACATGCAGGCAGAGCACTGTATACATAACAATAAATATTTTTTTAAAAAGTGGAACAGCTATTAAAGATGAAGTAAACAGATAAATGCTCTGTACTGCTATGTGGAAAGATACAAAACATGTCAGCAGGTAAAGAATGTACCAGATTCAGGTCAATGTGTGTCGTATGAATCCTTCCTGTGGGAAACAGAGAAGACTACACATGTGTGTGCATGTGAGTGTTTTAGTGGGGTTATGTAAGAGGGCTGAGGGTAAACGGACATTCATTTTCTGCATATTTCTTTCAATTATTTAAAAGTTGTAAGTACGCTGGGCAGTGGCCAGCACTTGGGAGGCAGAGGCAGGCGGATCTCTGTGAGTTTGAGGCCAGGCTGGTCCACAAAGTTAGTCCAAGACAGCCAAGGCTACACAGGGAAACCATGTCTTGAAACAAACAAACAAAAGTTGTAAATATACTAATGTATAATTATTATGATATACAAAGTGGGCTTGAGGAGATAGAAAGAGATTCTGTCTCATAGAAAAAGGAAGAGGAGGAGGAGGACGACAGTAACAGCAGCAGCAGCAGCAGTTGGGTAGGCACTGGTGAGATGGCATGACAGGTAAGCATGCATGCCACCAAGCCTGAAAACTTGAGTTTAATTCCCAGGATCTACATAGTGGAAGGAGCATACTGACTCTCAGAAGGTGTTCTCCACATACATATAGTGAATCATGTATACACACACACACACACACACACACACACACACACACACACACACGGGCTGTAGAGTTAAGAGAACTGGCTGCTCTTGTAGAGGACTCAAGTTCAAATTCCAAGCACCTACATGGAGGCTCACAGCTGTCTGTGACTTCAGTCCCAGGGTATCTGATGCTCTCTTTTGGTCTCTGTTGGCCACAGGTATATACACGGTGCACAGATACGCATATAGACAAAACACTCATACACATAAATTCTTTTTTAAAATGAATTAAGAAATTAAAAATAAATAAAGCATAATTTAAATTTTTAAAAGATACTATTTCACGGGTTGAGGATTTAGTTCAGTAGTAGATAGCTTGCCTAGCAAGTGCAAGGCCCTGGGTTCAGTCCTCAACGCTGGGAAAAAAACAAAAACAAAAAACAACTCAAAAGATACTATTTTACTTTTGAGCAAACTGAATGCTTCCAAACATGATAAACCTTTGGGAACCATCTCTCTAATGAAATGCCTTTAGTGAGTTTTGATTAATACCTATTGAGACATGAAACCAGAATGCCCGGGCTATGGTGGACTTAGTGCCCCCGGGTCCAAGCTCCTTCCCAGTCATTTCAGCAGGTGATATCCTGCATCTGGAACATTCTGCGGGAGCTTTCTTGGAGCCCACAAGTATTGGCTACATGTAAGGCTCAAAGCCAGGTAGCAAATGCTGCCATTACTAAGACTGCCTGCCTCTGAACTCAAGGTCATGTCTGACTCTGGTTTTTGTTTTTGTCTTTACCCATCAGGATATGTTCCTCCTCCCTGTACCTTAACGGTTCTCTCTTAATCCATCTCCAGGCCCTGGGTACCTACTCTGGGCTATCTTCTATACCTACATCCTGGCATGAAAAGGCATGCAGAAAAGGTGGGACCAGGGAGGCATAACTAACTTTCTTTTTTCTTTCTTTTCCTACCTTCCTCCCAGATCAAACCAGGCACCACTTGATGCTGACAGGTCTAGTGTGACTGCTGAGAGGAACTTCCAGGTCAGCTGACTAGGACCAGCTCCAAATGAAGATGCGTATTGAGCTTCCCGCTGGAGTGAGTTCAGTCATGGTGGAAGAAGCCCTGATGCCTTCTGTCCCTTCCTGAGAAGGGCTTTGCTCTTAGGCCTGTTGAGTTCCAGTGTGTCACCAGCACAGACCTCAGCAATGCTACCTAGAGCATGCGGACAGGGTTAACTCAGACAGAAGAGACTTGGAGATTCTCCTCCGTTAGCTTGGCATTTCAGAGTCAATCCTGGAGTAGGATGGCACTTGCTGAGCTACCTCCACACTGGCCTTACGTGACCACAGCGCACAGTCCAAAGCACCTCGCTTACTCGATGGTTCTCGGATCTTAGAGAGGCGAAGCCATCGCCCAAGCATTGTCTCTTGGTTTGCCAGACACAAGTGAAGACACAATATCTTTGGACCCCATGGTAAGTCTCCGGGAAGCAGACAAGGTCCTGGAAAGCCACCTGATCCTGAACAGTCCTCCTGAGACACATGTGACAAAGCAGACAGGAGTCTTAACTGATCAGCCACCTCCTTAGCCTGGCAGCCCGCTTCCACATTCGACAGAGGCAAGAACTGTCCAATCCACGGGATGTCCCTTCTCCACTGCAGCTTAGGCCCGACACCAGGAACCTTCAAGAGCACTGGATAAGGCTCCTTAGAGCAGTCATTCTCAACCTGCTGAGATCCTTCAATACCGTTCCTCACGTTGTGGTGACCCCCCCTTCCCCCATCATAAAATTATTTCGTGGCTGCTTCATAACTGTAATTTTGCTACCGTTATGAATCATAACGTAAATATCTGATATGCAGGATATCTGATATGTGACCCCGCCCAAAGGGGGTCACAACCCACAGGTTGAGTACCTCTGCCTTAGCATTTGGGGCCATAAGCCATTATTATTTCATGCCCCCCATAGTCTGTGAATGTTTCACAGTCTTTGATACCCACAAAGCAAATGCTCCCACCAGGAGTGGGCATAGGTGCCTACAATTCTAGCACTTGGGAGATGGAGGCAGGAAGACCAAGACTAGAGCCTCGGCTACATAAGTGAGTTTGAGGTTATCCTGGGCTACATGTGACTCCACCTCAGAAAGAAGAGAATAAAGGAAAAAGAAGAGGAAAAATAAAAGAAGACCAAACTTTGCTAGCCTAGCTAAACTAAAATTATCCAAATCACAGAATCCAGGGTACATCTGTAGCAAACTAGGGTCCTTGAGTCCCTGCGACTCCAGATATACCTTTTAAGCCAACACAAATCCCCACCTTGGTCCTCAGATATACTTGCTAAAGTGACACAAGAGCTAACCCTGTGGGGAAGCGCTCAGAATGGAGTTTACTGTTGCATTTCTGAGAAATTACCTACGTTGATTCCAGTGTCGTTTTCCTTTTCTAAAAGATAGCCAGTTCCCATCCTCTCACACTACTGTCTGTGAAATACTGGCCTTCATTTAAGGCAGGCTCATTTTTTAACCCTTGAAGTCAAAGTCTCTTATACTTAGATCCAGGAACTAGCTGAGGCTTTGTTTTGTAATGGTGTCCACCCCACATCACAAATAAGGTTAAACTTGGCACTCCCAAAGACTTGCCAGGGTCAAAAGAGAGCACCCAAGAAGCCAGGCTGGTCTGGCATTCTCGCTGACTGGGGAAATAATTAAATCATAGAAGCCACATTTATTCCAATGTAGGGAGTTTCAGAGTGCAGGCCTTGTAATAAATTAGTAATCAGGATGGTGGCGCACACTGCTAAAACCAGCACTTGGGAGGCAGAAGCAGGTGGTTCACTGTGAGTTCGAGGCCAACCTAATCTACAAAGAGTTTTAGGACAGCCAGGGTTGTCTGGAGAAACCCTATCTAAAAAAAAAAAAAAAAAAAAAAAAAAAAAAAAAAAAAAAAACCAAAACCAAACAGAGCAATCAGGACATGGTAACACATGCTTGTAATCCCAACCAGTGAGATGTGGAGACAGGAGAATTGAGCTCACATTGGCCTATATGACAAGATTCTGTCAAACACAAAAACAAAAACCTCTAAAATCAAACAGCAACTATGACAAAAATCTCAAAAGTCTTTCCTTTGATGTTTGTAAGTAAATGATGACCTAATTCATAGACTTAATTTTTTTTTTCTCTCTTACTCCTTCCCTTCCTTTTTTCTTTTTTTCTTTTTTTTGGCAGGTTCTTATGTAGTTCATGTTTGAGGCTACCTTTAAAGTCCGTGTGTGTGTGTGTGTGTGTGTGTGTGTGTGTGTGTGTGTGGGTGTGTGGGTGTGGGTGGGTGTGAGAGAGAGAGAGAGAGAGAGAGAGAGAGAGAGAGAGAGAGAGAGAGAGAGAGAGAGGGAGACCTCCTCAGTGCTGCAATGGTGGGATTATAGGCATGTACCACCATGTTGGGCTGGTAATCAAACCTAGGCCTAGGTCCTCCTGCACGCTAGGCAAAGTACTCTACAAACGGAGCCACGCCCCAGCCCTATATTTTCATCATTACGTATGAACAGGGACCACCAGAGAGCAATGAAGGGGGTTGCATTATTTGAATTCATAAACTAAAATGAAAAGTTTAAAGAAATCTCCCCCAAAACTCTGACTCACTTCCCGTTAGGAAACCTCCGTATCATGCAACACTGAGCAATGCTTGAGGAGTCCTGACAGGCAGAGAAGGATTTAGGAAACAAAATCTTCCTCTTTTCCCTGTAAAAGAAGAAATTATGACTAATTCACTTAGGTAATTATCAACCAGACGTGTAGTTGACTGTCTGGCTCACTCTACATAACCACATGCACTTGTAACAGTGGAATTTCTGGCTATGGGCTTTCCATAGCAGTGTGCTAAGGCCTCTTATATACAGTGTAGTTCAAAGAAATCAAAGCAAACTCCCTGAATTGGCTTATCTGATACCACTACTTAATGCCATATAACATATTAAAATATAGGATCTATTTTGATATATATTATCAAAATACAAAAGCCAAAGTATTCCTGTAATTATGCATTGGGGAGATGCTTCTCCATATAAAACACTGAGTCTGGGCTTCTTCTTTTTAGTCAGTGTCTTTGCAAGTGCCTCAATCAGTGGACTTGTTGGCCATACCCTTTTTATTACTGACAGGGCAGAACAGGTAGGGGGAGTGATCAAGTTGTCTGTCCACCTTGGATGGAAAGCAGTAAGAGAAGATTGAGAGCCGCTACCTAGTGGCTCCGCAGCTGAGAGCACTGGCTGCTTTTCCCGGGGACCTGCAATCAATTCCTACCACCCGCATGGCAGCTCACAACGGTCTATAACTCCAGTCCCAGGGGATCTGACACCTTCTTCTGACCACTGTGGGTACCAGGTACACATGTAGTCCACATGCACTTACACATATTCAGACAAACACTCATACATACAGTATGCAAACAAATCTGAGAGAGAAGGGGAAGCAGAAACACACATAGAAATATGCATGTGTATATACACATGCATGCACACACACACACACACACACACACACACACACGAGAGAGAGAGAGAGAGAGAGAGAGAGAGACTACATGCCCTAGAGACATTTGCATGAGGCATCATCAGACAAGGTAGATAGAAATAAAAGCAGTATGTGTGATGCATAGCATCCAGGCATTGAGCCACTGGGGCGGGGGGCAGTCACACCCTAAGAGCAAGGTGGTATCCCTTGCCTTGAACTTGTGGCAATCTCCTGCCTCTGCCTCTCAAGCTCAATTGATTATTGTTGTTGTTTTTCTTTGAGCTAGGGCCAGTC
This sequence comes from Acomys russatus, assembly GCF_903995435.1. NCBI lineage: Eukaryota > Metazoa > Chordata > Mammalia > Rodentia > Muridae > Acomys > Acomys russatus. The sequence goes on from NC_067162.1 coordinate 35,910,081, forward strand.
TAAACATCCAATGCTGACCTTGAACTCCTGGGCTCTACCACTATTTCCTACGGTCAACTTCACTTTTATTCCTTTTATTCCTTGCAAGAAGTCAGAGGAGAAGTGAACATCAGTGCCCAGGCCTCAGGGAGTTTGCAGTTCCATGGAGACGACAAGAGACAAGATAAGGACCGGCATGACACCCCCAGGACGGATAAGGGGTGAAGGAAGCCACCCTGCAGAGAGCATGATTCCTTTTAGGGGAGGCTGGGGGGCAGGAAAGGAAGCATGTTGTAGTGACAGGTTAGGACAGAGCAGCCCCTGGGGGGCGCTGCTGGCTGGGTGGAGGCAGCAGCTCCTTGCAGGGTTGGGGAGAGTCCTACATCTTCCTCAGAGTCTTAGCAATACAAGGGTCTGTCTGTCTGGGCACTTGCAGGAAGTGCCTTGAAGGAAGGCAAGTGGGGTCCCCTGCCTGTTGTAAACTAGAACGTGGAGGTCTGAGCTGAAACTTCTGAGAGCTCCTAAGCTGCCCCCACTCCGCCTGCCAGGAGAGGAGGTGAGAAGCCGGCTCCCTGAAATCCTCTGGGTTGAAGACCTGGGCTGTCTTACGCCTTTTCCATGTCCCTGGCAGAGGGTAAACAGGAGAACACAGCGATGGAGACTGAGAGGTGGTGACCAAGAGCGGAGATGGCACGGTAGGCAGAATGATGCCCTCTCCTCCTGGCCGGTCCATGTTGCTTCACTTGTCAAAAGGACTTTGCTGGTGTGAGTTACGGACTTGAGTTGGGAGGGTTACCCAGGATTATATAGCTGTAAGTGGTAGATTGTGACAGAAGAGTCAGAGCTGGGGCTGTGATGATGGGAGCTGACGCTAGAGAGGTGAGACATGGGCTGGTGGCCACTCAGAGAACACAGGCTGCCCCTGGAAGGCTGAAAAGGCAAGACAGGAAGCTTAGAGCCAATGCCGTACTGTCTCTCATGTGCCACCTCTGGCCTCCAGAATTGTAAGAGGTTACACCTGTGTTGCTTTAAATCTCAGCCTGTGGCATTTTGTTACAGCAGCAATAGAAGAGGAATTCAGACAGAAAACCAAAAAGTATCCAAGTGAGGGAAAACAGTAGTCAAGCGACAGCAGGGGGCGACCTCGAGACTGCTGCCAGGCCAGGGAAGAGCAGGCGAGAGCCAAGTGCTGGCTTTAGGGAAGGGGGAGAGGCTCAGAAGACCCTGGCTAAGGCAGCTTCAGTAGCAAGGCAGGTTTTCAAGACAGGAGTGTACATGCTAATTGCCTAAATAAACAAAAACTACATGTGGAGTGACAATGTGTGTCAAATTGGGGAAGCCACCAAACAGCAAGGCTATCAAGGATGGCAGGTGCCACTCAGGCATGGGTTTAAGGCATTTCCAAAGAAAATAGCTTTCATGTGCTTCTGGGATTCTCAAGATTCCTATTTCTAGCTGGGTGGTGGCGGCGCACGCCTTTAATCCCAACACTCAGGAGGCAGAAGCAGGCAGATCGTTGCGAATTCGAGGCCAACCTGGTCTACAAAGCAAGTCCAGGACAGTCAAGGCTACACAGAGAAACCCTCCACATAAGACTTACTGGTGTTACAGCAGGCCAGAACAGTTAGAAAGGATGGTGACCTTCAATGGGCCAGACAGGCCCTCCTGGGAAGCCCTGGACAGTGGGTTTCAGGGAGTCACTCTGCAGTGGAAGTGGAATCAGGTCACCCCCCCCCCCCGCGAAGGTTTCAGCTCAGATCTGCAAGTAGAGCTGTACTGGAGATGTTCCAAGGCTCTACAGAAGGGTGGGGACCACACAGCTCCCTTCATTTGATTCCCTTCCCATTTAGTCACTCAAGCCTTGGAGCTCTGAACCTCTATTGCACAGCCTGACCAAACCACAGGTGGCCGGAGCTGTGGACTTCTCAGCCACTCAAAGACACATTCTATGTGAGTAGGGTAGGGGCCCCAGGCCCATCAGACGTACGCCGACTCGGGGCTACAGTCCGAAGGGTTGAACTTTACACCCTGCCTAGAGTATTCTCGGGTACATGGCTCATATCTCCCCAGCCCCCAAACAAGGGTCCCCTAAGTCTGTGATACATGGGTGAAAAACACAGGTCTCTTTCTGACAATTATTATCTCCTTGGGAGCAGATTTGAGGGTCACAGAGGACCTAGTTTGGGCTGTGATGAAAGCTATAACTCTCACTAGGGGAAAAAAAAAAACATTTTTCCATACACAATTCCATCTCTTTCTTTAGTGCCAGAAGATGACCCACAGAACACTAGATTTTAGAAGTCTTGCTTCAGTGTTTCCTATAATATGGTCCACATTGTACCCATGGTGATTTTTAAGAGATACAAGAGGAAATTTTTCTCATTTTAAGTTTGAGGCTGGGAATGCAATTCAGCTAGTGGACTGCTTGCCTAGCGTGCACAGGGCTAGTTTGGTTCCCAGCACCACTTGAACTGAGTGAGCATGGTGGCGTGTGCCTGTAATTTCAGCACTTGGATGGTGGAGGCAGGAAGATTAATCAAAAGTTCAAGGTCATTCTCTGATAAAAAATGAATTTGAGGCCAGTCTGGGCCACATGATATGTGTCTCTCTGCCCCTCAAATTTATATTCATTTAAAAGTATATATAAGTCTGGGTATGGTAGAGTACATCTTTAATCCAAGAACCTGGAAGGCAGAAGCAAGCAGACTTCTGTGAATTTGATGCTGGACTGGTCTACACAGTGAGTTCCAGGACATCCAGGACTACATAAAAAGACCTATTATTAAAACAAACAAACAAGCATCCACGGTTCCATTGGTATCATCAGCCAGGGTCAGTAAATGCTAAAATAAAAAGTAAGTCTATATAGAGATGAATATCAAACATAACTCAAGTGGTGTGTCAATTTGTGACTCGTGGACAACCAAAGTCTAGGGAAGATAAAATCTATGGCCTTGGAAGGAGGTTTAGACAAAAAGTGCCTTCCTTGCTCTTCTCACCTTACTTTCTGATTTAATTTGTTGTTTGCATTGTAGAGTTCACAGTGGGTGGGTCAGAGGACAACTGGCAGGGGTCAGTTTTTTCCTTCCACTGTATGGCTTCTAGGAATCCAACTCAGGTCATTATGCTTGGTGGCAAGCACCCTACCCACTGAGCCATCTCACCAGCTCTGCTGCTTCTCCTCTTCCTCCTCCTCCCTCTTCTCTCTTTCTTCTTCTTCTTCTTCTTCTTCTTCTTCTTCTTCTTCTTTCTTCTTCTTCTTCTTCTTCTTCTTCCTCTTCTTCTTCTTCTTCTTCTTCTTCTTCTTCTTCTTCTTCTTCTTCTTCTTCTTCTTCTTCTTCCTCTTCTTCCTCTCCTCCTCCTCCCTCTCCTCCTCCTCGGTTTCTTCTTTTTAAGTGGCAGTCACACAGGGCTTCATGTCCACAGGTTGGAGAGCACTGCTATCTGTGCTTAGAGTAAGGAGCTGGCTCCCGCTGGCCTCTGGCAGCCAGGGATAGTGACACGGCTCCCCAGAACAGCCTTGGCTCTTTTTGCTTTCAAGGTGAGCAGCTCATATCCCCCTACCCCACAGTATGTCAGCCCAAACAAGTCTGACTTGTTCTCTGTGTGTGCTTTTGTGTAAGTGTGAAAGTGTGTGTGCATGTGCATACATAGGGGGGTGCGGCAAAGTGGGGAACAGGGCAAAAAGGTGTGCCTTCTCCACAAAAGAAGATATAGTGCTCCCACTTAACTAGGTCAGAGGGGGGCCCTGGAGGGGGCAACAACAGAGCTAGTTCATAGCATTTCCTTCCTGCTCCCCACACGATAGGAGGGGGCTTTTACTTCCAGAGGTCTCAGCAGCCGTGATCCAGCAGGACAGCAGTGAGGTAGAGAAAGCAATGTGGGAGTTATGAGAAGGACTTACCTAGTCATCTCTTTTATATTTTTGGTTGTGAGCCTAGCCTTTAATGGCTGAGCCATCTCTCCAGGCCCCTAGTCATCTCTTTTAATGTACACCTTCACCCATCCACTTTCTCCTTTGACTACCTGTCTCCTTTAATTTAAAGAGAACCTTGTCTGGTATAGTAATACATGCCTGTAATCCCAGTGCTTGTGAGACTCAGGCAGAGGGATCCAAAGTGTGAGACCAGACTGACATATATAGCAAAATACCTCATAAAACAAAACAAAAACCCTCAAAAAAAAAAAAACATAAGCTAAAATAAGGAGAATTTTATACTAGTTTCTACATTTGAATTCTGCCAACAGAGCCGGCCACGGTGGCGCACGCCTTTAATCCCAGCACTCGGGAGGCAGAGGCAGGCGGATCGCTGTGAGTTCGAGGCCAGACTGGTCTACAAAGTGAGTCCAGGACAGCCAAGGCTACACAGAGAAACCCTGTCTCAGGGGAGAAAAAAAAAAACGATACTGAATTCTGCCAACAAAGTGACAGGGAACAGTAGCTGCTGCTCAAATCTGATCTGTGGGCTTGAATGTGTACTGTTAGATTCTCGTTCTCAGAAAGCTGGATGTTCATAATGTGACCACGCTGGGCCTCTTAGAATAACAGGGGTAGGAAGCAAAGGGCTCTGAGCTCTCTCTAGGGCTCAGGCAGAGAAGGCAAAGCAAAACCAAACCCTAATGTTGAGTGGTTGGCAAAGCAGGGAGGTGGGGCCATCCAGAGCAGGGGAAGGGGGAGGGGAGTGGCATTCAGAATGATACTGAGTGGAGGCCACACCCTCCGGCTCCTTCTGCAGGACACAGTCACAGTACAGGGCAGGCCAGGCAGTCTCCAGAGTTCTGATCCCAAGCCCTTGCCAATTTCTGTGCTCAACTTTCTTGTATTTGCAACTAAGCTTTCTGTTCCCCCGGCAAGACCAGACACTAACCATGAGCTTCCCGTACCATACTGGGATCCCGTTGTGGAATGCCAAGTCTGGACACTTTATGAGATTGCTCAAATCCGCTGCTCACTGCTCTCCTTGCTTCCACCAGAGTTCCCTCCTCTCCTTCTTGTCACTGGAGCAAGGATACTCGTCCAAAGATGCAAATCTTTCCATGCCACTCCCCTGCTTAAGTCCCCTGGCTTTCCATAGCTCCACAAGTCAAGCCACCGACCACAGGTTTGAGGCCCATGTGATCAAGCCTCAGTGATCTGGCCCCTACCGCTTCCCTTTGCATGACAGCCCGTGGTCACCTCAGTCCAATTGCTGTCTCTTTACTGCGCCTTACTTTTTTTTTTTTCCATATATGCTGTCTCTCTGTCTGGGATGTCCTTCCTACCATTTTGTCTGGTTAAAGCTCTTCGTGAAAAATGTCGCTTTCCCAAGATAGCTCTTCCTGGAACCTGTTTCCAGAAATCTTCATCCAGACTCAATGTGCAAATATTCTAAATATTAATAAAAATGTAATTAAACATGTCAGAAGTATGGTCCCTCCCCTCCCTTTTAGTATGTTGACTCCGTGAAGACGGGACCATGTTGGTTTTGTCTGTTGGTGCCTAGCACACTGTCACCCCATTTAAGAACCACATAAGTGACTAGATAAAAGATAAAGATTAGGCAAGATGGCCAAGAGGAGTCTCCTGGAACAGAGAATGGCACGTCCTTTCACCCAAAGATCTAAAAGCACTTGAACACAAGTGAGCAACAAGGAGCAACCGTTGCTTCACATGTAGTCTTTATGGCCTCATGGTGACCAGTTCTACTGCCAGGCCTGGGAGCAAGGAGTTAGCCTGGCTCCCACAGGAGTCTATCAAGAGCTCTGTAGATAAGGACTGTGTCCTCAGCCCTACGACCCTTGGGATGGAGGTGACTTTGAGCCTGGAATAAAAACAAACAAACTACCTAGTTGTTTGACCTCAGACATTTATAGAACCTCTCCAAACCTCTGTTTTCACATCCTAAAGTGAGGATAACAAAACCCAGGGTGGTTTCACTCTTTCACACCCACAGCACAGTGTAGGATGGAAATAAAACCAGGAGCTGGAGGGTACAATCTACAGAACGCTGTCCAGGTCCTCCACCCACCCACAGAAGCCCTGGGAGCTAGCCTAACAGAGCTTTTGGATTTGTGCTTCCTTGAACCAGGAGATCGGTAGGCTGGGGAGCTGAGGCCAGGTGAGCCTGGCAACCTATTACTGAAACAAGAAAGGAGACCAGAAAGACTGATAGAGAAAAGGGGGGTAAGCAGTGGCTGGGGCCAGAAACTGGAAAGGAGGCGGTCAGGAGGCAGAGGCTGCTGATGGGATATGTTGAAAGGAGGATGCTGCCAGGTCAGGGCGGGGTAGGGTGGGGGTATCGCTGGAAAAAGGAAGGGCAGGCTCCTGGCGTTAGGAACAGGGGCATTGACCTGTTACCTGGAGAGAAACTGGGAAAGTGGAGGGAAGGGAAGGCGGCAGCTGTCACCTTGCGTTCTCCTAGAGGCCAGGTGATCGGGCTGTCTAGGGTGGCGGGCTAGGGGAGGGATGGAAGGCAGAGAGCGGGGTATGCCCCGGGTCGCCTGGTACCTGCGGGTCCCCTCGCAGTTCGCCCACGTAGTACTGCTCCAGCCAGCGGCGGGCGTTGTCCGAGTGTCTGTGAGGTGGCCCATCCAGGTCGGCACTGATGTCCTGGCCAGCCCGCGCCAGCAGCAGCTGTTCGCCCCCCGGATGTTGCCGCACGAAGCCGGTGAGGTCGTAGAGGCTGGCCCCTCGGCGGACCCAGCAGGCGCCGGCCGCCAGGCGCCGCTGGACCTCGGCAGGCGAGAAGGAGGCGGCGGGGGGCGGAGCGGGGGCCATGGCGGGACAGCGGAGCTCGGATCTCGGAGCCCGGCAGTCTGCTCAGCGGCCGCCCAGCGCGCCTCTAACATCTCGGGAGCCGGGGCCGCCGCAACGGGCCGGCCGCCACCGCACCTGCTCATTTGCATGCCGCGCTCTCATTGGCCACTCGGTGGGACGCGACTGATGCTCGGAGCCGCCACCCCATTGGCCCGCTGGGACCCGAGCCCCGAGCGCTGAGCGCTGAGCGCGGCGGGCCAGGTGTCCTCCGGCACTTAGAGGGCGTGCCGCCAGGTGTGTCTAGCCGCAGGTGGATGCGAGCGGATTGAAGGGAACCGACTGTCAGGACGAAGTCCTCGGTGGGCGCAAAACTTGTACTTCTTCAAGGGAGAAACTTACTGTATCGAATTCTACAGTTTCAAGAGGCGCCAAAGGCAAGAAGCACCAGGGCAGAGGTCTGGTCTAATGCCGGAGGCGAAAAATGTAGTCACCCTAAACTCAGCCACAATATACAATACTGTAACATTTAGGAACTTATATCGTTAGGGCTGGGGAGATGGCTCAGCAGTAAAGAGCACTGGCTGTTCTTCAAGAGGAGCCGGGTTCACTTCCCAGCACCCACACAAATGTCTGTAACTCAAGTTCCATGGGATCCCACAGACATACATATAGGCAAAACACCAAAAAACATAAAATAAAAATAAATCATTAAAAATTATATCGTTGTATTATGCGGATACGCATCTAGATGCTGAATGTTTATTGTTGAAATGTTATAAATTTATGTTATACACATTTTACTACAATTTTAAATAAAAATGAAAAAAAAACACTTTGCTGGGTGGATTGGGTGAGCGGACAGCTTTAAAAAGGATTTGTTTTACTTTATGTGTGAGTGTGTGCATGTATATGCGCTGTGTGCATCCAATGCCTGTGTAAACCAGAAAAAGGTGGCGAGCTCCTGGAACTGTTTGTGAGCAGCCATCTGGCAACTGAACCCTGGCCCTCTGCAAGAGCTACCTGTGCTCTTAACCACTCAGCCAGCTTTACGGTTGTTTTTGTAAATCACGTTTTATCAAAAATAAAAGTCATTATTACCAAAACAGCATTGGGAAGGTGCACAGCCAGATTATTTAAAGGTTTTCTATTTTCTTCATTTTGCATTAGTTCTGACTTGTCAAAGCCTATTAAAGTATCTTGGGAATTACTGTTTGCCTTATTGACTTCTGAATTTATTATATATCTATCTGTCAGTGTATCTCTGTCACCTCTCAATCTTGTACTAAAGACATAGCTGATACAATGCCCTCCCCAGCTTCCTTCTGACTTTCCTCTTGTTTGGGAAGGACAGGGCCTCCTGAGACCTCCTGAGGGACAGGTGGGCTGCTGGCCTGCCTGGCAATTGATGGGTTTGTGCCCACTTCATCTCTTTCATGACATCTTTTATTCTAACTGATAATTTTATTCTTGATTTCTGGATAAGCTTCCATCTGGTGCATGGAGAATAAAATTTGAAATATTTTCAAGAAGGAAAAATTATTTATGCTGAGTTTGGAGAGATAGTTGACAAGACCCTACACCGCTCTTCCAGAAGACCAGAGTTCTCAGCAGGCAGTCCGCACCACCTATAACTAACTCCAACTCCAAGGCATCCTGTACCCTCTCTGGCCTCTGTGAGAACACACACATTTCCCCTCCCCCTCCCCTTCCCCTTCTTCCCTCTATGCCCCCCCCAAGATAGAGTCTCACTGTATAGCTCCAGCTGATATACAGCTCACTTTGCACACCAGGCTGGCCTTAAATTCATAGATTTGCCTGCCTCTTCCTTCTGTGTACTAAAATCAAAGGTGTGCACCACCACACCCAGCAACATACATACTTTTTTAAAAGTTTTTTTAAAAATTTAAAACATGTATCTTGAGATTTGAAGTTATCTTGAATTTTTTGGTAGGCTTTTAAATTTTGTTCCCTCACTCTGTCTTGCCTCATAACTCCTGGAAGATTACCCTGGAGGGAGTACAGGGAGGGAATTGTGCCTTTGTTGTTGTTGTTGTTTTTGTTTTTGTTTTGTTTTGTTTGATACAGGGTTTCCCTGTGTAACCTTGGCTGTCCTAGACTCGCTTTGTAGACCAGGCTGGCCTTGAACTCACAGCAATCTGCCTGCTTCTGCCTCCCAAGTGCTGGGATTAAAGGTGAGCGCCACCAATTCCGGCAGTGCCTCTTTTATATAAGGAAAAATAGGGACCTTATAGGCAAAACCTATGGGTTGAGTGTGTTATCAGAACTGTGCTAATAACAAGGAAAGCAACACACAGTTTCTACCTGTTTAGCCATGGGCCCTGATTTGTAATCACCCAGTTCTGAGGCTGCCCCATCCAGCTGGCTTTTGTCCTGTTGTCCTGTGTGTGTGTGTGTGTGTGTGTGTGTGTGTGTGTGTGTGTGTGTGTTCATGTGATATGTATGAGGGTGCCCACAAAGGTCACACACACACCGCCAAAAAGGTTTTCCAGGTTGTCTCTGCTTGTTGGCCAGACAAGGATAGCATTGTGTGGTAAGCCTGTGTCCGAAGCCTCAGGGCCACCACAACTTGGAAGTCAGGCTAGCTGGTCTCACCCTCCAGGGTTAGGTAAGAGTTCTACTGTGACTTTGTGTCTGCTAAGGGACAGCTAGCCATCAAGCCTGGGCAACAAGACCTGAATGGTCACCCTAAGCCTATTTCACACCTCCTGCGTTCCAAATGTGTAGCGTGACAAAAGCAGACAAGCACAGGCTTCTAAGTATGCCGGCTGATATCATGTGTTTACTATTACTGTTTCTCGCTACTGCCTTAAACACTCATCATCTGAAGCTGAAAAAAATCAATCATCTATTCATAATCATGGCACTCACATTTTTGCCCTAGTAATTCCATGTCTAGAAATGTGATCTTGAAGATATACTGTATCAAGATGTATAATTAATTATTAATAGCAGTAATCACAACACTGATTATAGAGTACAAACAGAGGAAGGACAGCAAAATACCATGTAGCCACTAGAAAGAATTAGGTAGGTGCATGTCTGATAGATGGAATAATCTCTAGGACGATGTAGTGGGAAACAAGAACAGTGAGTGTGGGGGGCATGCTAACAGCTGGATTACTCTGTTTGTTGGCTTGCTTTGCTCTGAGATGGTACCTCACATGTAATTCTGGCTGGCCCTGAACTCACTCTGTGGACCAGGCTGGCCTCAAACTCACAGAGATCAACCTGATTCTGCCACCATGCCTTGGCCTTGTTATTTTTATTTATTTGGTATGAAAATCTTTTATATAGCTGGGTGTGGTGGCACATGCCCATAATCCCAGCACTCAGGAGGGAGAGGCAGGCGGATCACTGTGAGTTTGAGGCCAGCATGGTCTACAGAGTGAGCTTAGGACAGCCAAGGCTACACAGAAAAACCCTGTCTCAAAAAAAAAACGACAAAATAAAATTAAAAACAGACAGTATAATTAAGACAGAAACGTGAACATACTTTTTTATTCCAAACTGTCTAAATTCTGTCTCCTGGTTATCAATTGATAGTCCCTAATCATGACTTCTGCTTTGTTTCTGTTTTTTTTTTTTTTTTTTTTTTTTTCTGTGCTGGGGGTTGATCTCAGGTACATGTTAGTAAGCGTTCTGCCAATAAGCTATACTCTCAGCCTATAGTCACCTTTTATCTTTTTTTATTTTTTATTTGTTTGTTTGTTTGTTTTGTTTTTCGAGACAGGGTTTCTCTGTGTAGCCTTGGCCATCCTGGACTCACTTTGTAGACCAGGCTGGCCTCAAACTCACAGGGATCCACCTGCCTCTGCCTCCCGAGTGCTGGGATTAAAGGCATGCGCCACCATGCCCGGCTATTTTTTAGATTTAGTGTGTGTGTGTGTGTGTGTGTGTGTGTGTGTGTGTGTGTGTGCGCGCGCCTCATGTGTGCAAGCATGCATTCTTTCATGTGAATATGTGCATAGGTGTGAGGGTGCCCACAAAGGCCAGAAAAAGGCATTGGATTTCTGGGAATGAGTTATAGATGGTTGTGAGCCACCTAGTGGGGTGCTGGGACACAAATTCGGGTCCTCTGGAAGAGCAGCAGGCACACTTAACTGCTGAGCCATCTCTCCAGCATCAGTTTTTTTTTTTAATTAAATTAATCTCTGCATCTCATCTCATCATAGAAATGCTGGGACTACAGAATCAGACTTGTGTTGCCTCGTCTAGCTTTGCACACTTGTAGATATTCAAACTCATGTTCCCATACTTGCATGACAAGCATTCTACCTTCTGCACCACCTCCCCAGCCTCTTTATCTTTTATGTTAACCATCTGTGTGTTCCTACAAGATATATGGCTTGAATTAAATTGGTTTTATGTTCTGTGAAAAGAACATGCTATTTACTTGTCATTGTGTAGCTTTACGTATTTCAGTTGACAATGTTTTAAGGTTTATCCGTGTTGCTGAGCATCACCGCAGTCTACCAATTGGCATGTCCTAGGACACTGTATAAACGTATCCATTTTTCTTCGCCTTTACACAGGAAGCAATGCCCACCCTCTCTCTCCTCCCTCATCTCTGTCTCTCTCATTACAGGGTTCCACTCTGTAGCCCTGGCTGACCTGGAACTTGCTTTGTTAGACCAGGCTGTTCTGGAGCTCCAAGAGAGCTGATGGCTTCTGATCCTGAGTGCTGAGATTAAAGGTGTGCTCCACCATACTTGGCTATTTTTTTTTCCCCCTATTATAAGCATCCTTGTGCACTCGGGTAGGAATTTCTATAGCTTATATGTCTAGAGATGTAAATTACTGTATCCTAGGGTATACAAGTGTTAAATTTACAAGATAATATAAATTAGCTTCTAAGTAACTATACTGTTTTACATTCCCATGAGTACTGTATAAAAATCCCCACCTCCTGGATAGTAGAATATCTACATGAACTACACACTATTTTTTCCATATATGAGATTTACATATTCTCTTTCATATGCTTTCACATTCAGCATTCATTTTATACTTCGAGTAATAATACAATTCTAATATAGAGCTCAAGATTATTCTAACCCACAAACCAGATTAAAACATTAATAAAGCTATAGACTTCTGCCACTCAACAACATCACTGGAAAGTTTATTTAGAGTTTGTGTATTTGTGTGTAAGTGAATGAGGGTGGGTCCACAGGTACCATCTCACACATGTGGAGGTCAGAGGGCAACCTCAGATGTCAGTCCTTGCCCTCCACTTGGTTTGAGGCCGGTCTCTTGTTCACTGTTGCATATGCCAGGCTGGTTGGCTCACAAGCTTCCAGAAAATCTCCCGTCTTTGAGCTCTATGTTGCCATGGTGTAATGTCACTACAGATGCACACTACTGCATAGTGTACCGCACACTACCGCATCTGGCTTTAAACAGTTTCGGAAGATCTGAACTCAGATAGTGCTTTTTACACTGAGTCATTTCCCTAGCCCCACATGAGTTCCTAACAAAAGTTTAGCCATACAACAATATAATAAACGATACGTCATGAATAAACAGGGTCTATTTCAAGTAGTGAAGTTTAGTTTAACATTAGGGGCTAAGTACCATTTGCCACATAAACTAAAAAATTCAAAGCCATGGGATCATCAAATGAATGCCGAACAAACAAACAAAAACCCCATTTGTCATAGTATGATCAAACGTCATCTCTCTGCCATCCACATCTCCTCTCATCCCAGGGGGGCAGAAAGCATCTTCAACTTGATCAAGATTATCTACAAAAATCTAGCAACAAATGCCAAACTTGGTGGCTAAACACAGTATTTTCCCCTTTATATCAGGGAGAGTGTGAAGATTCCACTCTTACCGTGGTTATTTAGCATGATACTAAAAGATTTTTTTTTTTAAAGATTTATTTATTTACACAGTATTCAGTCTGCATGTGAGCAGGCACGCCAGAAGAGGGCACCAGGTCACATTATAGTTGGTTGTGAGCCACCATGTGGTTGCTGGGCATTGAACTCAGGACTGTTGGAAGAACAGCCAGTGCTCTTGACCTCTTGCCTCTGAGCCATCTCTCCAGCTCCTAAAAGATTTTTTTTTTTTTTTTTTTTTTTTTTTTTGGTTTTTTGAGACAGGGTTTCTCTGTGTAGCCTGGCTATCCTAGAATTGCTTTGTAGACCAGGCTGGCCTTGAACTCACAGCTATACGCCTGCCTCTGCCTCCCAAGTGCTGGGATTAAAGGTGTGGGCCACCAAACCCGGCAAAGATTTTTTTTTTTTTTAAAGGCAGGGTCTCTCTATATAGCCCTGGTTGTCCTGGAACTACTATTTAGATGTGGCTGGCCTCAAACTCACAAAATCCACCTGCTTCTGCCTCTAGAGTGCTGGGATAAAGGTGTGAGTCACCATACTTGGCTTTTGTTTTGTTTTGTTTTGGGGGTCAGGATCTCAAGTATGTGGCCTCATGTTCCTGAGGATGGCCTTGAACTCCTGATCTTTCTGCTTCCACTCCCACAGACTGGGATTACAGGTATGGGATGTTGTAGTGAAGGCGCGGCTTTGTAATAAATGAGGCTAGCAAGCATATAGATTAAGGTCAATTTCCATAAATCAATTATATGGGGTGAGAGAGGACAATGGATGGCAGAAATATGTCTGACTAGATTGTGAATTTTTTTGTGTGTGTGACATTCATTTGATGATCACACGGCTGTGAATTTTTCAGTTTGTTTATGTGATGAACTGTACTTAGCTCCTAATGCTAAACTAAACTTCACTACCTGAAATAGACCCTGTTTGTTTATTTATTTATTTATTTATTTATTTATTTATTGACCCTGTTTATTCATGACGTATCATCATTATTTTGTTGTTTTAGATTGTTGTGTCACTAAGGTTTTGTTAAATCCATATACTAGAAACAAATGGTCAGAGTTGAAAGTTTCAAAAACCCATTTAATATACCATTAAAAATGTGAAATAGAGAGGCCGGGTAGATGGCTTAGTGAGTAACATGCTGGGTAGACAGGCATGAAGACTAGGGTTAAGATTCCCCATCATACACATGAAGTTGTACCTGGTAGGCTTGGTAGCTGCTTGTTATCCCAGCCCTCTGGGGATGGAGGTAGGAGCCCCAAAGCAGGCTGGATAACTAGGCTAGCCAAATTGGTGACAAGAGACCCTGCCTCACTGTACAAGGTAAAGAGGGATTGAGGAAGATGTCAGCTATCAGCCTCCAGCTTCCATCACACGCATCCACATGTGCATGCACCCCTGCCTGCATCCACATGTGCATGCACCCCTGCCACCCACTATGTCAAAAAGAGAAAAAAAAATGAAGTGGAAAAAAATCACTGAGCAATTATATATTCATAACACAAGACATTGCTGAGAAATTTAGGAAGAATTCTAAGTACTGATACATATTCTATTCAAGGTCATCCTTGACTACATGATGAGATTGAGGCTAGCCTGGGCTACATGAGAGCCTGCTTTAAAAAGTGATAAACTGGAATACTTAATAGTGTTAAGACATCAGTTCTCCCTAATCTGTTTTTCAGATTTAAGGCAATTATGTTCTGAGAGTTCCATGGCTCTCACGATACACATGCACACACAGACCTCAGGTCACTCTCAGCTCCTTTGTATCTTTGCTCAGTTCTTTCGCTCTCTCCTCCTTTGGAAACACTCTGAGTAAACACTGAGTGGAGCAATGAGTCCTGGCACAAACCCCAGGCCATGAACTTGCTGAGGGAGTATATTGGCCACAAGTGAGGTTGTGAGCCATCTGCCCACAGCCTGGCTACTCCTACTCACTTGCACACTCGTGTCTTGCTACCCAGAAAATCTTTCCCACGTGCAAGTAATGCATCTTGTGGCTTCCCAGCTGAAACCCAAGAATGGGTCTCTTCAGATCTACCAGGAGCAAAGCAAGTCTTCCACAGCGCCCATCTATGGTAGAGCCTTCCAGGGAATGATAACACATGCCTGTTCCTTTTACTCAGGAGAAGAGATAGGAGGGTTAGGGCACAAGGCCTGCCTGCTCGACATAATGAGTTCCAGACCAGCCAGAGCCACAGAGGGAGACTCTGTCTTAATAAAGACAAAAATTTAAAAATTGAAAGAAAGAAAGAAAAAAAAAAGGTCCTAGAATAATCCAGAACCCTTAATTCAGGACTTGTGCACCACTTACTCCTCAGAGTGTTGAGTGCTGGGGGGCCCAGAGCCTTGCCTCCCTCAGTGTCCCCCAATGGTGGAATGCTCTGACAGTAGTCGGACTGCAAGCCATGCAGTAAGAAAGCTATTTATTTTGCTCTGCACCCTCATCCCCAGTCTTCCTGATTATGCCAAAGAGAAAGCTTTTGTTTGATGCTGCTTTCTCAAGTCTTTGCTGAAGATTAGAGCTTTTGCTATTCAGCCAAAGCCTAGTGAGAATTCATTAGCAATTAGCAATAATGTAATAGTGTCTTCTTTGTTCTATTTATCCTATTTGCCACCTTAGACATGTGGCAAATTGTTTTGATATGTTTTGGTACATTTGTATCAAATAATAACCATTTGTTTTGATATATGTCTCACTACGTTGCCCTAGTCAGCCTTGAATTTGAGGCCCCCCCAATCTCAGCTTCCAGAACAACTAGGATCACAGGTCTAAGCCACAATGACACCCGGCTTGGTTTTCTTTTAATGTATTTATTTGGTCTTTAAAAAGTGAGTCACAGGGCAGGGCGTGGTGGCACATACCTGTAATCCCAGCACTCGGGAGGCAGGGGCAGGCTGATCACCGTGAGTTCGAGGCCAGCCTGGTCTACAAAGTGAGTCCAGGACAGCCAAGGCTACACAGAGAAACCCAGTCTCAAAACACCAAAAAAAAAAAAAAAAAAAAGTGAGTCACAGAAAGAAAATGACAGATAATTCAGCAGGTAAAGGTGCTGGGCATGGCTGGGCGTGATGGCACATGCCTTTTAATCCCAGCACTCAGGAGGCAGAGGCAGGTGGATCGCTGTGAGTTTGAGGCCAGCCTGGTCTACAAAACGAGTCTAGGACAGCCAGGGCTACACAGAGAAACCCTGTTTCAAAAAACAAAAAAAGAAAGAAAGACAGAAAGAAAAAGAAAAGTGCTGGGCATATAATCAATCCTGAGGGCCTGAGTTTGATCCCTGAAATCCACCTACAAAAAAAAAAAAAAAAAAAAAAAAATAGGATAAGTTGGGTGGTGTGGAAAATCAGCAGGAAGTTTGCATCCACAGAGCAGCACCAGAAATAAGAGAGACTTTGCCTCAAAAAAAAAAAAAAAAAAAAGGTAGAGGGAGAGACGTAACTCCCTAAAAGTTGTCCTCTGACCTCCACATGTGTGTCATCACACACATAATTAATAATTAATTTTAAAAATCTTTAAAGAAAACTATAACAAATTTAAAAGGATTGGGATGGCAGGATTCAAGAGGCTGTGCTTAGCGATCAAAAGGACTGTATGTCTGGGATAGTATCAAGCTGACTGGGTCATGCCTTTGGCAGCCCACAGGACGGTACCTGGAGAATATGCAAACTAGGAGTCCTGCCAGGAAGAGAGGCTAAAAACATCTGCCCCAGTCTGGGATTCAGGTTCAGACAGTCAAGTGAAATCAGGCAGAGACTGTGGTGTTAAGAGCCACACCCTAGCATCTGGGCTTTGCTGGGGACGCATGACACTGAGCTGACTCTCCACTAGGTGGTGGAATTATGCTTGCTCCAGAGGAAACATTGCAGTGCCCATGCACAGCAAGGTTCCTCATTGTGAGACTCATACCAAACAACTCTGGGGCTCTCCTCACCCTCTATAGAGAGCCCATAAAACAGGGAGGAGCCAAGGCTCACTATGTCAAACTCAGTCCCCTCCAATCCAAATCCCAGGGACACCAGAGCCACAAGGAAATGAAATAACTGTTATTGTGCATTCTGTTCTGTATGTTCATGTGCATGCATGTGGGTCTGGAGGTCCGAGGTCAACATTAGGTGTTGTGGTGGTTTGAATGAAAATGGCCCCAATAAGGTCATCGGGAGTGGCACAATTGGGAGGCGTGGCCTTGTTGGAGTAGGTGTGGCCTTCTTGGGGGAAGAACATCACTGGGGGTGAACTTTGGGGATTTCAGAAGCCCAAGCCAAGCCCAGTGGCTTACTCACTCTTCCTGCTGCCTGCCCATTCAGATGTAGCTACCTCTCTAGCCCCATGTCTGCCTATGCAGTGCCCTGCTTCCCACCGTGACAATGGTGGACTAAACCTCACAACTACCAGCCAGCCCCATTAAATGTTTTCCTTTATGAGAGTTGCCATGATTATGGTGTCTCTTCGCAGCAATAAAACGCTAAGACAGGTGTCTTCTTCAGTCATTCCCCAAGTTATTGTTATTATGTGCTGTTATTATCAGTGTGTGCATGTACGTGTGTGTGTGTGTGTGTGTGTGTGTGTGTGTGTGTGTGTACATAACTGAGAGCACATGCCTTTATGTGTGTGATAAACAGAGGTTGATTTATGGGGTTTTCCTCCACTGCTCTCTACTTAAATATTAAATTTTTTGAGACAAGGTCTCTCACTGAGCCTGTCGCTCATCCACTGACTGAATTGGCTTCTACATGGGTGCTTGAGTGTTCAGATTTAAATTCTTTTACTTTCCTAACAAGCACTTTACCAACTGACCCAGATCCTCTGACTATTTTTTTTTTAAAGAAAGGGTCTCTCACTGAACACAAAGCTCATCAATGTGTTTAGAGCTCTATGGAGTCTGCCCCTATCCCCACCACACCTAAATATAATCTAAAAAATATTTTAAAATCAGGCATGGAGGCTGGAGCAATGGTTCAGAGGTTAAGAGCACTGACTGCTCTTCCAGAGGTCCTGAGTTCAATTCCCAGCAACCACATGGTGGCTCACAACCATCTATACTCTCTAATGCCCTCTTCTGTACATGCAGACAGAGCACTCATATACATAAAATAAATAAATAAAATATGTATTTTTTTAAAATCAGGCATGGAAGACTCACCAGACAAACACGGAGGGAGAAACAGTGCGGGGACTAAGATTATGAGGCAACAGGTCACGTGGCAGAATGTAGATTAGTATAAATGGGATAATTTAAGATGACAACTAGTTGGGGACAAACCTAAGCTAAGGCAAAACTTTCATAATAAAAGGTCTGTGTATCATTACTTGGGAAGCAGGCAGTCCAAAGAAAGTCTGGTTATATTTGGCACCCAACAGCTCAGGTGTCATGCACGATGATTAACCATTCATTTTGCAGACGCTACTCTCAGTTTCTCTTGACTTAGATTAGAACCAGTGGTGCGCCATCCATATCCACTTTCCCGGGTTGAGTCTAAGGGCCAAGTGGGAGGTAAGGGACACCTTTCCCAAGCAGGCAAGGGAAGTCTTCAGGGCCTCACCAAGATGTTCAAGAGAGAAAGAATGGACTGTGGGGAGTTCTGGGGAAAGCTGCTAGAGGGAACAGCACGGATGCATCCAACAGCTCCTTACCACGCGCTCAGTGAGCAGCAGATCGTCAGAGCAACACGGAGCCTGGAGAGGTAAGAATAATAACAAAACAGGAGAGACAGCTGGAAAGCAAACAGCAGCCCACCGCCTACCAGGACTTTGGTTTATCTGTATGTGAAATGGGTTTTGAGCAAGGAACACTCTCATTTAGGTTTTAACCAAGGAGCCCACATATTCTGACATGCAGGAACTAACACTCCTGCTGTCATTACAATGAAGTGTCATTACAACTCCTTCTGTGTGCTCCAAGAGAGTGGCAACTTACAGTCTCTTAACATCACTTGGCTGCTAAGAAAAGATTGAGGAGGGCAAAACTTAGGAAAAAGGAAGTGGGCAGCAGACAAGTGGCTGCCAACAGGCCAGACAGGAACCAGCAGCAGCCTTGGCCAGTGCTTGTTCCAGTGCCGAGGACTGAAGGTATTAGGTTGAATACATGTGTCCGGCAAGCACTGCAGCACTAAGCTACAGTCCCGGGCTCAGAATTCAGTTCTTTTGATATGTTTGAGATGTCTATTAGACTTGTAATGAACCACTGGCCAGGAGACGCTATCCCAAGACAAGCTCTAGTTCCTCTTCCCTGTCCCTTCTGCCCAATACTGACTGGGTCACACAGACTTGCTGAGGAGACAAATGAGGCTACAATGGGGAGTGGCGGGTCCAGCTTGGTCAGATAATCTCATCTCTAATAGGAATCAGAGCCAAGGAAATGTACACTTCTAGCATCTTCGTAGCCTAGTCAGCTGCTCAGGGTTTAACTGTTCTATTTCTTTTCTTTTTTTTTTTTTTTTTTTTTGTTTGTTTGTTTGGTTGGTTGGTTGGTTGGTTGGTTTGGTTTGGTTTTTCAAGATAGTTTCTCTGTGTAGCCTTGGCTGTCCTTGACTAGCTCTGTGGACCAAACTGGCCTCAAACTCACAGCAATCTGCCTACCTCTGCCTCCCGATTGCTGGGATTAAAGGCGTGCACCACCACACCCAGCTAGCTGTTTTATTTCATTGAGGTGGGGGTGGGGTCAAAGCTTTAGAAGGGAGAGTACACCTGACCTACATTTTGGGTTCCAGGTCAGCCGGGGCTACGTGAACACCCCAGTTCTGTTCCCAGAACCTACGTTGGGTTGTGCACAACTGCATGTAACGCTTGCTTCAGGGGCTCTGACATCCTCTTCTGGCCTCCACAGGTACTTTCATGCCTGCGGTGCACATACATACATGCAAGCAGACACACATACACGTGAAAACAATTTAAATCCTTAGAAAGAAGGGGAGGGAGGGAGAGAGAGAGAGAGAGAGAGAGAGAGAGAGAGAGAGAGAGACAGACAGACAGACAGACAGACAGACAGACAGACAGAGACAGAGACAGAGTGTGTGGAGTACACAGGTGAGGTGTGTTCAGGGTGAAAATCTCAAATGGTGTCCACCACTTTCTGCTGGGGCTCTCTCTACACCCTATAGGTCCAGGATCATCTCTGTAATTCAAACACAGTTATGAATTTCAAAATGGTGCAGGAGGGAGGGCATTAGCCAAGCACATGGCTCTATGTGATCATGCAGGTATGTAAGCTGTTGACTCTGTGACTGAAAGGCATCTCTCCTGATCAGTCAGTTGGTGTGTCAGGAAGAACAAGGAGCAAGCTCGGTTAACCCTGGCTTGCAATGTCCATTTCTACCACCACACATATCTGGTGGAGAGTCTGCGGAACTCTTTATTTCATAATAAAAGGCATGCTAGGGCTGGATATATAACTCAGTTCATAGAGTGCTTGCTCAGCTCTGCATCCCCAGCCCAGTCCATTCTTAGCCCTGCATATACTATGATGGTGCATGCCTCTAATTACTCAGGAGGTGGCTGCAACAGGCTCGGAAGTTCAAGATTGCTCTCAGCTACATGCTGAGTTTGAGCCAGCCTGGGATGTGCAAGGACATATAAAGCCATATGTGTATGTGTGTGTTTGCATGTGTTAAATATATATGAATATGAAGGGACCCTACTGGGAGACCTAGAAACCTAGGTTAAGCAAACTTCTGTAACAGAATGCCTACAGAAACTGTTGGAAGGGAATAGTTCTGGACTGGAGTCCAAAATGGATCCAGAGACATCGCTGGGTAGAGGGCCAGGTAGTGACACTGCAGCAATGACCAAGAAGCCTGCAAAAGGACACTTTGCTGATCTGGATGATATGGTAGGCAGGAGTCCCTCAACTCCTGTAAGGAGGTGGCTTACCATGACGCCGGTGTGCATAAGGGAGGCCAAGGCAGGGTTCTGCCACAGGTCGCTGGACGTGGTTGTAGGGTGGCTGCTTCAGAAGGGTCTGGGGAGACCCTACCATGAAATATCTGAGGCGAGCTAATTTTATAAAGAAAAGAGGATCCCTTAGCTCATAGTTCTAGAGATCCAAAGGCAAGAGGATTTCATGGCAGATGGCTTCACAACCTTGGGAGCACATATGAAAGGAAGAGGTTTCCATGTGTGGAATCAAGACTTAAGAAAGTGATACACACACACACACACACATACAGCCATATATATAACATGTAAGAAGGGAGAATGTTTAGGAAGAGGGGAACAAAAAGATAATGGGGTATGAACAAAGTCCACAATATGCATGCACATAAATTTCATAATAAATCCATTATTTTATATAGTGAATATGTACTAATTTTAAAAAAGTTTTAAAAAAAAGGAGAGTAGGGCTGGTGAGATGGCTCAGTGGGTAAAGGTACTAACCACTAAGCATGATGTCTTACTCAGCGTCCTATTACTGTGAAGAAACACCATGACCACAGCAACTCTTAGATAAGGAAGCATTTAATTGGGGTTTACATAAAATCAGAAGTTTAGTCCATTATCATCAAAGCAGGAAGCATGGCAGCATGCAGGCAGACATGGTGCTGAAGAGATAGTTGCATTTAAAACCTCAAAACCCAACCCCAGTGACACTTCCTCCAACAAGGCCACACCTCCTAGCCTCTCCCAAGTAGCGCCACTCCCTGATGGCTAAGCTCATGAGCCTATGGGGGCCATCCTATTCAAATCACCACACCTGACAATCTGAGTTTGACACCCTGGACCCACACATTGCAAGGAGAGCATCAACTCTAGCTCTCTGCCCTCTGACCTCCACACATGTGCTGTTCCCCATGCCCACCCACCTCCACTAAATAAATAAATATAAATATTTTAAAACAATAAAGGAAGAGGCTTTTTCCAGGTCCCCGTCTCACCTTCTACAGGCTTCTCCTTTGTTTTGATTTGTTGCTTTTGAAACGGAGGATTGCCATGTAGGCCAGGATGGTCTCCAACCCATGATCCTCAACCTCAGCTACCTACACTTTGAGGTTACAGGTGGGAGCCACAATGCGTGGCTCACCTTCCCTCTTTAAATTGACTACTTGGTTCTGGCACTCGGGAGGCAGAGGCAGGCAGATTGCCAGCCTGGTCTACAAAGGCAGTAGAGGACAGCCAGGGCTGCACAGAGAAACCCTGTCTTGAAAAATAAAAAATAAAAAATAAAACATAAAAAAATTTATGGGCTGGAGAGATGGCTCAGTGGTTAAGAGTGCCGCCTACTTTCCCAAACTCCTGAGTTCAATTCCCAGCAACCATTGGTGCCCTCTTCTGGCCCACAGGTGCACATGCAGGCAGAACATTGTCTACCTAATAATAAAGAAATAAATATTTAAAAACAAACAAACAAAACAAAAAACCCCAAAAACAAAAAACTACTTGGTCCAGTGTCCAAACTTACAGACACATTGAAAAAAAAAATGAGAATGATGGGCTGGGTGTGGTGGCACATGCCTTTAATCCCTGCACTAGGGAGCCAGAAGCAGGCAGATCGCTGTGAGTTCAAGGCCAGCCTGGTCTATAAAGCGAGTCCAGGACAGCCAAGACTACACAGAGAGACCCTGTTAGAAAAAAAATCCTGTGCTTAAGCTGCAGCTGTGACCTTCAAGTTGTTGAGCTTTGCTGAAGCTGGTCTTGTGCTTAGGATATCTTTGGATCGTTTACCTTTGAAAGAAATAAGGGAGTTCTTACAGGAAACTACTCAGAGGATTATATTCTTGCCTGGGAGGTAGGGGGAAGTGAGGCTGTAATAGAGCTTGTGGCCCACCCTTGCTATATAAACCATACTCACTTTTAATAAAGTGGGCCTTGATTGGAATCCGTCTTGGCCTCATACCCCATGTGTCTCTGTCTCTTGCAATTCGTAACCCCTTTTTCAGGTGAACCCTGGTTTGATATGTCCCACAGACTGGGAGAGGAGAGGAAGAGGGAAAGAGAGGGAAAGGGAGAAAGAGAATGAAATGAAAACATACTTATCAGAACAACTGTGTTGACTTTACCACTCTATTTTAGAAAATATTAGATGACTAGTTACCCAAAAGTGTTCTTAGAACCAATGAGCATAACTAACTCCTATTTAACTATATTTATGATATTAGAAATGAAATATCATGTGCAGTGATTGAAGCCTTAGTTAAGCATATGAAAAGGTTACAGTGTGCCAGGGGTGGTGGCATGCTCTTTTAATCCTAGTGCTTATGAGGCTAAGGCAGGAAGATTGCAGTGAGCTCCAGCCAGCCAGGGCTAGAGTGAAGTTTTTGCCTCAAAAAACAAAATTTGGGGCTGGAGAGATGCCTCAGTGGTTGTTGCATGTGCTGTACTTGCTGCAGACATGTGTTTGGCTCCCAGCACCCACATTGGGTAGTTTACAACTGGTGATAAGTCTCGTTCCAGGTGGTCATCTGGTCCAAGGGGTGCTTCGTCCTCCAGGATAGTTGCAACATTATTTTTGTTTTGTTTTGTTTTGTTTTGTTTTGTTTTTCAAGACAGGGTTTCTCTGTGTAGCCCAGGCTGTCCTGGAACTCATGCTGTAGATCAGGCTGGTCTTGAACTCAGAGATCTGCCTGCCCCTGCCTCCCAAGGGTTGTTGTTCCTTAATTCCCACATCACCCCAACCAGGTCTCCAAGATTGAGCAGTGCAGGATGCAGCACTGGTGGGAATGTAAAAACCAATATAGAAACTATTATTGAGACTTATTAGAATGACTTACAGGCTGTGGTCCAGCTAATCCAACAATGGCTGTCTACCATTGGAAGGTCCAAGAATCTAGTAGCTCTTCAGCCCACAAGGTTGGATGTCTCGGCTGATCTTTAGTATGTGCTGAAATCCCAAAGAAGTCGGCTCTACTGGCAGTGAAGAATGGGCTTGCTAGTGAGGTGAAAACAAGCAGGCAAAGAGGAAAAAGATCCTTCTTCTATGTCCTAGGCTTCCAGCAGAAGCTGTAACTCAGGTTAGAGGTGGTCCTCCCACCACAAAAGATCTGGATTAAAGGTGTATCTTCTCACCTCAAAGATCAAGATTAGAAGTGGATTTCAGCTGGGTGGTGGTGGTGCATGCCCATAATCTCAGCACTCAGGAGGCAGAGACAGGAGGCCAGCCTGGTCTACAGATCAAGTTCCAGGAAATAGAGAAACCCTTCTCAAAAATGAAGGAGAAAGAGAAGGAGGAGGAAGAGGAGATAGAGGAAGAGGAGGAGGATCTTCCCACTTTAAACTAAGCAAAAGTCCCTCAGAGGTATGCCCATTCGTTTAGGTTTTAGTTAATTCCAGTTGTAGGAAGTTGACAACCAAAAATAACCATCACAAATCCACCCCTTGTCAACTTGACACACAGTCATATCTCTTTATGCCATGATTAACACCCACATGAAAACAATAACCGGGTCATAATTATGCCTGAACATGATATGACTACCCCAGACACAATCACAAACACATTATAAGTTTAGAATAGCCTTTAGAATTGCCTCTGCCAAGGAAAATAGTGAATCAAAAATAGTATTGCACCCCTGGAGGAACTTGGGAAAGGAGCGCCACCATCAGGGACTTGACAGGTGCAGGGGTGGAGGTTCCCATCACATCTCCTTTATCTCTCCTATCTGTCCAGTGAAGACGACAGAGGGACCATAGAGAATGGCGGCTGACTATCAAAAACGCAATCAAGTAGAGGCTTCCACTGCAGCTGCTGTACCAGACGTGCTGTCCTGACTTGAGCAGATTAACACATCTCCTTGCCTTGTTCATGTGTGTCCTAACTGACAGTGATAGTCCCCTGCCCCCAAATTTACTCCTGGGTCAGGCCTTTGCACTTTTTGGGGACTGATGTTCCCCATAAAGGACCTATGTTCCTTCAGATGCACCTGTGTGTGCCTCAAACGGTCCTCAAATCTGTAAAGCAGTCAGAAGTTAGCATGATGTCATCTATAGGGAAGACCCTTGTCATGGTGGTGGGTGGGGTTGGCAGCGACACGGTAGACGAGGAGGTTTCGAACCACCATCCCATGACAACTAGCCTTGGGGAAGCACTCTGAAGGTCCACAGTCATCGATACCACATGAAGGAATACTGGTCTTGGGATTTGGTGGCTAAAAAGATACTATAAGCATATCATCAGGGTCCGCTGCTGTGTGGAGAGACCCCATTATTCACCCCAGCTGCATATTTATTGGACCCAGCTGCATCAGCTTATTTAACTCCCTGAAACCTAGAGCCATTCACCAGAAGCCACCTGGCTTCTGTTTTTAGGTATACAGGCTGTGGAAATGGCTCTGGGCTGAGCAGACAATCTCCACACCTTCTGGGAGGTCTCTGTTAGTCACCCTGGCCCCCAGGCAATCTAAACTGTCAGACGTTTGCTGCCATTCATGGTATGGGTAGCTTTATAGGCCCCCACCTGTCCCCTCAGCCACTCTGTACAGTTGCCTTCACTGTCCGCAGCCTCGGCTGGGACTCCTCAATAGTTGTCTGCAGGGTATATCCTAGTAAGGCATTCACTCCCAGAATGTTCTTTCATACAAGAGATGTACACGTCATACACCTGGGGAAGGGGGGGGGAGGGTCATTATCCACCTTCAGAATTTTAGTCCGCTTCACTTGTATAGTTTTGTCCCCAGATCCATACACCACCATCCACTAGCCCTGTTGCTTTTGGGTGTTTCCACAAATCAATATGTACATTCCATCCCAGCATTCACTAGGGTCCAGTATTTCTGCACTATTGGTGAGCTTCTAGCAACTTGTCAGTTCAATAGGAGGCCTCTGCTCACCCTGAATGGCCTTCTTCTGTAGGCAACCTTGGCTGCCCCTTCAGGTGATTGGCTAAGGAGGCTCTCGTCCTGAGAGATTTCCTCTGCAGCAGAGCAGTGGGAATCACCTGTACCTCCTGGCTGCCCACTCCCCCTTATTCCTGTGGGGTGAACTGCTGGTCTGGCCCTACGGGCCCTCCAAAAGCTCCAAAAAAAACCAGTGTTTGTTTGCCCATCAATTTTGTCCGTAGGGACTCCAGGTCTGTGCAGGTCCAACCACATGTGTGTTCATGCCTAGCTCACTCCTCTCCCTTGTCCCTGCTGGCTTCAGCACCTTTCCTGGTTTAGGATCCAAATCCTTCAGGGCATCCAAAGCCTCTCCTGCTTTATTCAGCTCCCTCCCTACCATGGGGCTCAGCACTGCCACCAATGCTCCACACCAGTCTTGTTGGCCTTCCTGAGTCAGCTTCTTTCTTGGGTCTCCCAAAGCACAACCCTGTCTGGGCCGGTGAAGTAGGCATCCAATACTTCTTCTGCATCCCCAATTCCCTCATTAGGGCCTACCCATCTTCTGTTGTTTTCTAGTTCCGGATAGTCACAGGAACCTCAGCTGGAGTTACCCACATGTTCCTAGTGGCTCCTGTGAGCCGATCTATCAGGGCCTGATTACTTAGATCATAGAAGACTGATTACTTAGATCACAGAAGACAACATTAGACTGTTAAGGCTTCTTTCTCAAGGGCTGATGGGTGGCTGCCTTGCTTAGCTTGTCTGCGTTGGCAGCACTCAGGCTGATCTGTCTGCCTCTGTATCCCACAACCTCACCAGCCTCATGTTGAGGGGCTCCTTCATTGCTTGTTTGAAAGTCTTCCCTGGTTCCTATGACTCTGGTGCTAAACATTCTCCAATAACCACAGTCTCTGGCATTGGGCCATTGTTAAGACTTTCCCATCAATGTTCTGGACCACAGAGTTCCTCTTTCTTTGTATTAAAGATTGAACCTAAGGGTCTTCTGTAACAGCTACATTGTCCCTTCATTGCCACCCAACTCCTTTCATGGTTCTATGTTTGGGGGTCCCAAGACAGGCTCTGTGTTAGCAATCTAACCTAAGCTGGACTTTCTTCCTCTTTTGGCTCCTAGCCATAAAAACTGACATGCCAACATCTCCATGTCTTTCTCTTTTGTATAATTTACTAAGTCAGAGACCAAAACCAAAGCCTCATATCTATTTCTCTGCACTTCTACCCTTAACACCAGCAACCTTCCTCCGAGCTGCGCCCCTCAGCCTCAAATAGATCTTTTCTTACCCACAGCAGTGGCCAGGCTGCCTCTGCAGCTGCTTGCTGATACCTCCATCCATGACCTGATAGTCCCAGGGCTTGTCTGCTTTAAACCTTCAGCTGTTCTCAAAGCATCTCCACACTTCCAGAAGGGACCCCACCCATCAAACAGGGGTACCATTGCATCCCATCTAGAAGTCTGCCATCCTGGGATTCACACACAGACATCCCCCACCCAAGTGACCTCACCTTAATTACATGCCTTGCCACTATTTCCCCTGCAACCCCACACATCTTGGAGTCAATTGTTTGCCTCCTTCCTCATGTCAGAGACAACATTGTGCCCCCTCCTACTCCCCCACCAACTCATCAACACTTTTGCTGTTGAATTCTTCCACTATGCCAAGTGTTGATAAAATTTCTCCCAACAGCAAACCAAGGTACAATGCCACCGAAGTTCACCCTGGGGCACCAGTAAGTTTCCCAGGCTCACTTACAGAGCAGAGGTGAGGGGTTACAAGATTCAAGAGTGTGCGTGGTCTTCCAGAAAAGGACACACTATTAAGTCTTTACTCACGATGCACAGACAGGAGCCACCTCTATTCTTTCCCTGCCTATATACGCTAGCTCAGCGCTGCTCAGCCTTCCTAATGCGATGACCCCTTCACACAGTTTTTCACGATGTGGTGACCTCCCAGCCATAAAATTATTTTTGCTGCCACTTCATAACTGTGGTTTTGCTACTGTTATGAATCGTAATGTAAAGTTCTGATATGCAGATGGTCTTAGGCAAAGGGACCATAACTGAAAGGGTTTAACCGCAGCTCCAGCCCTGCCCTGAGACCACATGTCCAGGTGAGGGGCCCATGACCCTTCCCACCCTTTCTTCCATGAGCGGATGGCAACCCCTTGCAAGGCCAGCTGGCTTGATCTTTTTGCAGGGGGCACAGCTGAACTCAGGAGGCTTGGGGACTGTTTGGCCCAGAGGACAGCCCAGTACAACAAGCAACCACTAGCCTCAACTCCCCACACTGCTCTAGTGGTCTCCATTGGGTGCTCTGTGTTCGTGTGACATCAGGTGATACACTTTATTTGATTGCCGCACTTGCTTCTCTCAACAGCCCTGTGGATATGGCACCATTATTACGCTAACTGTCCCCACAAGGCAACCAAGGATTAGAAATCTCAGGAAACTAGCCAACAGTCACACAACTGCTAAGCGAAGGGGCCAGCCAATCCAGGGAGCCTTAGATGGAAGCTGCTTTTCCCAACAGCCTCCCACAGCCACAGCCACCTCCCTTGTTGCAAAAGAGGTTCTCTTTTAAAATTTCTAATATATTTATTATTTATTACGGGAGAACTTCATACACACATACAATGCATTTTGATCATATTTACCCCCACTCCTACCCCTCCTTCTCCCAGACCTACCCCAACCACTTCACAACTTTGTTTTATATATATATATATATATATATATATATATATATATATATATATATATATATAAGCTGCTGAATTAAATTTATGCTGGCCAAATATGCATGAGTATGGGGTCACCCACTGGTCTACCTTCTAGGGACCACACACCTAAAGAACATGGACTCTTCTTCTCTTAGCCTTTATTGGGTGGCTTGATCTTGTGCGGACAGCCACAGGTGCTCTGAGCTCATCCATCCTTCTATATTCAGAAGACACTGTCTCACCCCTGTCTTCCTCAGCATCACGGTCTTAATAATATTTCTGGTCCCTCTTCCACAATGCTCTCTGCATCTTGAGGGGAGGGGGTAAGCTATAGATGTCCCCTTTATGGCTGAGCAGTCCACAAACACTTAACCCCTGCACTGTGCCCAGTTGTGACATGCTGCATTAATTGCTGCCCACTACACAAAGAGGCTTCTCTGACAAGCCTGAGAGTGTCCGTGTTCTCTGGGCATTGTGCGGGTTTGGATGAGAGCATCCCGACAGGCTTGCGTACTACAACAGTTGGTCCTCAGTTCGTAGACTGTTTGGGAAAGTTCAGGAATGCAGTCTTACTACAAGCATGCCACTTGGGGGTGGGCTTTGAGAGCGTAAAGCCTTTTCCCCGCTTTCAGTTCACATTTTCAGTTTTCTGTTTGTGGTTGAAGATGTGGTCTCTCAGCTCCCTGCTCCAGCTACCTTCCTCTACACCTCACCTGCCACAAGAGACTCTCCCTCTGAAACCGTAAGCCCAAGAAACTCTTCCCTTAGTTGCTTTTGGTCACGGTGTTCCATCAGCGCAACAGAAACAGAACTACTGCAGGTAGACTAAGATGATTTGGTCAGTGGGTAAAAGCTCTTGCTGTCCAAACCTGACAACCCGAGTTCAATCCCAGAACTTGCATAAACAGCTAGATGCATAAATGTATATGTAAAAAATTAAAAAATGTTTAATTAATAAAACAAACAAACAAACAAAACGCAAAAAGCTAGATGCTGAGGTTTGTATCTTTAATATTCGCACTCCTACCCAGAGACACAAGATGGAGGCAGGAGAATCACCCAGAAGGATGAGGGCCGGCTAGTCCTGAGGTATGTTGTGAAGAAACAAAAACAAGAGCAGACCCTGCCTCCACAAGATAGAAAGCAAGAACTGACCTCCACACATGCACGCACTCTATTCCCTCCCGAGACAGGGTTTCTCTGTGTAACGGCTCTGGCTGTCTTGGAACTCGATCTGTAGTCCAGGCTGGCCTCGAACTCACAGAGACCACCACTGCCTGGCCACACACACACACTTTAAAATGATAAAAATGTTTAAGAGCAGGCAGAAAAAGAAGTCGTCTGTACATTTTAATGTTTCATGCTTAATGTGTGCTCACTGAGGCCATTTGAATCCCCACTACCCTAACATCACGGACTGCTTCAAAGGTTATTATTTTCCAGGTCTGATCACCTATTTATTAGTCTTTTTTTTTTTTTTTCCAAGATAGGGTTTCTCTGTGTAGCCTTGGCTGTCTTGGACTCGCTTTGTAGACCAGGCTGGCCTTGAACTCACAGAGATCCACTTGCCTCTGCCTCTGCCTCCTGAGTGCTGGGATTAAAAGGCGTGTGCCACCATGCCTGGCCCTTATTTTTTCTTCTTAAAGACATTTTTTAAAAAAACTGGACTCAGACCTAGAAGTAGAGGCTCTTGGTGAAGACAGCCTTCACCTCCTGGTGATATGCTTCCAGCATTTTGCTTTCGTTTCCTTTGTTCTGTTCACAGTCGGCGGTTCCTTGTTTTTATTTAGTGAATTATTCCTTCAGAGCAATGTGTCAGCATTTGTACTGCAGGACAGGTGACGTAACAGTACATTTAGTCTTGGGGACTTTGGTCCTGGGCTTCTTACCTTCTTTGTTTAAGGACTTTCTAAGAACGTCTTGACAGATTTTTTTTTTTTTAACTTCTTATTGATTCTTTGTGAATTTCACATTATGCACCCCAGTCCCACTCATCTCACTGCCCCTCCATATCTGACCTCTACCCTTGCAAACCACCCCCCCAAAAAATATCTTGCTGTGGAAGCTCCAGTGTCACAGTGTGTCACACAGTGTACCCGTTTGTCCACATATTTTTACTTGCAATGAATCATTGGTCTGGTTCAAGGCCTCTGGCTTCTGCTACACCATCAATACTGGATCGTCCCCAGGACTCCTCTCAGATGTCCTGCTGTTGCCCTGTGTCGTGGAGATCCTGCAGCTTTGGTTCTATAGGACCAGCCCCTTCAAGTGTTTCAGCAGTTCATAGCTGGGGTAAATGTTGGGGTGGGCCAACCCAAAGCCCCGGATCTGGGCCTAGGTGGTAGCTGAGTTGGTCAGCCTGCCAGCTCCGGTGTGCCTGAGCCACCAAGGTCAGATCTCCTGCTTTTTCCGGGCAAGAGGTGGGGCCAGATCTCCTGCCTACAGCCGCTGGTAAGGGGAGGGACCGGCTCTCCTGATCTCATACCACCAGGGCCAACTCTACTGTGTTGCTGAGGCAAGGTGTGGGCACATTCTCATGAGTGCTGCAGTTGGAGAGGGGTGGGGCCATCTCTCCTGTACCTATACCCTCAGGGTCAGCTCTACCATGCTGCCCGGGTGAAGGGGAGGAACAGCTCTCCCTCTCTCATGCCCTCAGGGCAGGCTCACCTACATCACACAACCAGGGCCAGGTTAGGTGCAGCCCATTCTTCCAAGTGCTGAAGCTAGCAAGGGCCAGGGTCAGTGCTCTCATCTCATGCCCTCAGGTCCATCTCTCCCATGCCACCCCATTGAGGAGTAGGGACAGCTCTCCCATACCCATAGCACCAAAGTCAGCTCTACTGCGCTTCCCAGGCAAGGGGTGGGGCAGGCTCTGGGCAACCCTCAGACATTAAAATGGCCCCAGTTGGTATCCCAGAACAGGGATTCCACATGGACATTGGTGATAACATGGGTCAGGGACAGTGACATAGACGCCCCTCCCCACTGCTGCAGGGCCATGGTCCCAGGCATGACTCTTGGCGGAAGCCTGAGCCTAGACATCACCACGGCCTCAAGCGGCAGCACAGGCCACTCACATCAGGCTGCTCCTCACTGCCCTTGAGTTTCAGTTCCACCTCTCTTCATAATGCACAAACATTTCTGCTTTCCCCGCCCCGCTCTCTCCCATCTCTCCACCACATACTTGCTCATTGTAGTGGCAGCACCCCGCTCTGTGTGGTAGCTGGTGGCCGTCTGGGGGTGTTCCATTCTATCTACCCATGTGGCCCTCTGGCTGGATATCATCTTTAGGGTAATGAAAAAGTTTATAAATTCTGCTAGCTCTTTGGGGCACCACCTGCCAAGACACAGTAGTATTTGTCAGTCCAGGAATATCCTTCTGTATTGTTTAAAAACAAATAAATAACCAAGTTGAGAACGCTCAAGCTGATATCCATAATGCTTCGCTGAACATATTGTGTTCTCTCTCCAGTTCTCTTTGGACTATAACAAGAAGGCCCCTTACTCAGTATCAGGTGCACTCTGCCATGTGCGTCTCACAGAATGCACAAAGCTTGCCTTCACTGTCCCCATCAATGAGTTTTAGACAGCAGTGCCTGGGAACCAGATCTTCAGCTTCACTTTAATTCAAGCAGCCACCTACGAGGTGCCACATAAAAAGAGCTGCTTTGAATATCAAGTGACAGGGTGGGAGCGCACCTCCTTCTATTACTCTAACATTGCTCAGAAGTAAGAGGCCTGGTTACGCAGGTTATTAATTTCCAGGCAGAGATCAAGGAGCACAAGAAATGGCTGTTGTGACTTCTATCCACATTTTTGCAATCTGATTTAAATAGTTCACCCAAAGGCTAATATCTGCCACAGCACATTACCCTGGCCTCTTAGCTTTCTCCGGTAGCATGTAGGGCTATAGGCCGCAAGTACCATTCAGAAGTGTGTTCAGGAAGTCAAGGACCTCAATTTCTACACTTTGCCTCAGGGTGTGGGGGAGGGGTGGCTGGAAGAACTGCAATAATGCTTGATTGCATGCACATAAAAATTCAAGTTTCACAGAAATCCCACTGGTTTGGCTGCCCAGTAAGGTTGATTTTAAAAATGGGATGGACGGAGGCTGGAGAGATGGCTCAGCAGTTAAGAGCATTGACTGCTCTTCTGGAGGTCTTGAATTCAGTTCCCAGCACCAACATGGTGGCTCACAACCATCTATAATGTGATCTGATGCCCTCTCCTGGTCTGCAGGTGTACGTGCAGACAGATCATTGTATGTATAATAATAAACCAATCTTTAAAAAAATATTTTAAAAATGGGATGGGCAAGAAATCATTTTGCAGTTCTTCAGATCTGGGTAAGAATTGCCTATGACACTTATAAAAGTATAATTTTATTCTAGTTCTTTGAGATGCTGCCTTAGAACTACTGGGGTAAGTCCCAGAAATCTATAGGAACTAAACAACAACAAAAACCCAAACAAAACAAAACAAAACACACACACCCACACACACAAAGAAAGAAAAACGTAAAAAAGAAAGAAATAAAAAGAAAAAAATTAAAAATCAGCTGGGTGTAGTGGTGCATGCATTAATCCTAGCACTTTGGAAAGAGAGAGAGGCAGGTGGATCTCTATGAGTTTGAGGACAGCCTGGTTTACATAGTGAGCTCTAGGACAGCCAGATATACATAGTGAGACTCTATTTCAGAAACGAAATATACAAAGAAACACCACACAATAAACCAAAGCAAAAACAAAACAAAACAAACAAACAAACAAACAACAATCCCAAAATCATCAGAATCCTTTTTTCCCCAGAATTCTAGAAATTAGCCAGTTGATACAACCCAGAAAGCATTTATTCAAGGCATCACATCTTGGTAACAAAAACTACCATCATGGTTTTCCCCTAAGGTTTATTTTTATTTTTAAGTGTGTGTGTGTGTGTATGTGTGTATGTGTGTGTACACGTGCATGTTACCTAAGGAGGCCAGAGGAGGACATCATATCCCCTGGAGCTGGAGCTACAGGCATTTGTGAGCTGCCCTTATGGGAACACAATTCCAATCTCTGCAAAATCAGTATGCACTCATAAACTTTGAGCCATCTCTCCAGTCCTGGCATCCTGATGTTTTAAATTTGCTTTAAAACACCCCACCATCTCCAGCTCTTGGTATGCTTAAAAGCCAACAGGCAATACTGACAGGAAATCTGGTTATCTGGCAGCCACCAGAAAAGGGATAGATAGTACAGGAGCTCTTGTAAAGTCTACCATCCAGAGAATTCTCATCTCTTGACCTGTCTGGTGATTCCTTGAAAAACCCACTTGCAAGCTTGTCTCAGCTTACCTGACACGGGGCCCCATGAAACCTTTCCCAGGAGAATTTGTCAAAACCACTGGGAGGTGATTATTTGATGCCACAGATACCTGAGATGGTGAATAATCACTGAAGCAAGAACCAGATTTAAAAAAGAAAAGGCTTAAAATGAAAAGCTGGGCAATAGGACTGTCCTAGAGTTCTGACAAGCTCTGACACGTTCTAGAAATCTGGATGACTACTTGCATGTGGAACTGCGCATATGCTGAAGAGCAAGTGAAAAGGCCTCAGGGTTTCTCCTCTGGTTAACTTCTGGGCTCTGAACAAGCAAAAACTGTAAGCAAGGTCAAGTTCTTGACTATCTTGCTGAATGCTAAAGGCATGCCCCAATATGTGCATGGGACCCTTTGACATATAGTTACTGGTCCTAGTCATTTAATCTCCAGTTGGAAACTTCACAAACCAGACCAATACAACCCAAAAATACAGATGTTAGCAGAATTACTCCATAAGGTTCACTAAGCCAGCAGTGATCATAAACAGCAGCAGCAACAGAATCTGGTGGGAGGATGGACAAGGAACTTCTTTGTAAGTGCCATATTACTTAAAATGCCCAGTTATATGACTGGGGGTAAAACTCCATGGTCAAACATTTACCTAACATGAATTAGTTAGGCAGCACAGTAGAGTTCACCCTGATGGTAGGAGCAAGGGTGAGCAGACCCTGAGGGTGTGAGCCTTGGACAGCTGGCTCCACCACTTGTCTGCCCTGAGCTGACATGGGTGAGGGAGAAATGCCCTCACCCACCCCCTTGCCACAGATGGCAGGCAGGAGAGCTGGTCCCAAGGTCATCAAAGCAGGAGAGCTGTCCCTTCCCCTTGCCTACTGTGGCCCTTGGGAGAATCACACTTGTCTGGGAATCACAGTAGCGATGGCCCTGATGACATTTGTGTGGCTAAGCCAGCCCCAAGGGCATGAGAGCAGGAAGGCTGGCTCTGCTTCTTGTTGGTTGTGGCATTGAATGAGCCAGGTGGGGCAGGGCAGGACAGCTTGCCCAAGTGGTGTGGGTGCAGGAGAGTTGCAGGGTCACCAGTTCAGATACCCTCTCATTGGCTCACTCCAACATCTACCCCATTGATAAACTACTGGAGTGTGTGAAGGGGCCAAAACTACAGGATCTCCACGACACAGGGCAACAATATGACAGCCAAGAGGAGCCTCAGTAAAGTGCTAGTATTGCTAGTATAACAGAAGACAGAGGCCTTGAACCAGACCAATGAGTCATTGCAATGAGTACTTGTAAGCAAAGGAGTGTGGACAAAAGGGTATATTATGGGACACACTACAAGTTTCACAACAAGATTTTATTTCTCTGTTGGGGGAGGTTGCAAGGGTGGAGGGCAGGTATGAGAGGAGGAGGAGATGAAAGGGACTGGGGTGCATGATGTGAAATTCACAGAGAACCAACAAAAAGTTTTAAAAGAATCAGGTGCAGAACCTCCCCAGCACTCGGGGAGGCAGAGGCAGGCAGATCTCTGTGAGTTCAAGGACAGCCTGGTCTACAAAGTGAGCCCAAGGCTACAGAGAGAAACTCTGTCTCAAAACAATGTATGAGCTGGGACTGGGGAGATGGTCCAGTGCATACAGGCACTTGCAGCTGAGTCTGTTGTCTGGAGCTTAATGTTCCAGAGCCCACATGACAGAGACGAGAGAAGTAACTCCTGCAAGCGGTCCTCTGGTCTTCACTCATAAGCTGTGGCACCCATATGTATGGTGTGTGAATGTGTGAGTGGGCACATACATATACACACATACATACAGATACACATGATGAATAAATAAACGTAGCAAGCACACATAGGGTAACATGAACAGAAGCCATCTATGAGGAGGCTGAGATGTTTCTGTTGAGGCAGGACATTCATGAGGCTGAGGCTGGCTTCAACTTCACTAAGTAGCTGAAGCTGACCTTAAACTCCTGGTGATCCTCCTGTCTCCACCTCTCTAGTCCTGGGATCCAAATCCAGTACCACCATACTGAGCTTAAGAGATAGAATTGCTTGAAACAAAAGTATGAACTTTGGGATTCAAAAGCCCAATTAATGATAAATGAAAAATTTTAATTTACTAGAAGGACTCAACAGATTTGACCAAACAGGAAAAATGTAAAGAACTTAAAGACATATTAACTGAGATTTTTCCAGTCTGAGGAAAAGGAAGAAAAATGAGCAGATAAAAATAAACCTAGCCGGCCAGGCCTGATGATGCACACCTTTAATCCCAGCACTTGGGAGGCAGAGGCGGGCGGATCTCTGTGAGTTCCAGGCCAGCCTGGTCTACAAAGTGAGTCCAGGATGGCCAAGATAAAATAGAGAAACCCTGCCTCGAAAAACAAAACAAAACAAAAAAATAAATAAATAAAATAATCTACCTTAAGGAATATTGAATGGCTGAGAAACACTTAAAGAAATGCTCAACATCCTTAGTAATCAGAGAAATGCAAATCAAAACTGCTCTGAGATTCCATCTTAGATACGTCAGAATGGCTAAGATCAAAAACTCAAGAGACAGCATCTGTTGGGAAGGATGTGGAGAAAGGGGAACACTCCTCCATTGCTCGTGGGAGTGCAAACTTGTACAACCACTTTGGAAATCAATCTGGCACTTTCTCAGAAAATTGGGAATAGACCCACCTACACCATTCCTGGGCATATACCCAAAAGATGCTCCACCATACAACAAGGACATTTGTTCAACTATGTTCATAGCAGCCTGATTCATAATAGCCAGAATCTGGAAAAAAACCTAGATGTCCCTCAGTCAAAGAACGGATAAAGAAACTGTGGTACATTTACACAATAGAATACTTCGCAGCTATAAAAAAAAAAAAAAAGAAAGAAAGAAAGAAAGAAAGAAAAGGAAACCTTGAAATTTGCAGGCAAATGGATGGAACTTGAAATGATTATGTTGAGTAAGGTAACCCAGACTCAGAAAGACATGCATGTTATAAAGTCACTTATAGGTGGATAGAGATGTCCTCTGAGAGTCTCCACTCGGCATGGGATCGGGACAGATGCTGGGACTTGCTGCTGGACTCCAGGTGAGAGTGGTATGAAAGAATGGAGGGATAGAAGGATCCAGAGGGTTCAGGAGCCCCACAAGAAGCCCACCAAGGCTGGCGGCTCTGGAACCATGGGGGCGGGCTGCACAAACTGACACACCAACCAAGAACAACGCATGGAGTAAACCTAGACCCCCTGTTCAAATCTAGTTAACGGACAGCTCATTCTACATGGTTGGGGAGAGTGGGGACTGTCTCTGACATGAACTCTGGTGCCCCCAATTTGATCGCTTCCCCTTGGTGGTGAGGCCTAGTGCCACACAGAGGAAAAGGAAGCAGGCTATCCGGATGAGACCTGATAGGCTGTGGTCTATGGTCGGGGAGGAGGTCCCCTTCTGCAGAGGTCTAGGGGAGGGAACTAGGGAAAAAGAGGGAGGGGAAGGGGACAGGAAGATACACAAATGAGGGGACAACAATTGGGATGTAATCTGAATAAATTATAATAAAAATTATACAATAAAATAAACCTAGCCTCAGAGATCTTCAGGACACCACCAAATAAGCTGACATATACATCATGGATGTTTCAGAAGAGAGGGAGAAAGAAAGGACAGAAAACACACTTGAAAAATAGCTGAAAGCTCCTCGAATTTATTTTTAATTGATTAATTTACACACTCAAGAATGCCAAGAAGGGGCCAGCTATGGTGGTACATGCCTTTAATCTCATAATCTGAGGACTTGGGAAGCAGAGATAAGTGGACCTCTGTTGAGGTTAGCCTGGTCTACACTGGGAGTTTAAGGACAGCCAGGGTTACAAACAAACAAGGCCAACAGGGCTGGGAGGTTGACTCTGTGGGAAAACATTTGCTGTACAAGCTAGATGACCCAAGACCCAAAATTCTCTCTCTCTCTCTCTCTCTCTCTCTCTGTGTGTGTGTGTGTGTGTGTGTGTGTGTGTGTGTGTGTGTGTGTGTGTGTGTGTCTCCCTCCCTCCCTCTGTGTGTGTGTATGTGTGTGTGTGTTTGTGTGTGTGTGTGTAGGGCAGAAACTGGCTCTCCCCTTTCACCACATAGATTCTAGGGATAGAATAGAATTTAGGTCATATGGTTTAGCATCAAGTGCCACAAGAATGTTACTTTGCTTTTAGGAAAATGTTGCAATAAATACTGGAAAAGAAAATTAGGCTAGGCAGGAGGCTGAGGAAGAAGGATCCTAAGTTCAAGGCCAGCCTGGGCTGTGTGACAAGCACTATTTCAGCTCAAGATGCATAGCAGAACATTGTTTCAGAATAAGGAAGTGAGAGAGAAGAAGAGGAAAGGAAAGGAAAGGAGGTGAAGAGAGGGGAAGAGAGGGAAAGCGAGGGGAGGGGAGGAAAGGCGAGGGAAAGACGACCAAGAATACAGTTGAGAGGTGGAGTGTTTGCTTAGCATGGGTGATGCCCTAGCTTCATTTCTAGGTTCAAAAAGAAGAGAAAAGGGAGAGAAGAAAAAGAAATTTGATGTTTTCAGAGAAACAAAACTTGAGCACTATAGCAAGCAAACTGACGGTGACAAGAACTACAGACAGTGCTTCAGCATAAAATGAAAATACACTACATTGTAACCTGAGTCTTCATAAAGAGATAAAGAGCATCTATAAAAAGTAAGCATACAGGTTATCATAAAAGACAGGCCTGATGGTTATTTTGTAACTCTCTTCTATGTCTCACATGATTTAAAAGACAAGTGCATAGTGATGAATCAATGTGTCAGGGACGTGTACAGATACAATCTATGAATGATAGCAGAAAGGGAGGTAGGAAGGGTGGAGTTATATAGGAGAAAGTTCCTGCACAATCCTGAGACTGGGCTACAGACATCATCAGATCTAAATCTTATAAGACATGTAATTCTTGTGACAACCTCTAAGACAACTAAAAGTTACAGTCAAGATGACAAAAGGATTAAAAGAACACTTAGAAAATATTTACCTAACAGATAGGAAGTCATCAATGGAGGGAGGTGTGTTTGAAAAATTAAAAAAGTAAGCTGAGGTGAGCTTGAGGCAAACGGTGGTGTAATCTGAAAAGATGAAGTGGGAGACGGATGGGCGTAACCCTAGTGCTTACACAAAGCCCGTGAGCTATCGTAGGGAGTTCAAAATCTAGTCCAAAGGTACAAAAGGTCCTCCCTCCCTCTCTCCCTCTCTCTCCCCGCCTTCCCCCCATCTCTCTGTCTCTCTGTCCATCTGTCTGTCTCTCTCCCTCCCCCCCTTTCATCTCTCTGAACAGGTCTCTCAGAATGAACAGCAGACAGAGTCTGAAATGTGTCTTTTGTCTCCTAGGATCCCCTCACTTGACACGGGCAGACAGCAGTTAGAACTAAAAATAGGATCGCCGAGTAGTACCTGGGGTAGCGGATCATTAGACAGACCTCCAAGGACAGAAGTTTGAATTAGCAATAATTTATAGCATTGCTTTGGTTGTGAGAAGTGTGCACTTCAAAACACATGCACATTCTCTCTGTGTGTCTCTCTCTTTTTCTCTCTATCTCTCTCTGTCTCTGTCTTTCTCTGTGTCTCTCTCTCTGTCTTTCTCTCTGTGTGTCTCTCTATCTTGTCTGTCTGTC
Source organism: Acomys russatus (assembly GCF_903995435.1). Taxonomy (NCBI): domain Eukaryota; kingdom Metazoa; phylum Chordata; class Mammalia; order Rodentia; family Muridae; genus Acomys; species Acomys russatus. The sequence goes on from NC_067162.1 coordinate 35,949,128, forward strand.
CATCTATCTTTATCTCTCCTTGAGACAGAGTCTCACTAAGTATTCCTGGCCTGGAACTCACAGAGATCAGATGCACTTGCCTCTGCCCATCAAGTGCTGGAATTAAAAGCAGGGACCACTACTCATGGCCCAAAGAAGCCTGGATGTCACCTAAGGCTCTCGCATCACCCACAAGAACTGTGGTTGTAAAGTGCATTCCTACTGTGTTTACCCTTAACCATGTTTAGAGTTGAATGTCCACTTGGAAAGCTATTATAGTTGCGGGTTGTAGCGCTAAATCTACAAGGCTTAACTTTATAAAATGCTTCTTGCTGACAGCCCTGGACCAAGTCGGATACTTGTTCTGATGTCACAAAAGATGGAGCCACTTAAATCCTTGGCTCCCATCAAAGCTTCTACTGCAGGGCAAGTCCCTATAAGCACATTGCCTTGCAAGCTGGATAATTGGAGGCCTGGGGCAGCAGGGTTACCATCCTTGTTGGTTGGGAAGAGATTCCCTAGAGGAGATGGAAGTAAGCTCCAAAAATGTCTCCAAAGAAGCTCCAAAGCTCCCATGTCCTGGGAACGGGGACACGCACGGCCACACCTGGGATCTTTCTTCCCCACTCTCAGGTCATCAGGCTTGGTGGCCAGCACCTCTGAGCCATCTCACTAGCCAAATCTTTCTCTGTAGAAGTGACTTTCTAGAGGTGTACATTTGTTGCACAGAGTCTTGGTTTCACGAGAATATTTTCGTATATGTATATAATAAACGCTGACTACATTCCCTACTCCACCCCCACCCCACCCCACCCCCACCTCCGCCCTTTCCCTACCTTCATCATTCGGTTTATTTATTTCCTCCTTCAGATGAGGTTGGGCAGCAACTGACTCCTGTCGGCTGTCCTCTGGCCTCCACTCATGTGCCCCAGTGTAGTGACAATTTGGGGATTTTGGTTTCTTTAAAAACACAGAAATATTATAAGAATGCGTTTTCATTTTGATCCCAGGCTACGGGGCCGCTTTGGACGACAGCTGACTAGGATTTACCTTGTGCACTAGCAGAGGCTTCCTCTTGCCAGCTGCAGAGAGTTTCTGTGATTGTGTGATGTTTGGAATTCTGGGAACTTTTGAGAGGGTAGTTGTTGACCATTTAGGGAGGTTAGTTGTGGTTTGCTTGTAGCCGTGGTCAAAGAAAAAAAAAATAGATTCAGGGATTTTTCCTAATTCCCTCTCTCTTGCTTCTCTGCTATCTAGTGCTAAGGGGTCAGATGGTGGGGGGCAGGGATAAAAGGTGGGGAAAAGAAGAACACGCAAAGTAGTAAAGACTGCTCTACCCTGTGCAGCAGCCTTGGGCTGCAAACTCTATATTTTAACTGGAAACGATAAAGTTAAAGTTGGGGGTCAATTTATATGCCGGAAAATATGGAGTTAAAAAAAAAAATACATCTAAACAGGTACAGCCTAACAAAGTGGTTAATTTGAATTATCCCCACGAAGCCTTTTGTTTCCACATTGAGAATGGTGACATGGTTTGTTCTTAATTACACAGGATTATATAGTCTCATTTATGATATTGTACAGTAGACTGACTTAATTTTTTTTTGTACTTAGATCAACTGTTGACTTCAAAAAGCACTTGAGGGTACCACAGAGAAAACCAGAAAGAGCTGGCAAGATGGTTCAGTGGGTAAAGGTGCTTGCTGCCAAGCCTGGGCACCTAAAGGTGATCCCAGGACACACATGGTGAAAGGAGAAAACAAATTCCTCCAAGTTCTAACCTCCACACATTACTCTTCCCACAGTGAAAGGAGGGAGGGAGGGAGGGAGGGAGGGAGGGTAGGAGGGAAGGAGAGAGGAGGGGTAAGGGGAGAGGATTGCCAAGGCCTTACTTGACCCATAAGAAAGAATACCTTGTGTGACGTTGCCACTGTTTCCCTCGGGCACCCACCTTCCATCGTGACACCCACTTTACCAATACCAAGAATCTGCCAGGAGTGTCCGTTAATGATGGTGCACTTGCCTAGCATGCCCAAGGCCCTGGGTCTGATGCCCAGCACCGAGAAAACAAAAGAGACCCTATGTGCTCAGTCTGTGATTCTGGACAAGGCTGAGTCCCTGGCTCTGTGGGTCCTTGCCGTGGTCAGCCTGCACTCAGATGAAGCGGAGTCGGTGCTCTTGTTGTCTTTGGGAGACACACGGCTACACCCCTGCGATCCCAGTACTGGGGCGGTGGGGGCAAAGAGGATCCAACGTTCAAGGTCTCCCTGAGTTTCATACAAAGCTTGAGGCTAACCTGGGGTCTGAAAACAAATAAGACAGGGCTGCAAAGACCAATCAGCAGTTAAGAGCGTTTGCTGCTCTTTTAAGGACCCAGGTTCAGTTCTCGTCAGGTGGTTTATGGCTCCCTGCAACTCCAGTTCCCGGGGATCTAGGGTTCTCTTCTGACCTCTGTAAACACCCACATACATGAGACGCGTACACATGAACATCAATAAAATCAACCCTTAAAACGATGTCAGTACTTGTTTGTTTGTTTTGCCTGACTTAAGTGTATTAACTCACACTTCTGTAAGTTAGCAGTCCAAAAATGAGTATTTTGGACTAGAAGCAGGAGGCTGGAGGAAGAGCTGTGTTTCCTCTGGAGCCTCCAGAGGAAATTCTAGCTTCTAGAAATTTCCCACAATTCTTGCCTTACAGCCCCTTCGTCCATCTTCCAAACACAACAGCATGTGATTATATCTTTAAATCTCTTTTCTGCTTTTGACCTCCCTGTTTCTCTCATTTTCAGAAGGGGGCGGGCAGCTCAGTCTGGCCTTTGACTTGAACGTAGCTGGATCCTCCTCCTACGGCTGCCTAAGTATTAGCATTGCAGGCATGCACGCCAAGCCCAGCTTCTGTTTCGCTCCCAAAAGGATTTCTGTGATTCTGCCAGGCTACCTGCTTCATCTTCAATACCCGCCCCCGGACAGGGTCTCATTATGTAGCTTTGGCCATCCTGGAACTCACTACCTATGTAGAGCAGGCTGGCCTCAGACTCACAGAGATCCACCAACCTCTGCCTCTCGAGTGCTGGGACTAAAAGTCTTGCGCCACTAAGCCCAGCTCAGCTACCTTCTTAACTCAATCACATCTGCAGCATCTGTCTATCCTTTCGTATAAGGTAACACAAGCGCTGAGTTACGGAATTCGAATGTGCTCATCTTTGGGGAGTGAAGAATATGTGATGGTTCTGTGGGTGGCTTGGACAGACCTTAGGTCGAGAGGAACTGAACTGAACAGCCTGGGTTCTGTTCTTGTACCTTTTGGAAGCTCCAGGGTATAAAGCCAAGGATCAGCTGCTCTTCAAGGCCTCAGCTGTGGTGCAAAGGGAGTACGTGCAGGCAAGAATCCACCTGTCCTAGGCAGCCTGCCTGAGCCCTGAGGCTTTGGCGGGCCTTGAACTTCTGTTCTCACTTCCCGCTGATCTGTAAGCAATAAAGTTGCTTCACCCAACTTGTAGACCATCTCCTTTCAATTGGTTTGCGCAAGCAGTGGAGATCACAGCATGGGACGCTGTGGTAACCAGAGCCTACTGGGTTTGCTTCATGAGGAATATTACTATGCCCATCACATCAATATTTGATATTCTAAGCCATTTGAAATGATACTTCTAATAGTGGATAGAAAACAGAATTTCAAGCCAGATGTGGTGGTGGGTGTTTGTAATCCCAGGAGGGGGGAACGGAAGATCAGGAGTTCAAGGCTAGCCTCTGCTACATGAGGTCTTGCTCCAACAAAAACAAAACAAAGCACATTTTAAAAATCCCTTTCTCCCAACATTCAAGGATCATTGCTGGAAGGGGAGCAGAAAGAGTGTGAGAGTCAGAGGGGGTGGGTGACCACAAGGAAACAGCATCTTCCCGATACAGCAGGCAGCTGTGCAGATGAACTGAACTCATGCGCACGAAACCTGTGCAGGCTCAAGCCAGATCCCATCACAGAGAAAAAGGTGGACATGAAATCTCACTTCTAGTGGGGGGGGGGGGGGGTGAGAGAGAGAGAGAGAGAGAGAGAGAGAGAGAGAGAGAGAGAGAGAGAGAAGCAGCAGTGTTCTCTAAGGCTGTAGCCCCTGGTAAGACCAAGGCCTACAGTGGAAGGCCACACATCTAAAAATATTTGAGCAGCACAAATTGGGCTCTATGGGTTTAGAAACAACAACAATACAAAATTAGGATGGGGGTGGCCCTGGGAGGACTTGGGAGAAGGAGTGCATGTGATCAAAACACATTGTGTGAAATTATCAAAGATCTAAATGAGCTGCACAAACACCATTCAAAATGACTGGAGATGTTCATGACCCCTGCTTCGATGCCGGCCAAGGGACAGTGGGCTTTACTTGGTGGGGACAGGTCTGATTGCAAAGTACTTTACAGACCCAACAATACAGCAAGTAACGAAAACAGATAATCGAAGTCCCTGAGGCAAAAAGGAGTGGTTGGAATCAGAACAATAAATAAACACCCCCCCCCCCACTTTTTTTTCAAGACAGGGTCTCACTATGTAGCTCTGGCTGTCCTGGAACTCGCTGTGTAAACCAGGCTGGCCTTGAATTCACAGAGATCCGCCTCCCTCTGCCTCCCAAGTTCTGGGGTTAAAGGCACCACCACCACTCTGCTAAAAGCCATTTTTAAATAAATACCCATCTGAAAATATTAACTAAATATATGTCCTAAGCTGGAACATTACTGTGTAGACTCAACCATGCGTTTTGTTTTTAAACCGTATTTTAAAACTCTTACACTATTGTATAGAAGTTGTGTCTAGACTACTCTATGGAAGCGGGCAAGTTTTAATTGCAGGTGTAGAAATCCCACAAGGCTGAACTAACAACAGAAATGGGCTAAATAAAACAAGAGCCATTAGTAATGGAAGTGAGTTGCTTAGTTCCAATGTGGACAGGTCAGGTATCCTTAAACAGTATCTTTGCCTGAACGCTCAAGACCTCCTCTAACACCTCAGTGGCCGTCAGCATCTCACCGAGTGTGAAGACCTGAGAATGACCTTGTTACATCACAGCACCTTTGTAAATGAGCTCACTGTTGTCCCAATGGTCTCTCACCTATACATATTAAGAAATGGAGACAGCAGAGAGATAAGGAGTGGACGAGGCTACTAAAAAGCACACTCAGTGAAGCAGCCAAGTCACACTCTGCCTACTGTTGACCTACTAAGATGGTGATAAGCGGAGACATTGCTTTCATTTTTGTTGGCTATTTCTTTATCTTAAAAATATCCATAAAGATGAGACAGTTGGGCTAATGAAATGGCTCAGCAGGTAAAGGCAATTGCCTTTAAGCTGTAGAACCTACATGGTAGAAGAACAGAACCAACTCCCACAGGTTTTCCTCTGGCATCCACATGCACACCCTACCCACCATAATAAAGTAAAATAGGTACAGATGGTTTAAATGTTCAAGATGAAGAACTTAAACTAGAAGACACAGCTCTCATTTTGCTAGCCAATTAATCAATTACTTGGAGACAGGGGTCTCGAGTAGCCCAGGATGCCCTTAAGCTTACCAATGCCAAAGATGACATTGAACTTCGTCCTCTTCTATATCCCAAGGAGTAGGGTGGCAAGCACATGCCACAGTTCCTGGTTTATGTGGTGCTAGAGATCAAAACAAGGCAGCATTCATGCTGGGCAAACATTCTATCGGCTCGTGTACATCCCAAGACTGGCATTTTTCTAGCTCTAAGTTAGAATAGTCGCAATTAGCCACAGTACGTGGCTCAGCACTATCCTACACATAGAGAAAATGTATATAGACATCTAGGGAGCAAAGTCTTAGTAGGAACAGGCAACTCTGGGTTGCTTGTTCCAGTGAAGTGGCCAGTCCCCCACCTCTCGGCTGACCCTCATGGCTGTACCACACAGTTCCATGTCTCTTCGGATACGTAGGTCACAGCAGTCAGGGTGAGTCAGGATGCAGAAGGTGAAAGGTCCCTGGCAGAGTGGTATGGGGTGAAAGGGTCCTTCAGTTAATCCACTCAGTGACGCTGAGAGTCTCAGCATGAATTAACTTTATTCCATATAAGGCCTATTCCCCGCCCCCCCCCCCAATTCTGTCTGTGTAGCATCTTAAAAAGAAATGAAAAGTCAAATATGGCTAGAATTCAGCCATGTGGTGGTGTTGGCTTTGTCTCTACTCTTAGCAGCTGGGAGCCTAAACAGGAGGATGGTGAGTTCAAGGCCAGTCTGGACTACTCAGCAATGACTTGACAAAAGAAAAGAAGGGAAAAGAATAACATCAAAGCATTAAAAAATTCAATGAGTCACTCATAGGAATCGGGGAGGCTGGCTGAAATTAAAGTAGGTACAGAGTCACTGGGTTCTACCTGTGGAAATCAGAATGTAGATTCTGGTGGAGATAACATTTGAAAGATGAGACCATGTAAGTCCGTGGATTGAGAAGTTAATTCTTGTACGAAGTTGTGGCTTTGAGAGTCAAACGCAGAGCGCAGCCTGTGTTGGTTCACCTACAGTTTGACAGACTCAAGTTCCCACGGGCTGGCTGCCTTGGGCTGGCTGCCTGAATTACACACGAGGTGCCAAGTCTGAGACAGTCATCTGGCTTAGAAGGGCATTGAGAACAGGTAGGTGAGGTGAAGAAAGAGGATTTTGAAAGAGTGCATGCTGTGGAATCTCCCTGTTCCTTCCTGTTCAGTGTGTGTGACTTTCTGCTGTTCAGGACACCTAACAGCCCAGAGTTGCACAGGAAGATCTATTTATTCAAGTGTACCATCAATGGCTCTACTGAGGATGGACGCAGCCCCTTTTAAGACTCGGGTTTCACGGGGAAGGAAGAAAGGTTCCACTTTAGAACCAGGGTGAAGGATAAGTGGAGAGGGTCCTTCGGAGGAACTCAGGAGCGCGATGGGAAAGACCAAGCTGAACCTAGGCATGAGCTTTGGAGGCTGCTGCAAGGGTCTGGCCCTAGCACATAGTGGGTCTAACAAAATATGTTACTAAGCAATGATGAAGAAGAAGAAGTAGAAGAAGAAGAAGAAGAAGAAGAAGAAGAAGAAGAAGAAGAAGAAGAAGAAGAAGAAGAAGAAGAAGAAGAGAAGAAGAAGAAGAAGAAGAAAAAGAGCTATGTAACCAATTCTCAGACGATGGAAGTTCTGATTTTCTCAATGTCTAAGTTTGGTTTTTAACACACAGAGATGCTTTGAATCTCTGAGGGCACTCAGTCATGAGGCACACAATGGCACTTCTGGTCAACAATCTACAAGACATTTGACCCTAGTCCTGTAAGGTGATAAAGCTAAAGAATGGCAATTGCTGGTGACGTCATAGTCACCAGAACATCCCAGGGCCAATGAAATGGCTCAGTGGGTAAAGGGGCTTACTGTCAAGCCTGACAGCCTGACTCCCATCCCCGGAACCCATGCGGTGAAAGGAGAGAACCAACTCCTGAGAGTGTCCTCTGGCCTCCACGGGCTCACTGTGGCACACACATGAATATAAGCAAACCAGTAAATGTGATAAAGTAGACAAGTGACTATGGCAATTAAAAAAGAAAAGAACATCACAGTACAGCATAATACATGCGTAGTACATGCAGCATAGTACATGCAGGTCTGTGGCAATGCTGATACAAACAGACCCAGGCTAATGTGTGTGCTTGAATCCTGGTTTTTAACAAAAGTTTAAAAAGACTGGGGAGATGGCTCAGTGCGTAAGAACACTTGCCAGGAAAGAAAAAGGACCCAAGTTCAAGTCCTCAGCAACCACATTAAAAAGAAAAGTATGGCTGCACGCACATCTGCAGCCCCAGTGCTGCACAGGGCAGAGACAAGGGGATGGATGGAGCTCGCTGGCTGCCGGCCTCGCTCCAGGTTCTGTGAGAGACCCCTGTCTTAAGAGAATAAGGTGGAATGTGTCTCCAGAAACCAAAGCAAGCAAACCAGTCAACAGAACCAAGAGAGAGCTGCAAAACTGCTGCATTCGAAAAATCAGAAGAAAAAAAAAAAAAAAAAAGAAAAATCAGAAGAGATTTGACAACTAAATGTTGTCCGAATTAAAAAAAAAAAAAAAAAAAAAAAAAGGCCTTAGGTCATCACAGTGTAGCAGAATTGGCCCATGAATGGTGACAAAGAGACAACACATTTACGTGTGCGATTAAGGACTTGAGTAGGGTTAGCACACAGCTTAGTGATAATGCCTGCCTAACTGGCGTGAGGCCCTGGATTCAAAACCAACCTAAGCTACATAGTGAATTTGAGGCCAGCCTAGGCTACATAATGAAAGCCTATCTCAAAAAACGTTGAGGGGGTTATTTAGTTTATAAGACGGGAAAACATGGGTGCATATTAGGTATATGCTGGCATGTATAATGTAGTGGTGGAAAGCCAGTCCCTTAGGAAATACTTTGGCAGTTCTGTAACTAGTCAGTGCCCAAGTCCACTGTTGTTGGAAGCAAGGACAACCCTGAGATCTTAGGAAGGACAGCTCCAAGTGAGGTTGCCATTGTGGTTAGCGAAGCAGCAGCAGCAGCCACTCATATCGGCTTGGAGAATGGTTAGTAGTGTTTTTGGCTTGAGTGGTGTTCAGGGTTAGTCTGGCTTCAAATGCGACACCGGGGGGGTGGGGGGTGGCGTAAGTGTTTATATTGTAAGCTACTAAGTCTGCACTGCCTGGCAGTAGAAAATGAACATCATTAGTCTAAGAACAAGACAACTTAAATAATGTCTGTCCATCGACAGCTAAAGAGTCGGAAATGCTGGTAAAAAGCAATCCTGCATGCAAAGGTTCACGCCTTCGAGTGAACATATGTTTTCTGCTATGTATTTGTTTACAAATGTCACTCCCAGCTGGGTATGGTGGCACGCTCTTGTAATCCCAGCACTTGGGAAGCAGAGGTAAGGGGATTAGGAGTTCACAGTCATCCTCAGCTACATAGGGAGTTCAAGCTCAGCCAGGACACATAGAACCCTGTCTCCAAGACAACAACGACATTAAAAATCTATTTGTAAAATCACACATTTGGGGATGGAAAGATGGTTAGGCGGTTGGGAGCAAGGTCTCAAAGTCAATTGCCCTCAGTCACATCAGCCAGCTTGAGCTTATACCTCCAGCTCCACATGGTCTGTCTTGGCCTCAGAGAGCACCTGCACTCGTGTGTACAAAGCCACACATCAATACACATACTTGTTTTAAAAATTGAAAGAAATGAAGCTGAGCCTAGCACTCAGGAGGCCAGGGTGGGCGATCTCTGTGAGTTCCAGGACAGCCAGGGCCATGTAAACAAATACACAAAAACAAAAGCCCCAAATGAAAATTAAAACAAAGGTCTACATGCAAATGTTTTAACCCAGTGAGTGTGGCAAGACGTAGTAATAATAGATGAGAAAGATTTACCTGGGGTTAAAGAGATGGCTTCTTGGCTAAGGGCACTGGCGGCTCTTGCAAGAAGACCAGAGTTCAGGTCCCAACACCCACAGAGCAGCTCATAACTGTCTGTAACTCCAGCTCACACACACTTTTTAAAAAATATAAACCTTATAAGGTACTTAGCTTGAGTATAACTTGAATTTATTTTTTGATGACAAACCAACCTTCGCTTACTATAACTTTTTTACTTTATACACCTTAAAAAAAAAACAAAAACAAAAAAAAAAAAACAGACTCTCGGTGAAAGCTCTTCACCTAAAACACACTACACAGCTATACAATATGTTCTTTCTGTCTGTCTTTGTTCTATAATCCTTTAAAAACTTATTTCTTTGGTGTTTAATTTTTTTACTTTAAAAAATCTGTTTTTGTTTTGTGTATGTGAGTGTGTGTGGTGTGTGTGCAGGTGTGTGTGCAGGTACATGTGTCCGAGTGTATATGGGAAGGCCAGGGAGGCCACTGCCCTCGAACTCACAATCCATTTGCTCAGCCTCATCTCCAGACAGCAAGACCATAGTCTATATTTTTGTAGACCTGACAGTTTTACCCAAGGATTTTATAGAATGTCTCTTACTTGGGATTTCTCTGATTATTTATCTAGTGATAATCTGGGGTCCTGTGTTTAGGGGAGGCTGTGCTCAGAGGGTCAAAAGTTCTGTTCACATCACATCAATGTCTCTATCTCACAGGCCCTACTTTTATGTTAACCTTTATACCAATGATTCTCTCTCATGATTGACATGAGCCACTGTTGGTATTAATCTTTATATCAACTGTCTATCTCGTGGCTGACAAGAGTCGCTGTTGATGTTAACCTGATGACCTGAGTGAATTACATTTACAAAATTCTTGACATAAACAAGAACACAGGCCAGTAGTAGAGTCTCAGTGGACCCCCCTCCCCAAAGGAAATTGAGGTAATAAGACTGAGCACTGGGGGTTCAGGGAGACCCTGCTAAGACAGCATAAAGAACTCAAAGCCAGAGCATAAAGAACTTGGAAACATATTGGAGATTTGGAACATTATTTGGTCTCCACTGAGATAAGTAGTCATATCCACACTCCACAGTGAAAGAAACTCAGGCACAGAGCCCAAGACACAGACAGGAAGATTGAGACGCAAGTGCAGGTGGAGCCCCGTAGTCTTATTAATGATGCACACTGCTTCTCCAAGCTGAGCGTGATGACACCGACCTCAGTCCCAACACCTGAGAAGCAGAAGCAGGAGCATAGAGAGTACAAGGAGAGCTTGTGCCACACTGGCTTAAGAAACAACCAACAGAAAGATGCTATATCGGGCTGGAGAGATGGCTCAGCGGTTGCACCTCCAGAGGTCCTGAGTTCGATTCCCAGCAACCACATGGTAGCTCACAACCATCAATAATGAGATCTGATACCTTCTTCTGGCATTCAGGTGTACATGCAGGCAGGGCACTGAATACATAGTAATAAATTAATTAAAAAAAAAAGATGCTGTATCAAGATGCTATTGGTTATGCACAGTGCCTCTTCGGTGTTCTTTTGTCCTCATTTCCCTGGTGTCTTTGTTAGGGTTACTATTGCTGTGATAAAACACTGTGAACAAGCAAGCTGGGGAGGAAAGGGTTTATTTGGCTTACACTTCTGTATCACTGTTCATCATTGAAGGAACCCAGGGCAGAAAATCAAACAGGGCAGAAACATGGAGGCAGCAGCTGGTGCAGAGGCCATGGAGGGGTGCTGCTCATCAGCTTGCTCCCCATGGCTTGCTCAGCCTGCTTTCTTATAGAACCCAGGACCACAAGCCCAGGCACGTTACCACCCATGATGGGCTGGGCTCTCCACCATCAATCACTAACTAAGAAAACACTCTACAGCTTAATCTCATGTAAGCATTTTCTCAAATGAAGTTCCCTTCCTTCAGATCACTCTAGCTTGTGACAAGTTGACATAAAGCCAGCACACCTGGTCCCAGTAAGATAAGCATCTTTCCTTAGATAAATTAGCTACTGGATCACTTTCCCTTCAAAAATGTTTACATTTAGTATTAGGGACGGGGCATGTATCATGATGAGTGTGCAGAGGTCCAAAAGAGGTTTTCTCCTTCTACGAGGGAACCCAGAGATCAAACCCAGGTGCTTTTGACCCCCCAAGGCACCTAGCCAGCCCTGGACTTCTATCCAAGACGTCAGTTTTGACAGATGATACAAACAAGCCACAGAGAACACTTTCAGGTTTTCAGAGTCAGAGTTGGCCCATGGCTGGCAAGGTGGCATCTACGCTTAGGGGGGCTGGACCAACACCCACCAGAGTTGGGCTATAGAGCCGGGTTGTCTGTGGGTTGCTGTTCTATAGACTCCATTACCCAAAGTCATCCTTGGTTAGCAATTTCCAGAAATAAAGCATCACTCTTAGACTTTGGATTTGGAATGACTCCCAAAGGCTCCTGTGTTGAAAGTTTGATCCCAGCGCAGCAGGGTTCAGAGGTCAGGCTTTTGTAAGATGACTGAATCACAGGGCTCTGACCTCATCAATGGATTAGCTCATCAGAGGAGTCATAACTCAATGACATTATTGGGAAATGGTAGAGACTGTGGGAGCTAAGTCCTACTTGGAGGAGGCAGACCACCAGGAGAATGCCCTAGGAGGGCACATCTTGTCCCAATAGACCCTCCTTCCATTTCTCACTCCCCTCACCCCCCCCAATGCCCTCTGAGCAGTTTTGGTCCTCCTTATGTTCCCTGCCACAGTGTTCTGCTTTGTTTCAGGCCCAAAGCAATGGGTGCCAATTGATCATGGGATGAACACTCTGAGAATGTGAGCCAAGATAATGCATTCCTCCTTTAAGTTGAGTACCAAGTGTTTTGTCATGGAGATGGAGAACTCACACAAATGTAAACAGTGTGCCCTTCTGAGTAGCACTAGTCTCATGCTGTCCTGAACCATCTTGCTTGGACTAGGGTCACCCTTGGTACAGCGTATCCACACTTGATAACTATCTCAGATATCAGATGTCTGTCAGGGCATATTCCTTATTTTATTTAAGGCCCCCAAAGCACAAAAGTAATGATGTTGTTGGTCATTTGAATATGCTGGAGAAATGACATAACAATGCTTTAGTGAAAGATATGTTATTTTACTTATTTATGTTTGTGTGTCATGTGTGTGCATGTGGGGGCCAGAGGAGGGTGCTGTCTACCCTCCTCAATCATTCTCCATTAATTCCTTTGAGGCAGGGTCTCTCCCTCAACCTAGGCCTTGAGCCTTTTCAGTTGAGCCGGAAGTCAGAAACTCCAGGCAGTCCTCTTGTCTCCTCCCCTTCCTCCCGTGCCCAGGGCTGGGGTTACAGGCATTTACAGGGAGGCCTGATTTGTCATGTGGGGTCTGAACTCCAGGTCCACATGACTGTGAAGCAAGGTTCCCACTATCTGATCCATCTCTCAACCCCTATTCATTCTTGGCAATATGGAAAGAAAAAAAATTACACATACTAACATATTGAAGGTGATAGGATCTATGTAAAAGCAAAGCCTCTACTTGTGAAATTATGAAGGTACAGAAATTCATGCCAGTCCCTTTCTTTAATTCTTTTGGGGAAAAAAAAGGCTTTCCATATGGCCCAGGGTGATCTTGAGCTCATTTTGATCCTCCTGCCTCAGCCTCCCAAGTGCTAACGTCACAAGCACACAGCGCCACACTTGATGTCGTGCCAGCTTTCTACAGCGCCTCAGTATTCACCTATCTGTGCAGGGTGCCACTCCCTTGCCAACCATGCTTGGCCTCGGTTCAAAATTAGCACCTACATTTGCTAATTTCTCTTGCTGACTCCTTCACCCTGTCCTGACCTCTAGCCCTCTCCACTCTCTTCAAACAGCAGACATGCAAGGTCGTTGTGGGTGGCATACTTTTCTAAGGGTTGGTGGTGAAGGGTAGAAATAGGGGGGAAGGGAGCAGGGAGCATTTCACATTTAATGTGAAGGATTGCTCTTTAAGAAAGCAGTCAGGCCAGGCGTGGTAGCACACACCTTTTAATCCCAGCACTCAAGGAGTCAGAGGCAGGCGGATCGCTGTGTGTTCCAGGCCAGCTTGGTCTACAAAGCAGGTCCAGGACATCCAAGGCTACACAAAGAAACCCTGTCTAAAAAAAAAAAAAAAAAAGTAGTCAGGCACTGGCAAATTTTTCCTCCAGGGGACTAGGCCTTCCCACGTCCCCTTCACATTTCTTTTTTCTTTTTTTCTTTCTTTTTTTTTTTTTTTTTAAGATTTACTTATTATTTTGTATACAGTGGTCTGCCTGCATGTGCACCTGCAGGCCAAAAGAGGGCATCAGATCACATTATAGATGGTTGTGAGCCACCATGTGGTTGCTGGGAATTGAACTCAGGACCTCTGGAAGAGCAGGTGGCGCTCTTAACCACTGAGCCATCTCTCCAGCCCCGCATTTCTTTTTATTTTATTTTTGATGTTATAATATCATCACAACATTTCTCCCTTCCCCTTCCTCCAAATCCTCCAAATCCTTATAGCTACCTTCCCGCCTCCTTCAAACTCATGGCTTACACACACACACACACACACACACACACACACACACACACACACACACACACTAATTGTTAGTGCATGCATAATTGGATATATATATATATATATATTCCTAAATACAACCTGCTCCATCCATATGATATCCACATTTCTTTTTATCTCTTTTTTTCTATAGATTCCCCACTGAACATGAAAACTCTTATCATCTTAGTAGTCAGGGGAACAAAACAGAGCTTTTGTTTCATACTTTCTGCCTTCTGAGTACATAGCAGCTCTGTGCATAACACAGGCTGGCTCGGGTTTTTCCCTAGACAGACACTCCAAGGCAATGCCCACTCCTGAAGTGTGTTTCTCTCCCTGCCACCAGCTGCTACCCTTTAACTGAGCTGAAATCAGGGTCCTTGTAACTTGGATTCATTACTCCTGTTTTTCATTGTAAAAATATAGAATAAATTAATTTACTGTTAGTCATTGAAAGTCAGGGTTTTTTTCACCTTGTGTCTAAATCTACTCTTTACCAAATCAAAGATATCCTAATTTTTGCTGTAATTCTTTTTTTTCCCCTAAGACAGGTTCTCATGTAGCCCAGGCTAGCTCTGATCTGGAAGTGTGGCTGGGGATAACCTTAAACAGATCTTTCTGCTCTACTTCCCAAGTGCTGGGATTGTAGGCTTGTACCACCACATCTGGACGTATCAAACACTGGTTTTGTTGTTTTGAAACAAGTTCTCTCTATGTATCCCTGGCTATCTTGGAACTCTCTATGTGTGGCCTTGGTTGTCCTGGACTTGCTTTGTAGACTAGGCTGGCCTGGAACACACAGCGATCCTCCTGCCTCTGCCTCCCGAGTGCTAGGATTAAAGATGTGTGCCACCACCGCCAGGCCAAAATTTTTATAAATGTAAAATTCAGCTAAAAACGTCCAGTGATTTAATTTAAACACTAATGTGAGGGGCATGCTCATTCCTAATGAAGGGGTAGGATTTCACTCGGCGTTTACTTGCTGGGGGCCAGATTTGTTCAGTCACTGAATTGATTGGACGGCCTATAGAGAACATTTCAAAATCTGATTTACTGGCTAGGAGGATAGGATGAAGCATCAACAAAAAGACAAGGCCCTAGTCTGTGGTTGAGAGAGAGAGAGAGAGAGAGAGAGAGAGAGAGAGAGAGAGAGAGGGAGAGGGAGAGGGAGAGGGAGAGGGAGAGGGAGAGGGAGAGGGAGAGGGAGAGGGAGAGGGAGAGGGAGAGGGAGAGGGAGAGGGAGAGGGAGAGGGAGAGGGAGGGAGGGAGGGAGGGAGGGAAGGAGGGAGGGAGACACTAGCTGAGCACTGGCAGGCCAGCATCCCTCTGTGTCTCCTGCACACTGAGACCAGCAGCCTAAAGCTCTCTTGCTGTGGTGTACTATACACGCTGTGAATTTTGTCACAGCAAGGATTAAAGTGATTGGAACACTGAGCTTTCATTTTACAGCCAGAGAAGCAGGTGTAGACTTTTGGATTAACTTTGCACTTCCATCCTTAGTTCAGCGGGAATTGCTCAAATTTGTGAGAGCTCTGCTGCCCCCTGGTGTTAAATTTCAGCTTGAAAGACATAACTGTTCCCGGCCTGGAGCGAAGGCTAGGTGGCTCCAAGTCCTGGTTACTCTTACAGAGGACCAACCTCGGTTCCATTCCTAGCATCCACATAGGTGCTCACAACTGTCGGTAACTTCAGCCCCAAGGGATCCAACACCCTCTTCTGGCCTCCAAGGCACCAGGCACATATGTGGTGCATGTATATACACGCAGGCAAAACACTCACATACATGAATGTTCAGAAGGCCTAAACCTGAAAACCCTATGTTGTTACCTGCTCCCAGGATCTTGAGTGTGGCAGCTTATCCTGTGATCCCAGCCAGCATTGGGGGAGGGCTTCCATGGAGGGATCTGAGCCCAGATATCATCTTAGAAACAATTTTTCTTTCCAAAAGCTTTAAAGTAGGAAACGGGTGGGCGCCATTTAAATGTCATCACAGATCTCAGGTGTTTTGGAACTTTCCAAGAGGTGGGGGGGGGGGGGGAGTCGAATTTCTTCAATATGGTTGTGCTATGCCCCCTACAGGAGCCAAAAAGAACGTCAGCTGTTGAGATAGCTTCCTGATAAGAAAGAAGTCTCCTTATTCTTGCCACCGCTAGAGGACTTTTCATGTTTCCTTCTGCTTCGGATCTCCATTAGTGAAACATGGGAGGTATGCAGATGGCCTTGGGTTCTAGCCATCAACAGTTCTCTCTAAATTAAGAAGGTGCCATTGGCCAGGCCCTGGGCCTTTGACCTACTGCCGTTCCCAGTGTGGGTTCAAAGGCCACCTGCAGCTCAGACCAGTTCTTGCTGGGAGGGACTGGCGTGGGAAGCAGTGTTCCTGAATGAACGCTGCTGCCAAAGCAGACAAAACAAACCAGAAATCCGAGCAAAGATCTGTCATTTCCACACCACTCATTTCTTGTGCTCTCTATCCCGTCTTAGCTAATCACAGCAAAGTGAAGGCAGGAGGAACAGGAGACGCTGGTGGTTTATGCTGCTGTAGGAGGAAGATGGAAAAGCTGGCTTGGCTCTGTGGTCTGGTGCATGTGGAGGTGTGACGCTGGGTGCCTTTTTCTGTTGCTCTTCACCTTGTTACTTTAAGACAGGGATTGTCTTTGAGCCGGGAGTGCTAATTTGTCAGGTTTGGCAGCAATCTCCTTAACCCACCGAGCCATGCTGCTGGCCCCAGTGTTCCTTATATAGTTTTTGGTTAGCTCGGTGTGACGAGAGCTTACTATCCACAGGCCTTCTGGGGGAAGGAATGGTCAGTCCCTATCCTGGATCCCGAGTAGGACTGCAATACCTCAGAGGGCATCCTTGCTAGGGATCAATTTGTAACTTACCTCCTGGCTGGCTTCCAAAAGGCCACCCTTAAAGCAATTAGGAAAAAAAATCCAAAAGGCCATCCAGGACAAACTTGAAAACCTACCTCAAATAGGTAGGCCCTCCTACAACATACCTATCTGGATCCCAAGACCCCAGACAGAAACCAACTCCTTATGACCTGCTTCTTCTCCCAGAGCTTTCTTGACATTAGGGCCAAACTTAAACATCTAGAGAAAGGACCCCTGACTCTACAGGCGAAAGTCTTAGCCATGGCCTTCAAGGTGCACCATGGGAGAAAGGAGAAAAGCCTGAAAACAAAAGTACCTGGTGTTGCCAAGGCCTTTCGACTGGCCATAGCAGCTGCCCAGGCTCCCTGACCTCCCAAAGCCTGAGACCCTCTGGCTCCCCGCTTCAAATGCAGTTGGGAGGGCCACTGGGCCTAGGTCTGTCTGAACCCCTGTAAACTGTCACTTCCATCCCACTCCCCAACCCATAGCTGTGTGATCGCCCACAATCATGACCTGAGAGGGAAGCTGATGGAGGAACAGCCAGGGGATGGAGATCGCAGATGGCAATGAGTGCCATTCTCTCCAGAAGCAGGCTTCTGTGAGACAGCTCATTTAATTGGGGGGGCGTGGGGTGGGGAGTGGGTAGAGGCTTTTGGGGGGCGCCAAGGTGCTTGGAATGCCTTATTTGCATGAGGAGGAATTCCAGATGCTTATTGGTCATGACCTTATAAGGAGAGAGAAAGTTTAACCTGTACAGGTGATGTGACCACCTCCAAGATGGCAGAGGTGGGGGCCATAAGGCTATGTACACTGAGACACACAGGCCCAGAGCAGGAAGGGAGTCGTCCTATTCCTGCCGATTTCAGGATGAGACTTCTGGGGTTTGGACACGTCTCAACCCCACTCTTGCCCCAAACAGGCTCCCCTGATCCCACAGTAAACCATTCCAACCATACCCACAGTGCCACATTGGGCTGCTGACTGTCGTGTTCCTTGTGGCATGGAGGGCATCAAGGCCAGCTCACCCTCTAGCCAACCTCTTAGGTAAGCCACGGACAACTGAGGGGGCCCAGGCTCCCTTGACATGGCCACAGCCATCTCTGACAGGGAACCTTGGGTAGTCATTAAAGTATCAGGACAGCCCATCTCCAGAAGGAAGGTCCTGACAGAGTTCTAGGGACCCACATGACCTTCTCATTCCTCTATTGTTGGAGTGGGGAGACAGCCTTACCAGCCTCACCAAACCCTACCACTTGCTGTATCTTTAGAGGTGTGGTGGATTGAGTAGGAATGGCCCCATAGACTCATGCAGTTGAATGCTTGGCCCATAGGGTGTGGCACTATTAGGAGGCGTGGCCTTGCTAGACTAGGTGTGGCTTTGTTGGAGGAAGTATGTCAGGGGGGCGGGGGGAGGGGGGGCTCTGAGGCCTCGGAAGCGCAAGCCCAGACTCAGCGGCTCACTGTCTTTTCCTGCTGCCTGCAGATCAAGATGCAGAGCTCTCTGTTTCTTTACCAAATATGTCACCCAGACTCAATGCTCACTTTCTCTCCAAAGCCTCAGGGGGAACTGAAGCCTCTCATCTTTGACCTTTTAAGAAAAGAAATCTTCCACATCCCATGTCTTTCCCCAACCCCCATCTCCCCCCCACCCCCACTTAACACTCTCGCACTCTTCTCAGTTTAAAAACAAAAAACAAAAAAACCAACGGACTCTACCAACGGATCTTCAACTTATCAACTCAGTAGTGGCTCCTCTTCACCCTGTAGTACCCAAGCCCTATACTCTCCTCTCCACCACCTCCTCAGGGACCTCCTATTTCTTTGTCCTAGACCTCGAGGGTGCCTCCTTTCCCATTGCTCTCAATCTCCAGTTGCAAAACCTCTTTGCCTTTACTTGGAATGACCCAGATACTCATCCCTCTAGCCAGCTCACTTGGACCATCCTAGCCCAGGGGTTCCGGAACAGCTCGCATCTATTTGGCCAGGCTCTAGCCTCTGGTGTGTGCTCTCTTTGCCTCTTCCAAAAACCCAGGCTCATATAACATGGAGTCAATCTTCCCCTTTGTAATCTGTCCCTGTAAATTAGCCAGGCCAACACCTCTACCTTATTAAACATTCTATGTGGCCAGAATAGACGGTCTCACCCTCCAAGGTGCAGCTGTCCACCCCTCAGGTTACTTACCTGAGATCCCACTCACGAGGCCATTAACCTAGACAGAAAACACTTGATTCAGCCACTTACAGTCCCCACCACCAAGGGGGAAATTCAATCCTTCCTAGAGAGGTCTGGTTTCTCACACTCTTGGACTCCATTCTCTTTTTTTCTGCCTGCCCATTACATGAGGCAGCTCTTGGCACCGCATGCAAACCCCTACTTGTACCCAAGCCCTTTCATAAGCATCAATAGGCCCCTCCTCCAGGAGCTGGCCCTACATCTTGTGAACTTAACTCGTCTCTTCTCTCTCCGTGTTACAGAGAAGGAGGTATATGCCCTCAGAGTCCTGGGTCACCAGGTGGGACCTTCCTTTATGCCTGTTGCATACTTATTGAAAAAAATGGGACCACACTGTCCAAGGATGGGCACCTGGCCTGCAGGCTCTGGTGGCAGCCCAGCTTCTTACATGCGAATCAAGGAAGCTGACCTTCGGGCCATCCATTACTGTCTTGTCTCCTCACCGCCTGTCCACCTTCTAACACGCAGAGGTCTCCAAACACTGCTCCCTTTCCCAAGTCTCTCTTCAAGTGGTTTGGTAGCAGGTGCCACACTCATCGTTCATCCGTGCCCATGTGCCAACGTTTCCAACGGAGTCATGTCGTTGATCTGACTCTCTTAAGGGGCGTACGGGTCATTTGTTTCTGCTGGCTTCTGCCACCCATCGTATTTGGTTCCAAATTCCAGAGAGTCCACCACTTCAGCTGCTTCCTCCCTCTAACCATCCTCTCCTCACCTCCTCAGTAAGTGTCTTCTCTCTGGCTCCTGGAGGGCTGAACCACAAGGGCAACTCTCCAGTTATTGAGACACTTGCTTCTCTCCTTCTGTTGGAACTCTCCCTGTTTCTGTGCCTCCTCCCCTTAGAAGCTGCCTGCTAGGTCCCTCAGCTTCCTTTAGCCCTTCTGGGCCTCTGCAACCTCGTCTCTCTTGTCTCTCAGCTCTATCCTGGGAATCTCACAGCTTCTCTATGTCCTCCTGGGCTTCTCTCTTGCCTCTCAGCTCCCACCTTATAGAGCTTATAGAAACTCCCTCTGTCAGTTCATTTTGCAACCCTTCCTCTCTTCCTCCATGGACTCAGATTTTATAAAAATCCTCACTCTGCTACCACAAACAGCTTGGCTGCAAGACAGTCCAACGGTGGCAACTTCTGCCACTGCACAAACAAATGATCCAAAAATGATTCAAAAATCTTTTATATCAGACTGGAGAGATGACTCAGAGGTTAAGAGCACTGGCTGCTCTTCCAGAGGTCCCAAGTTCAATCCCCAGCAACCACATGGTGGCTCACAACCATCTATAATGAGACCTGATGCCCTCTTCTGGTATGCAGGTGTACATGCAAGCAAAACACTGTATATATAATAAATAAATCTTTTTTAAAATATTTTTTTCTAGGGCTGGAGAGATGGCTCAGTGGTTAAGAGCACTGGCTGTTCTTCCAGAAGTCCTGAGTTCAATTCCCAGCAAGCACATGGTGGCTCACAACCATCTGTAATATGACCTGACGCCCTCTTCTGGCATACAGGGGTACATGCAAATGGAGCACTCATATACAATAAATAAAATAAAATCTTTTTTTTTTTTTTTTTTTTTGAGACAGAGTTTCTCTGTGTAGCTTTGGCTGTCCTAGACTCGTTTTGTAGACCAGGCTGGCCTCGAACTCACAGCGATCCACCTACCTCTGCCTCCCAAGTGCTGGGATTAAAGGTGTGTGCCACCACGCCTGGCTGTGGTGTGGACTCTTAACCACCGTGCCATCTCTCCAGCCCACAGTTTTGTTTTTGAATAAGAAATTAGCAAAGCAGTCCACACAGCTGTAGTGGGTATCCCTACGTAGCAAAGCAACAAAACAAAGGGACTTGCTCTGGATAGAAAAAGTCAATCTTAAAAAGTTACACTACCATTCAGGGCAATTCCATTCCTTCCCACTCCCCCCTAGTCTCAGCAAGGCCTCCTACAACCAGACTGGCTTTAAATGTATCGCCAAGGATGACCTTGAGCTCCTGAGCCTCTTTTACCTTCCAATCCTGGGTTTTAAAGAGTGTGTTACCATGCTCAGGCCATTTCAGAACATTCCTGACATAATATTATCATTGCTCTATTAAAGAAATTACTGTCCAGGAAGTGGTGGTGCAGGCCTTCAATCCCAGGACTTGGGAGGCGGAGGCAGGTGGATCTTTGTAAATTGAGTTCCTAACCAGTGTGATCTATATAGTGAGTTCCAGGACATCCAGGGCTATACAGAGAAATCTTGTCTCAAGATAAATAAATAAATAAATAAATAAAGAAAGAAAGAAAGAAAGAAAGAAAGAAAGAAAGAAAGAAAGAAATGAAAAAGCTGGGTGCAGTGGTGCATGCCTGTAATCCCAGAGGCAGGCGGACCAGTCTGATCTACAAAAGTGAGTCCAGGACAGGCAAGGCCACACAGAGAAAACTTGACTGGAAAAACCAAAAAGAAAAAGAAAGAGGAAAGGAATTACTGATTGCACGCCTTTCGTCCCAGCACTTGGGAGGCAGAGGCAGGCAAATTGCTCTGAGTTCGAAGCCAGCCTGGTCTACAAAGTGAGTTCCAGGACAGCCACGGCCACACAGAGAAACCCTGTCTCAGTGGAAAGCAAAGAGCAGAAAGCAAAAGAGCAAGATAGCCAGGGTTGGCTGATGGCTCCCACTCATAAAGGTGCAAGCAAGCACACATGCAAACACGCATGCATTACACACAACAATTTTTAAAAATTAAGTCTGTGGCTCAAAACCAGCCTTGAGTATGAGTGGAGATATTTTTTCCTTCCATAGTTAAATTAGCTGTGTACATTTGACCTCTGCTCTGGTTCCTGACATAGGACTCCTAAAGCTCTTGTCATTTCCCTAGCAGGAGGGCTACCATGAGACTATTTTCAGTATTTGGTCCTGGCTGGCGTTGCTGACATTGAGCTCCTATGACCCCTGTCATTTCCTGAAATGACAGCAGTATCTTTTATTCTAATCCTATGACTCTTAAGGCACCTCGGGATATGGACTGGCTGCCAAGGAAACTGGCTGTATCCTGAGAGGCCTTACCCTTGACCTTGGGAGGAGAATGTTTAACCAGTGGCTGACAATTTTATCAACCATATGAGTCAGACCTACTTAACCCCCCCCCACACACACACACACAAAATGGGTTTGGGGACCGTCTGGGTTGCTGAAGATGTGGAGGTGTCTGGAGGTCGATGTCCAGGTGAGTGCTGGGAAATTCCTTGTCCCTCCCCATGTACTGTGCCTTAAGCATCCCTTCATCTAGATAGTTGTAACTTGTATACCATCCTTATAATAAATGCCACATGTAAGTAAAGCACTTCCCTGAGACATGTGTGTGTGTGTGTGTGTGTGTGTGTGTGTGTGTGTATACATGTATCTGGGTGTGCATACAAGTTGTCTGTGTGTGCATATGTGCACATGAGCAGATGGAGGAGGCTAGTGGTCAATGCCAGTTGTCTTCTTTTATTGATTTCCACCTCATACTTTGGAGACAGGATTTCTCCCTAATCCCAGAGCTCACAGGTTGGCTATACAGGCAGGCCAATGAGCTCTGGGGACCCACTTTGTCTCCACATACATGTGCCTCCAGAGTTGGGTTACAGACACATCTCACCACACCCCGCATTTTTAGTGCGGGTCCTGTAAACCCAAACTCAGGTCCTTGTGTTTGTGAAGGAGGCTCTTGAGCAACTGAACCATCTTCCAAGGTCCCTGGCTCCCACGTCCTGTGACAAGGTTTCATGTAGCCAAGCCTGACCTCAAACTCTCTGTTGACAAGGATGACCTAAAGATCCTGATCCTCCTGCCTCAGTTCCCTAAGTGTTGGGATTATAGGTGTGTATTGCTGTTTTAAGTGACGCTGGGACATCAAAGCCAAGGCCTCATGCATATGACATAAATATGCTGCCGACTGAACTACATCCCCAGCGCCTGTTTCTCTGGCCTCGGAGTGCCTTACTGTATCCAAAGTGGCAGTCAGTGGCCAGAAGAGCATCACACCTGAAGTGGAGTGGCCCTGTGTCTTTAACATCTAAAGTGAACCAAATGATGCTGGGAAGTGTCTTGGGGTATGGGGCACTTGGCCTACACATGTTGGGCACAAGGTGTAGTGTTAGGGAGTCCAAATGGGCATTAGCTAGCTGCTCGTTCTGGGCAAGTAAAGGATGAGGCAACGGCGAGGGCTGGATGCTGACACCACTCCGCACAGGCAGGGTGGGCAGGAGAGTCCCATACATGAAGCTCAAAGTGGGGGGAGGGGAAAGACACCCAATGGCAGCTTCTGAGTCCAGAAAAGACGGAGACTCCGGGCTACAGATAAAGCACAGACTCCCTGGCGCAGCATTCCGTCTCTACCTCTCCCCGGCCCTGCTTAACAGCTTCGGTCTGTGTTCCAATGATAAGCAACTGCACGTGCCTTCAATGCTGACTGTTCTCTGAGTCCTTGGCAAAGCCCTTCGTGTGCCCTTCCACTCTTTCCTACTGAAAACACTCAGCCATGTTGTTGTTCCCCCTGCCCCTGCCCCCACCCCACCGGGATGCCCTCAAGTCTTAGTTATTCCTTTTTTTCCCCCCTGGAGGCCAGAGCACAAGATATAGACACTTACATAAACACACTGCCCACTAGACTCCCCTCTGGCAGAGTCCACAGTATGCCACTCACCTCTTTTGCAGTGCCCACCTCACACTAAATGCTTGATAAATAAAACGAGACCTTTTGAAAAGAAAACTAACAACTCAGTAATGGGCCAACACAAACTTGCCAATATATAGGGTATCAATAGGTTTACTTCTTTTCTTTTTCCAAGACAGGGTCTTTGTGTTAGCCTTGACTGTTCTACACTCACTTTGTAGACCAGGCTGGCCTCGAATTCACAATGATCCACTGGCCTCTGCCTCCTGAGTGCTGGGATTAAAGGCATGCGCCACCATGCCCTGCTTTAGGTTTACTTCTAATTCTAACAAGAACACTGGATCCTAAGAATGAGGAAAACTGTGTGTTTTATACCCCTTTACCCTTTGAGTGTGTGTTTAACACCTGCTGCTTCTGGCTTTGAGGATGGAATGAAAACATAGTGGGCACGTGGTTTGTAGCCCCATGCCTTAAACTATTGCTCCAGCTAATGAAACTGATTCTAAATTTTTTTTTTTTTTTTTTTTTTTTTGGTTTTTTCAAGACAGGGTTTCTCTGTGTAGCCTTGGCCATCCTGGACTCGCTTTGTAGACCAGGCTGGCCTCAAACTTACAAAGATCCGCCTGCCTTTGCCTCCCGAGTGCTGAGGTTAAAGGTGTAGCCACCAACACCTGGCTTTCCATTGGTTTTGGTTTTTTTTTCTTAAGATTTATTTATTATTATTTATACAGTAGTCTACCTGCATACCAGAGGAGGGCCCAGATCGCATTATAGATGGTTGTGAGCCACCATGTGATTGCTGGGAATTGAACTCAGGACCTTGGGAAGAACAGATTGTGATCTTAACCTCTGAGCCATCTCTCCAGCCCCCTTTGGTATTTCAAGACAGGGTTTCTATGTGTAACAGCTCTGGCTGCCCTGGAACTCACTCTGTAGACCAGGCTGGCCTCAAAGTTCAGAGGTTCTCCTGCCTCTGCTTCCCAAATGCTGGGAGTAAAGGTATGCAAATAATAGTTTAAAGGTCAAACAGAGCCCAGATGTGGTGTTCGCCTGGAATCCTAGCACTCTGGAGGTAAGAGGTCTCAAATTTAAGGCTGGGTGTGTGTGTGTGTGTGTGTGTGATAAAATGATACCCTACAATAAACAAAAAAAAAATACAAATAATAAACAAACACAATAAACAAAACAAGGACTTAGCTACTTATAACTAACCATTGTAAGGTAGAGAGGATATTATCCCAGCCAGCATCCAGACCAACATGTTATTAAACACAGATTCGTTACAAAATACTAAAATCTTGTTCTGGTAACTTGAAAATGCAAAAAGAACTGACATATTGAGCGACGTTATATAATGTTCTGTATTTGTTTTGTGCATAATGAATGTTTTGTCTGCATGAATGTCTACACACCATGTGCATGCCTGGTGCTGGTAGAGGGCAGGATGAGAGTTAGAGATGGTTGTGAACTTCCATATGGGTGCTGGGAACTGAACTGCAAGATCAGCCAGTGTTCTTAACCGCTGAGCCATCTCTCCAGCCCCCTAAATAACATCCTAAACCTGAAATGACATCATAGTCACTAAGAAGGCTTTTTTGTTTTGGAAGTCAGTGCTTTTATAAAAAAAATAATGCACACAAGAAAACCATTTTAAGCCAGGTACGGTGGCACATGCTAATCCCAGCAGTCAGCGAGACCGAGGCAGGAAGATTGCTGTGAGTTCGAGGCTAGCCTGGTCTACAAAGCAAGTCTAGGACAGCCAAGACTACAACAGAGAAACCCTGCCTTGACAAAACAAACAAAAAGACTAAGAATCTCACTCAGCCTTTTGGGAAGAAAACCATCTCATTCTCAACAGGGGCAGGTTTTCCATTAGCTTCACAGTGGGGCAGAGGAAGAGACTGTTCTCTGCAAACGCTGTGAATTCACCGAGGACCCAAGAGAACCTGTATCTGTGTACATCAGTCCTCCTGTTCTGGGACCACCATCATGGCAGCATCAGCACACGCAAGGCCGGAAGAGTAAAGCACTAATAAGCCCAGATGTCCTGGCCCTTTCTCTCTCATCCTAGCACACCTGTCCACACATGCTGTTGAGACATAGTTCAAGATAAAGCTTAGGTCATGGAGTCTTTTGGCCAATCAGTAATGCAGGGGACAGGTGAACCCCAACTTTCATCATATGACTGCAAATGTGTGTGTACATACTGGTAAACAAATTACGCAAAACTGAATGTGTGTGTGTGTTAGTACGTGATCATTTCTCTCCCACATTATTTCACTTCCTTTAAATGACAATTTGAGAGCGGGAGAGATGGCTCAACAGCTAGGAGTCTTTGCTTTGCAATCATGAAGAGCCAAGTTAGGATCCCTGAACACACGTCTAACAATCACGGCGTCCTACAAACACCTGTAATTCTAGCACCAAGGGACCAGATGCCCTCTTCTGTCCCACACAGCATACACTCACACAACACACAGAGATTCACACACATGAGTAAAGTAAATCCTTAGAAATATAAAAGCCAGCTCTTATTTACAAGACTGCTCTCCTAATCCATTCATGGGTCTTAAATCATAGTTCCAAACAGTGTGATACACAACACGCTTATTGTGAGACATGTACAGGTTTTGGGGTGTGTGTGTGTGTGTGTGTGTGTGTGTGTGTGTGTGTGTGTGTGTGTGTGTGTTACT
The DNA here is from genome assembly GCF_903995435.1 of Acomys russatus. NCBI lineage: Eukaryota > Metazoa > Chordata > Mammalia > Rodentia > Muridae > Acomys > Acomys russatus. The sequence continues at coordinate 35,975,517 of NC_067162.1, forward strand.
GAGGATGGAACTCAGGCCTTGTGTATGCTAGGCAAGCATTCAATCACGAAGCTGCATGGCCAGATCCTGTTTTCATTATGTTTGTTTGTAAGACAGTGTATAAATCATATAACATTTATATAAATTAGGCTGACGTTCAGCTCACTATGTAGGCCAGGATGGTCTCAAACTTGCAATCCTGTCACCTTAGCCTCATGAATGAATGGAGTACAGACATGTGCAACCATACTCCGATGATACAAATTATTTATATCTCTCAGGTTCATCAATTTGGAATCATAAAAATGTTACATTTGGGGGGGGGGTTGTCCATTCACACACCACAGCACACAAGCGGAAGTCAGGGGACTACTTTGTGAGTGAGTTCTCCCTTCTATCACCTGGGTAAGGGGATCAAGGTTAGGTTATTAAGGATGGCAGCAAGCACCTTTCCCCGCTGAGCCACATCGCCAGCCCAAGTAATTTAAATTTCCAAGAGATGGGAATTTCAGTATAGTGTTATTTTGTTTTAGTTCTCTTCCCTGATGTAAAAACAGTGGAAATCCTGAAGGAGAGGATACAGATGACTTTTCAAGGGAGTTGAAGCAGAAGGCCGCCTGGGGCCCAGCCAGCCTGTCCAGATGCAGAGAGACCTCAGCGTCAATGCGGAAATGCAATCTCATTTCCCTTTTGCTAGAAGAAAATAATTATGAGACTCTTGCGGCTAGAAAGAATCTTACTGTCAGATCCTATTTCCTCCTGTCAGATGATCAAAGTCAAACAGCATTTCCTTTAGAAATCACGGGACTAATTCTAGTCCTGTCCAAAACAGTTAACCTCAATCCGAAGGACAATGCAAAATGAATCACCGAGACAGTTGGGTTCCTGTTTGTCTCTCTCAAACAAGTATAAAGTTTTATTAGTCAAGCGAAAGCAGATGGAGGAGAAACTTAAAAATATATACATCTTAAGAATTCCTTTTTTTGGTTTTCCAAGACAGGGTTTCTCTGTGTAGCCCCAGCAGTCCTGGACTTGCTTTACAGACCCACCTGCCTCCGCCTCACACAGTGCTGGGATTACAGGCGTGTGCCACCACTGCCAGGCTTCACCCTAAGAATTCTTAAGGGGTTGGGAATGTAAGTCAGTGATATGGCTGCTCATTAATGTGTGCCACGCCGTGAGTTCAAGTCCTGTACCAGGAAAAAGGATGAAGAACATCTGTACATCATATATTACACTTTAGTATTATATTTTATAAGGCCATCATCAAAGGTACCGACTTCTCGAGTCCCAGGTACCATAGGCTCACTTATAGATGAGAGTAATAGCCAGTGTCTTTTGGCTCAGGAGACTGTCTTTTGCAGCTGGCATATCTTTGAACTGGCATCTGGAGAGGGAGTCCAGGGCTCAGGGACATCTTGAAGGCTGACCCTGGCTCTGAAAACAGGTACTTTTCCTCATGAAAATATTCACTGTGTACTCAGCAGTCAGGGCAGGAGGACCAGTTCTGTGCATCTTCCTCCCTTCTTCCAGCACCATCCACGCCCCAACAGCCAAAGGGAAGGGACGGCCAAGGCTCTTGAGAAGCAGATGCTATGACAGTCTGTGAGGGGCTATGCTCTGCTCCTCAATCACTGGGGATAACCCAGGTTCTGGACCTTTCCACCAGCAGCAGCAGCAGCAGCAGAGCCTTCTCCAGAGTTTACAGAGTCCCATAGGATTTCTGACAGAGCCACCACCCCCTTGAGTTCAGAAGGTACTCTCCAGCAGGCAGTGGCAGCCACACCCAGTGGGACACACCTCCTGGGTCCGGAACCATTCCATCATGTGGCTTGTGTGGCCACCATGCCCACAGGTCAGGCAGAAGTTGGATGACCCCCGCACAGCCACATGGCAGATGGCACACTGGAACGTGAAGCCTTTGCAGATGGCACACTGCGTGCCTCGCACCTCACTCCGACAGTGGCTGCAGTACACGCCGAACTCTGGAAATGGGTGGAGACAGGCAAAGCAAGAGGCAGCATTAGTTTGGTTCTAATAAGAGAACCTCAGTATTGTTGGGTAAAAGACCATTCCTTCCTCCCGGGATTCTGTCAGGGTCTAGCAGACAGGTGGTTTGTCTTTTCTTTTGAGGTGGGGTCTTGTGTGGCCCAGGCTGACCTTGAGCTCACTGTGTAGCTGAGGAGGATCTTGAGTTCCTGATCCTCTTGCCTCTACCTCACGAGTGCTGGGATTACAAGCATAAAGCACCATGCCAGTTTTATGTGGTGCCAGGGATCAGGCCTGGCGTTTAGTGCACAACAGACAAACATTCCACCAACCGAGTGACCACCCAGCTCTGCGTGTGTGTGTGTGTGTGTGTGTGTGTGTGTGTGCGCGCGCGCGAGCGCGCGTGTGTGTGAATATATGGGTGTGAGTGCAGGTGATGTGCACCTGTATATGTTGAGGGCAGATGTCAACGTCGGGTGTCTGTCTTTCTTTACCGTTTGTCTCTATTTCTTCACTTGCCGGCTAGACTGGCTAGCTAGCGAGCAGCGAGCTCTGTCTCCCGGCAGATGTGTGTCATCACACTGGATTTTTACTTTGGTGTTCCGGATGCTGACTTGTTTATGTGGCAGGCACTTCACTGACCGCAACATCTCTTCATCCTCGCTCTCTTTCCTTTCTTCCTTTTTCTGTGTAATAGCCCTGGCTAGCCCGGACTCACTTTGTAGACCAGGCTGGCCTCGAACTCACATTGATCCACTGCCATCTGACTCCTGAGTGCTGGGATTAAAGGCATGCACCGCCATGCCCAGCTCAGTGTCTACTTGGTATGCTAGCCTACATGTTTCCAGCTCTCACTCCTGCTGCTCTGGGGCCATGCAGACTGCCAACCTGTCTGTGTGCCCTGTCTATTCTTCTCAGAACCATGCCCTTGCCACCTGACTCTACCCAAATCCTGGCTGTCTATGTTGGCCTCAAATGAAAGGCCATTTCTTAAGTTCTATGGCAACAGGAAAAGTAGGAATCGTGTCCCATTATTGCTTTCAGACTATGATGCATTGAGGCTGAGGCCATTTGGCTTCACCAACCTTTTCCCCTTTTCTCTACTGTCATCTCTCAACTTTCTACAGACATGCATGTCGTGCACGCGCGCGTGCACACACACACACACACACACACACACACACACACGAAAGACTGGTAGTCTTGGTCATCAGCTTCTCTCTACACTATTTCTTTTTTTAAAGATTATTTATTTATTTATTTATTTATTTATTTACCTACTTACTTATCATGTATACCGTGTTCAGCCTGCATGTACACCTGCAGGCCAGAAGAGGGCACCAGATCTCATTATAGGTGGTTGTGAGCCACCATGTGGTTGCTGGGAATTGAACTCAGGACTTCTAGATCAGCCAGCCAGTGCTCTAATCCTCTGAGCCATCTCTCCAGCCCCTCCACTCCATTTCTTAACAGGATCCTTGGTGTCTCTGAAATCCACCTCTTTGCCTGTCACACAACTGTCCTTTCTGCTTCCTCATGTCCTTTGCCCTCCCTAGTCCATGGCTCTGCCTCTTTTGTCTGTCTGCCCTTTTGGGCTGCACTTTCCTCTTTAGCCAGCCTGGAGCACCTGGGCTAATTTCATGACCCTGTTATTACAAGTATCTTCAGCTCCTTTACCCTTGGGAGTACCACCTGCCAAACTGCAACCCTGAATTAGCCACATCGCCTGCCCACGGCACATCAGCCCTTGGGAGCCAAGCCATGCTGAAGGCTCAACATCAAAAATTATGTGTGACTTTACACTCAGTGGCAGCAAAGGGCTCAGGCATGGAGTAACTCTGCTCTTCCTCCTTCCTCATGCCACAACCTTGGATCTCCGCCACATTCTGCAAACTTCTCCCATGTGCCTTTGCTGCTGCCTCTGGCCTGCTGTCCTCTCTTCTCACTTCCCTGAGAAAATGGAAACCTTTAAATGGGCTCTGGGAGAGCTTCATCTTCAGTAACACTTTGCACAGCTCTGGAGATGGCAGCTGCTCTCCTTCCTTCTGACAGTAGGAGCGATGGGACCTGGAGAGATGGATCCGCAGTGACGAGCTCTTGCTGTTTTCCTAAGGACCTGGGTTCGGTCCCCAGCACCCACATCATGGCTAAAACTACATATACACATGTAGGCAAAACACTCATGCACATAAAAGGAAATAAATCTTTATAAAATTAAAACTATAAAAAAGAGACTCTTATTTCCTTTCTCCATCTCTATCCTTCATCTTTTTGTTTTTGTTGTTTGAGACAGGGTTTCTCTGTGTAGCCTTGACTGTCCTGGACTCACTTTGTAGACCAGGCTGGCCTCGAACTCACAGCGATCCACCTGCCTCTGCCTCCCAAGTGCTGGGATTAAAGGCATGCGCCACCACGCCTGGCTTCAACAAAATTTTTAAAAAAAGGAAACACAGAGATCTGCCTGCCTCTGCCTCCTGAGTGCTGGGATCACAAGCATGCACCACTGTGCCCAGCATCTTTTTTTTTTTTTTTTTTAATGTATATAGTGATCTGTCTGCATATACACCTGTAGGCCAGAAGAGGGCACCAGATCACATTATAAATGATTGTGAGCCACCATGTGGTTGCTGGGAATTGAACTCACGACTTTTGGAAGAGAAGCCAGTGCTTTTAACCTGTGAGCCATCTCTCCAGCCCCGACAAAATGAATTTTATTTGTTTACTATTATTATTATTATCATTACTATTATCATTACTATTATTATTATTATTATTATTATTATTATTGGTTTTTCGAGACAGGGTCTCTCTGTGTAACCTTGGCTGTCCTGTAACTCGCTCTGTAGACCAGGCTGGCCTCAAACTCAGGGAGATCTGCCTGCCCCTGCCTCCCAAGTGCTGGGATTAAAGATGTGCACCACCACCACTCGGCTACAAAACGAATTCTTAAGTACCATATCCAAGCATTGTCTACTGGCTTCCCAGAGGGAAGGACTTCCCAGGCTTCTCTCTTCCAGCCTTCTCCACCATACCCAGCACCTGGCTCTGTCTCCCCAGCTCTGTCTTGGCTAGACCGCATTTGTCTCATACATTATTTACCTGAGCAAACATTATTCAAGTCATGTTCTATGACACTTTCCTTTCTTGCACATTTTGCTTTTCCCAGAATTAGTAACTACCTCATTCTTTCATTTGCTTAGTTTGCTATGTACTTATCAATAATTCATTGCCAAACTCTCCCTCAAGTGTCTTCTATAAATATGCCCAACAGTGGAAAACATTCTATTATTTTTTTCAGCTTCTCTCCTTGGAGCCAGTCTCTCTCCGGGTGTGTCGCAGTGCACACTCTCCATCAACTTTCTGGTCCCGTCAGGTCCTGGGCTGGATCTAGCCCTGCTTCTTAGGGACATGTTTTGCTTTGTACACGGCTGATAACTGCTTCTATGTTAGAAATCCCATTCCTGAGCATTCTGAAGAGTCTGCTGCCTGGTCATCCAGTTACCATGGCCAGTCTTTAGAGTTGATGCCCTTTACCTGCCTCATCCTTCATATCTGAACCCCTTTATCTTTCTGGAAGCTTCTAGGCCTCCTCTGGGTCCCCAGTCTTTCTCCATTTATTATGGTAGATGGAGCCAACCAATCTGCAAATGTGCTTCGTTTCTCTGCAGAACAAGCTTATAGTTTGCTGTTGGGCTCATGACCTGCTCTACAGGCGGGAAGGAAACTGGAGCATCCTCCAAGGGCCATCAAGCAAGACCAGCTTTTGCATTTCATCTTTGAGGCCGTCCCGGAGGACCAGGTACCCCTGAGTCCTACGCCATGGCAGTGTTCCGACTACAAGCTCAGGGTTTGGCTTGCTCGGGCCTCCTAAGTCAGCTATCAATAACTCATCCACTTCACGGCTCCCGGCTTATTGCCAATGTTACTTCTCCCTATGCAGTTAACACCTTTTCAAAACAAATCTGTGCAGATGCTTGCCAGGGTGTGAGGGAGGAAGAGAAACAATGGTCAGGCCGCTGGCTCCTCACCAAACTCACGGGTGTCTCATCCCAGCGCTCATCTTCCTCTTGGACACAACACTAAGTGCTCATTTCTCTCAAGGTCTAGGCTGGGAAGCCCCTCAATTGTGCTCCCTACACTCTCTCCTTTTCCATCTTAAATACATAAATACATTGTGTGTGTTGGGGAGGGGGAGGGTCTTACTATGTATCCCCTACCCTAGCTGGCCTCAAACTCAAAGATCCCCCTGCCTCTTCCTTCTGAGGCTTAAAAAAAAGTGTGTGCCACTATGCCTGGATAACGCACACACTCTAACAGGCTTACATACCAACTGTACAGTGAAGATACCAAATCACCAGCTCTTGAGAGCCAGATCACATCTGACTGAGCATGTGACTTCTCTAGACCCCTGCCTCATGACACTCGGTGTCCTTCCGTTAGTTTCTGTTTTAATGTTGCTATGTGCTCAGTGCATTAGCTGGAGACCCAGAAATCACCAAAGCTTTGTCTCTTCCTCAGTCCATATCCAATTTGTCAGCAAATCATACTAAGTCTACTCCTCTTTTGTTGTTAGTTTTGTCTTGTTGGTACTGTTTGTTTGTTTTTTGAGACAGGGTTTCTCTGCATTGCTCTGATTGTCTTGGAACTCACTTTATACACCAGGCTGGCCTCAAACTTACAGAGATTCAACTGTTTTCCATAAGCGCTGAGATTAAAGGCATGCTCCACCACTGCCCAGTTGAGTCTACTCCTTTTTAAAATAGATACTTTATTTTATGTGTGTGGGTGCTCTGCTCCTGCATGTGTGTGTGTGCACCATAGGTATGCGGTGTCCTCAGAGGCCTAAAAGGGCTTCAGGTCCTCTGGGTGGAGTCACAGACAAGTGTGACCACCGTATGCGTGATGGGAACTGAACCCAGTTCCTCTAGTGCCCTTTAGCCCTGAGCCATCTCTCCTGCCAAAGTATAGTTATCACAATTTTTTGTTTTTGTATTTTGTTTTTCGAGACAGGGTTTCTCTGTATAGCCTTTGCTGTCCTGGACTTGCTTCATAGACCAGGCTGGCTTCAGAACTCACAGAGATCCGCCTGCCTCTGCCTCCCCAGTGCTGGAATTAAAGACCTACACCACCAGCCGGGCGTGGTGGCGCACGCCTATAATCCCAGCACTCGGGAGGCAGAGGCAGATGGATCGCTGTGAGTTCGAGGCCAGCCTGGTCTACAAAGTGAGTCCAGGATGGCCAAGGCTACACAGAGAAACCCTGCCTCGAAAAACCAAAAAAAAAAAAACAATTTAAAGACCTACACCACCATGCCCGGCCAGTTACCACAATTTTTAATTGTTTACTCTTCCCCTCTGCTCTGTCATGTGCTTACCATGGGCTTGATACACAGTAGCTGAATATATTACTAATCATCTCTATTTCTTGTCTACATTGAGTACCATGTCTAAGACACTGCTGTCAGAACAGAAGGTGAATCTTGTTATGAAATACAAGGTTTCCAGAAGCTTAAAGAGACTCAAACACTTCAGAGTCTTCTGCCTATAAGTGAGAAGTTCAACCTTCCAAACCTAAGGTTACAGGCAAATTAGAGTACAAGGCCTTCTAGACAGTGACAGGAAGAGAAAAAGTTCATATTCACCGATCCCTTTGTGAGGGTCAGGAGGGCAGGACACAAACTTCAGCACTTCTGCTCGCTTCTCTCTCAGGCCCCAGCGGTAGAGGATCTCTCCGTAGCACTTCTTAAAGTCATCAAACTGCTGGGTATTGGCGGGGTCCAGGAGCCTGGATAAACCCAAAAGGTTCCCTATCAGTTCTTTAAGAGAAAAGCAAGCCCAATAGCTGATGGCATTTGATCTTAAACTCCATCTTCTGGAGGCCAGAGTTTGGCTCTGAAGCCATGGATTCTGCAGCTGCCACTGGGGAAGGTGGCTACCCTCTGTGGGAGATGGCTACCTCTTGTTTTTGTCATGCTGGTCGCGTTCCCGCTCTCGGGGGTCACTGTAGGTTAGGCTCCCAAAGCGGAGCTCTTCTGGTGAAGACTCTCCCCAAGGAGAAGATATGTGTTCTGTTTCTCTTCCCACTAAAAAAAAGCAAAAGGGAGGGTGGCAGTCAGGAGAGGCACGGAAACTAGGAAGCCTCTCCCACCCCTCCCCACACCCCAGTGCATCCCCCGCTTCACTCTCTGGAATCAAAATACTCCAAACTAAGAACTCGGAGGAATGGCATCCTGCAGTACGCTTCCCTAGCCATGCCTCTTTCCCGTATTTATCACCAAGAGGACCTGGTAATTAAGTGCACATGATAGCTAAGCAAATTATGGCATAATGATACAGTAGAATGCTACGCAACGGTGCATCACAGAAATTTGTTAAATGACATGAGAAAATGTTCACAATAAAATTAAAAGCGGAACACAGAACAGCAGAAATGAAATGACTACCCCATGCACACACACATAAGGGAGGAGGGGATAAAATGTTCTGGGATATTAATACACGTTATTAAGTGAGGGAGACTGAGCTATCAATCATTACAATTTTTTCTCTGACACCTTTTCTTTGTTCTTCATGTCATGTTCATGGACATGAAGTATATATGCGTGTTTGTGGGCGTGTGTGTGTGTGTGTGTGTGTGTGTGTGTGTGTGTACACAAATCTTTCTGTGTCGCTCAGGCTAGCCTTACACTCCCCTTGCCCAAGGTCTTGCTATGTTGCCCAAGATGGCCTCAGACTCCTGGGCTGTGTAATCCTGTTGTCTCAGCCTCCTGAGAAGCTGGGATTACAGGTATATATCACTACACCTGGCTCAAGTTCTATTTTCTTGTGTTGTTTTGTTTTGTTTTTCAAGACAGGGTTTCTCTGTGTAGCCTTGGCTGTCCTGGACTTGCTTTGTAGACCAGGCTAGCCTCAAACTCACAGCGACCCACTTGCCTCTGCCTCCTGAGTGCTGGGATTAAAGGCGTGCACCGTCACCGCCTGGCTCATGTTCTATTTTTATAATCAAGAAAATTAAGATCATTCCTGGGGGGGTGGATTTGCAAATAAGGCATGCGGAAGGATAAGAGGTGGGTTACTGCGGTGAACAAAGCAAGCCTCAGGGGTAGCCAAAGTCCAGTGCCGGCGGTGCTGTTCCCTCACCAACCTATGTTCCAGCCACCGGTGTTGCAGCCTGGGTCTGACATGCTGGAGCAGGACCCCGAGGAGGTGAAGCTGGGCTACAAGGGAGGAGGAACACACACTGCCATCAGAACACGGGCCACTGCCAAGCTACACTTTGGGGGCAGGGGAACAGACCTCAAGGGAAGCCAGAAAGCCACGAACTCACATATCGACTGTGGGATACCACGAGATTAGAAGATCGATTAGGGAAAGGCCCAAAGGGGTTTGGGAGCCCCTGAGGCCGGGACTGGGCTTCAAACACGCTGCACAGCATAGCCAGGGTCTGCACATCTCGGAGTTGGCAATAGTGAGCCAGTCTGTGAAATATGGAGGAGAAAAAGCAGGCCAAGAGGAGGGATGAAGGAGCAGCTGTTACCAGCCGTAAAGCTACTACTACTCTGGGCTAGGCTGGAGGATGTTCCACCCTTCCCTGACCTTCTCAGGAACAGGCCTTCCTACAGAGCCAAGGCCTCACCTACTATGAGACGGGTCTCATTTGTTTTGGCATAAAACTTCCAGAATGTCAGTGACAACCTAGATATGAATCTGAAGGCTTCGAGTGACATTCAGGTATGGGCTCTGACACAGCACAGCTCCAGAGCCGAGCAGACTGGCCTAGCATCTGAGAGAGGTGGGCCACACCCTCTCGTGCCCTCTCACACTCCCCAGCTCCAGGGAGAATCCCCCTGCTTTACGATAAGTTTCTATAGGCGTCCTTCATTTGACCGATACTCCAAGGAGGCGCTCAGAGAATGGGTTGGCAGGCCACCGACTCTGCTTCCTGGACTAAATAAGAATGAAAAGGAACACGTTCTCTCTCTCTCTCTCTCTCTCTCTCTCTCTCTCTCTCTCTCTCTCTCTCTCACACACACACACACACACACACACACACACACACACACACACACACACACACACACACACCTCTTAAGGACGAGGAGGCAATGAGGGCATGATCAGTTTCCCGGGTCTGGCCTCAACTAGCAGAAAAGTGAACCTCAGCTTGAAGCAGTGGGTTTTCTCTGCCCGATCCCTGAGCCTCACTGTGAGGAATAATACTTGAGTGTCTTACCTAATGGAACATTATTTTCTATGGTCTGACTCACTGTATTTCAGAGTAGTAAGTTGGACATAAACCCAAGGTCCTAGTATTGGGAGAACATGGACACCATTGCACAGTTCTGTCCTGTTTCCAGTGGCCAAACCACACAGCACCATGAAGGAACGTACCATCCCTAGAGCCCAGAGGGCCGTGCGCCCAGTGGTGCGAGTGAAGGACTAACACACTCTAAAGCACCACAGGACTCTTAGTGGTTTCCAACCCTTGTGAGTGACAACTGTTATTTAATGTCTCATGCTGCTAGAAGTTTATTCTGCACAGAGGCTACTTCCATGCTAAAAGCAAAGGGCCTTCTTCCCTTCACGCCTCTGGCCTCTGCGCCCCTCACTGCAGCAGTAACATTTAATGTGTTTACAGACCTATGATGCACTTCACTTATTTTCCTCACTTTTAGCACTCAGAACCTACAGGGACTCCAGCAGCTGTCGCCCAAATGGATGTCGAGCCCAAGGTGTTTCCAAATCTGGGTCAGACTTCGGACCAAGGCAAAGATCTGTAGCTACTGTAGCAAGCGACCAAACCTGGAGAGACCAAAGGAAGATGCTCAGACTCAAGCCACTGAAGAGATGAACAGAAAATGTAAGGGAGCCTGGTGTATTATCCCCTCCTACAGCCTGAAACCACACCACAGGGCGGGAAAAGCCAGGGGCTAGCTGATTTGCAGATTCTCTTAATGGGTCAGAGATGACATTTTAGCAGGATCCTCAGTGGCTGGATGTACAATGAAGCTGAAAAGCACTGGCCTTAACACTTCCATTAAAGGCCAAACATAGTGGCTCCTGCTTGCAACCCCAGACTTGGGAGGCTGAGGCTGCAGAGGGTTGGAGGAGGCAAGGATCCACAGTGAGTTCTACACCAGCATGTAGACTACATGGCAAAACCTCATCTCCTTAAACTAAAATAAGCAAGGAAAACCTTCTATTAAGCAACATTCGGAGAAATAACAAGCATAACAATTTCAAGGGGCCAGCATCTTTATCACTCCCGGCCTCTTCTGACGCTTCACTGGTGCACTGGAGCGGGAGACAGCAGGCAAGAGCAGGGTGCGCCCTTCTGGAGACCTATTCTTTACATAACAAATGGAAAACTTTGTTGCCTCCATCACAAAAGTTTTAGTGCACACTTTTTGTTTGTTTGTTTGTTTTTCGAGACAGGGTTTCTCTGTGTAGCCTTGGCTGTCCTAGACTCGCTTTGTAGACCAGGCTGGCCTCAAACTCACAGTGATCCACTTGCCTCTGCCTCCCGAGTGCTGGGGTTAAAGGCGTGCGCCACCACGCCCGGCATTTTAGTGCACTCTTGAGCTAAAGAACAGGCCAAGATGGAACACAACCTTGGCTTTCTTTATATTGACATGAAGTCTGATGACCACTCCAGACTCAAAACTGGGGCTTAGAATTGCCAAACAAATTCCAGCAGAGTCAATTAAGCCCAAGGCCTTCACTGACCATCAGAAAGAGCCCCAACCCTTTGAAACCTTCAAACACCTGAAGGCTAATCTTGGAAAATCTCTGTTTTCTTTGGTTTTGGAAAGGTGATCCAATCATTGTACCTGCTAACTGGAACACACTATCCTAACCCCAAAAGGAAGAAGATACAAATTTTGAGTCAAGTCTGTAATTTGAGACGAGCAAGGAAATAAAAATGGTGAAAAGAGAACATTAGGTATGTAAAACCAATAGCATGAGGGCAGCACACTGAAAGAGATAGATAAGCATTGCTCCAAGGAGGGACAAGCAGCTTACGCCCATCGCCATGACAACCAACCCACCCAGTCAACAGTTGCTCAAAGAAGCTAATGACTTTCTGGGGCAGGACAGGCCTTCTAGCTCGGCTGACGATAGTTGTGTTAGCTTCCCCTCTGTAACACACATCCCCTAAAGGCCTTCAACAGAATATAAACGGGAGGGACACAAAACAGTAGCCTTATCTTTCTCAAGGGCATGAAGAAAAACAGCAACAAAATTCTTCAAGCACTCATTGTCACTCATGTCATTTTCTGTCTTTAAACGGTGTCACAAATGACAGTCACAGAACAGCAACAGAAATGTACTAGGCATTTCCAATGACCAGACAGCTAAGAGAATTCACAAGTTTCACTTCACTGACTTCCTCATGACTTTAAGACTATTGTTCCATTTGACAGCAAGGAGCCTGAGGTTTAGAAAGACTGGGTGGCTTGCCTGGGGTCACACACAGGGGCAGGGCCAGGGCCGAGTCAAGCAGAGTCTTCCTGAGGACAAGAGCCCATCTTACTTAGACCGGGCTAGCCTTCCATACCAACCCTGCCAGAAAAGCACTGGGGGAGGGGAAAGAGAAGGAGTTGGGGAGAGGAGAAAGAAAAAGGAGAAAGGAAGGGAGAGAGGAGAGCAGTGAGGAAAAGAGGACGGCACGAAAGAGAAGAGGGTGAAGAAGAGGGAGCGAGAGCACACAGGGAGCGTCAGAAGGAAACTTTGCCCACAGAATGTGCTTTGGGAGCCGAGGGCTAGCCTTTGCCAGTCTCACCAACCCCATGGGGAAACTCTTCAGGTTCTCACTTCAGAAACACCCTCAAAGGGCACTGGAGAGATGGCTCAGAGGTTAAGAGCACTGGCTGATCTTCTAGAGGTCTTGAGTTCAATTCCCAGCAACCACATGGTGGCTCACAGCCATCTATGATGTGATCTGATGCCCTCTTCTGGCACACAGGGGTATATGCAGAGAGAGCACTGTATACATAATAATAAATAAATAAATCTTTAAAAAAAAAAAAACCTCAAAGGCTGAGGGTCTGTTAACTTGCCTGGGTTGTTCTCAAAGACTTCGAGCTGGACTCGGTCCCCACTGTAATTCCATGCTCTTCCTATCATATCATTTTGCCTTCTTAGTGTTCATAGAGTCTGGGTGGGCAGGGGTGATGGAAATACACTGAATCCATGAGGAGGTTCTTTTTTAAAGGGCTTCAGGGAGAGACGAGGTGATGCTCACTACTAGATGAATGGAAATCTCAGGGGTGATTTTAATCAAGAGAAGGCCTGAGTGTTGGTTCATTTAGTTGTAAGGTTAAACACTGAGCTGCTGGGACAACTGCTAGCCATTTCCAAATCTTGGTCTAACTGTCACCTAAAGAACAGAGTGAGATGAAGACAGGTTGTGACTGGCGGTTGCCCGGGGCTGATGGGAAGGACTGAAAGGCAAGGGTTTCTCTCTGGGTGATGAGAATGTTCTGACGGTTTCTGATGACAAGTGCACAACTGATGACACTACAACACAGTAACTAGCACATTTTATTTTTTATTTTATTTTTGGCTTTTTGAGACAGGGTTTCTCTGTGTAACCTTGGCTGGCCTTGAACTCACAGAGAGCCACCTACCTCTGTCTGGTGGCATGTGCTGGGATTAAAGGTGTGTGCCACCACCTCCCGGCTTGAAGTTTCTCTTTAGATTTCCTTTGCCAGTCAGTAGGGCTGGAGCAGCTTCCTAAGTCTTTACCTGGGAGATTTTTATTCTTAGTGCCAAGTGGGGAGATCCTTATTTGTTTGTTGTTTGCTTGTCTTAAACTATGTATGTTTCTTTTCTTTTTTTCTTACGGTTTTTGGAGATAGGGTTTCCCTATGTAGCCTTGCCTGTCCTGGAACCCACTCTGTAGACCAGGCTGGCCTTGAGCTCACAGAGATCTGCCTGCCTCTGCCTTAACTATGAGTGTTTCTATTTCAGTACCACAGTGACTGTTGTATGCCTAAATTTGAGTGTCTGTGTCTTTGTCCTTTTACCTCAGTTATTTTTAAAAATATTTCAAAAGAAAGTTTACCAGAGTGTTCTTCTAGATAGAGCTAGTTCCAGGACAGCCAAGACTACACAGAGAAACCCTGTCTTGAAAAACAAAACAAAACAAAAGAAACTTCAAAATGGGGACACACCCTATAGATGTCATTAAGGTACCAGTGTCATGGCTAGAGCCTTACCACCAGGGACTGCAATACCTGGACAAGGTCCTTCCTCCCAACAAGCATGGCAGAGGTGGCATTCTTCTGACACGTCTCCTGGGTATCGTTCACATTCAATCTGAAATTAAAACAGAGCAGGATTAAGAAGGTTTCCACTCTAATTTGCCAAGAATTCCTCCTGATTTAACAGACTAGAAAAGTTCCTCTTTGGTTGTCACTCAAAATGTTGCCTTCTATCTGACAAGGACAGAAGGGGTCACTAGAGCTGGTGCTACAGGGCTGTGGGTTCCTACCTTGGGGACAGGAAATCACTCCCCCCTTTCAGATAAGGAGGAGGCAGTAATTAGCCACCAGCTTTTCTGCTGAGTTCCCAAGGTTTGGGATTTAAATATGTGCGAACTACCTGTGATTTCCACATAACAAGTACCGAGCTGTGAGTGTACTGCAGAAGACAACACTTGGTTACATGTTCAAGTTCAGGAGGACTCAGGGACCCTGTAGGCCAGCCTCCATTCCTCTTGCCCTTCAACCAGAACAACTCGGCTGTGATCTGCTTTACACATTGGGTGTGGGAGGCAGAATTGCCAGAGAGGCCCCCCAGTATTCCTGGAAGACCGCTTTCATGGTTATATTACTAAGCCCTTGACCTGGAGTCTGTTGAAAGGCGCAATAGTCCACGTGGCCTAAGTCAGGCAGGACCTTCAAAAAACAGCGGTTCTGTCTGCCACTGCTGGTCTCAAAGATGAAATATGCCAAGTGCTCTACAGCTGTGAGGGTCTGAATTCAGCTAACTAAACTGGCTTGCCGGACTCTGAGCACTGGAAGAGACCACAGGGGGGCCAAGGTCACACTTTCAGCTAGGTGAGATCCTGGGCAAGGAGAGCCCACTGAAGCTAGGTGCCTGTCCCACAGAAACAGTGAGGTGATAAGTGGACACCCTCTGAAGCTGCAGTTTGTGGCCATTCGTTAGGCACCAACAAAAAGCTAACACACCGAGTTTCCTCAAAGCACCCCAAGCTTTAAGAAGGTTTGCAGATCCTAAATGACAAGCTTGGTGTCTGTAGTCTCAGACTTACATGTACAGCTCTCCCAGGGCCTTATGAACAGGAAGGAGGCAGGAGACATCCTGGATGATGACCTTGCCAGCAGCCTTAATGGGTCGATTGCCAGAGTCTGGGCCTTCCCGCTTACTCTTCCACCTCCTTGATTTCTAGGGGAGACGACAAGAGGTGAGCAATGCGGACTCTGGAGAGTGGGGACCCACAGTTGCAGAGTAAATCATATTCGGGTCATTGGCAATTGGCAGACTTTAAATTACATTGTGCCCACAATTACATGAATCAGCATCTGTAGGAAATAAAAAGGTAACAAGTGGCCGAGCTCTTGATCCAAGACCCTAACAGGAAAACAAGCACCTGCTGCAGGGCCAGTTACGTTCTGCAGGTGCTCAAAACAGACACTAGGAAGCCAGAATTAATTAATTAATTAATTTTTAAAACAGCAGGTAAAGAAGTTAGTAAAGACCCCCCCAAAATTTTGGGGTGGGGACTTGAAGGTGTTCAGTACTAAGTTCAAGGTTCTTGCCTGAAATGATTCAAAGTTTTTTTCTTCTTAGACAGTTTCAATGGGGTTTGTTGCTATTTTAAGTCAGACAGGACAGTGTGGGCTCTGCAAACATTAATGCATGGAAACAGAGAAACTTGGCAGCACAAGAACTGCCTTGGATTTTTAGCAGGCCTGAATCATTTCTGAAGGTCGAAGATACTTGGTTGGGAAAACTGGGTCTAGAGGTGGGAGACCACAGACATGTGTTTCAGCTCCCAGAGCTGTCTCAGGAAGTGGCTGTGAGGAGTCTGTTCATGTGGAATGACAAATGTCCTGGGAAACAAAAAGTTGCACAGTGTAGCCCCATCTGGTATCTTCAAAATGACAACCAGTCATGGGAGCAAAATCCTATTTTATTTCCAAAAGTTAAAAGAGAGGTCGCCAAAGTCATTCAACTAAGCAAGGGAGCAACCCATTTATTAACAAGGGAGGCATAAGGAGCAACTAAAAGGGGCGTGCAATTTGACATCAGAAAACTAAGGTACTGTGTGTTCTGGCTCAATATGGCCCTAGGCTATTTAATCCTAGTTAATCATTCACTGTGGATTTAGTCTCATGCCCGCCGATCTTCCTTTGCTTATTGGTAACCCGTGGCTTGTGCTGAGTTGTTATCCAATCTTGTGGCATTGTACCAAAGGGTACAATGACAAGACATGGATGCAAACTATATAAACTTAAAACTGCAACCGTCACCACTCCTGTTACCCACACAGTCACATTTCCACTAGTGATTTTTGTAGAATCACTCTTGCATCAATCTATGTCTAAAACCAGGCACTTCTGGTTACTGATGTCCCAACCAATGTCTCAAGTGTCTACTGTATTGACTTCCCATACCAATCAATATGGGTCCACCTCATAAATGTGGGCCACCTAGGTTCCAGGCAGGTAAGAGAGGTGGGCTAGCGGAACCATCTAGAAGTTGTTTATCATAATTTATCACTATCAATTTGGAGCCATGATCCATTTGATCGTAAGTAGCAGTTCTATTACTATTTGTTACTTATACACGCCTCTTGATTCTTCAACTCGAGGAGGGAGGGGGTGGGCGGTGGGGCTAACCAATTACTATGGGGTAAGCCCTCAGGCTTCTACATGCCTTGAAAAACTTCCATGTTCACGTTCCAGAACTACTATCTTTCTATCCAGCTGGGGTCCCATATGTGAAGGGCATGTCAGAGCGGCTGGAAGCAGGCAATGTTGGCAGGGGCTCTCACTGCATGGCCGGTTGCAGGGGTAACGTAGTGCACGGCTATCCTGCAGAGCAGCACAAATGTGTAGCCAGAAACTATACACTCACAAGTCTTGACAACTGACCATTTCACATGAAATTTAGAAGCCAGATTTTGTTTTCCAAAATCTGAGTATTATTGCCAAGACTGACAACTTGAGTTTGATCCCAGAACCCATTTAATGGGTTGTTCTCTGACCTTGGCGTGTGACCCATTTACACAAGTGCACACATGTGCACATACACACATAAATGTAAAAAGCTGTCCTTTTAATTTCTATGCCAAAAAGATTCCATTTGAAAGGGAATATGATCCATCTAGTGTATCTTCAGAATTGGACAGAAGACTTCTGAAACACTGTAAATATGAAGTCATTGTGGCTCCTTAGTACCAAAAAAAAAAAAAAAAAAAAAAAAAAAAAAACCAAAACCCAAAGCCCCAAAACCGAACAAACAAACAAAAAACCCAGTAAGAGCTGCTTGAATAGTTTAGCAACCCACAAAAGCTCATTTAATTATACAGCTGAAACAAATGGAGGCCTCGGGAAGAGTGGACAGGGCCTGCTAGCTTTTAGAGTACACTGAAAATAGCCACACTTTCCTGACTTTGAAAGCAAACCTAACAAAAGCATATTACTGATTATATAAGGCTCTCGTGCCAGGAGTAGCTCATTTGCAAGGAGATTAGCTCACTTGGCAACAGATAATGGAACAAGTCCAAGTATCTCCATATCTGACTTAGGATTTAAAGACTTTCCTGTTGTTCTTGCTTCTGGATGGTTCGTGCTGAGCTGGGAGGCACCTCGGCACAGCTCCATGGTATAGCGATATAAGCATCATTTTGTGAATGGAGATGGGAACCTTATACAAGGTCACAGCTTTGGAGCTGAAACTTGACTAGGCCTACCAACTGCAACACTCGTGTGTTTGTGTGTGTGGTATACATGTGTGTGAAGGTCAGAGGTCAACAGACATCTGGTATCTTCCTTAATTATACCTTTTGGGGATGGGGAGGAGACAGAGTCTCTCACTGAACCTGGAGCTCACAGACTGGGCTAGACTGGCCGGCTATAGCCTGACTCTGCCTACTCCCAGTGCTAGGGCTACTGACCCGGGCCTGGTCACTGTGCCTGGCTTTTATACTGGTGCTAGCGATCTGAATACAGGTCCTCTTGCTTCTGTGGCAGGCACTTTACCACCTAAGCCACATATCCAGCCCCAGCTAAGACCATTTTTGCGGTCCCGAGTTCAATTCCCAGCAACCACATGGTGGCTCACAACCACCTGTAATGAGATTTGGTGCCTTCTTGTGGTGGGCAGGCACACATGTGGGCAGAATACTGTATAAATAATAGATAAATCTAAAAAACAAAAAAATCAACCAAGGGAAAAAACTTAAGTCCTAAGTCATTTGGTCTGTCTTTAAGCAGATCAGTTTCTGTACATAAAGAGATTGGCATTTGATTCTAATGATGCAGATCCTAAAGCATCCTTCTGTAGTTACTTTTCCTATTACTTTTCAAGCATCATGAGTGCATTCTGCTAACCCAGGATAGTTTGCTGAAGGCCTGGCTTTGTCCTTAACATCTTGCAGGTACCTCAGGGGCCTCTGCTGTTTGCACAGCGGTTAAGTAACAGCACTAGATTTCTCTTGGGAGCCTCTAGTCTTAAGAGAATAGTGGTACACAGTTTTCCCTGGGGCAAGCCATATTCAGTCAAGGACGTTGGGTTTCAAGGTAAGCTTGAGAATGTGCTGTGTGTGTGTGTGTGTGTGTGTGTGTGTCTGTGTGTGTGTGTACAGGCACATGTGAGCACACTCTCTCTTTTGTGAGTTTATTTAGAGTCCAGAGATGTCTTAAGACTCTTCTCCCATTTTCGGGTTGCAGAGATCAGGAGAGATAAACAAATTTGAGCCGTCAATTCCTTGAAAACAGAGAGGCAGTGGTCTTCAGTAACCTTCTGCAATTATCTATCCCTCGTTGAATTATGGAAATCGGCCTGTATTTCCTGGGACTGCATGAGACAACAAGCTTCTAGCAGTTTCCAACTGATATGTATTGGGTGTCTACAAAATGCCTGTGGGACCTCACACAGCTGTATCAGCCTGCTATAAAAGAAGGTTCCCCAACATAAGGTCACCCTAATTTTACCTGCCATCAGGGATAAAATACATAGTGCAGTTATGGGACAGCACTAGTGCTTTTGTTTCTGTGGGGTTTTAACTGTTTGTTTGTTTTAATTTAGCAAAGAATAACTGTAAAACGTTCCTCAAAATCCTGCAGGGGCAAAACAGCGGTGTCTGTTCTTTTGTTTGTTTGTTTTTCATTTTATAGGATAGCAGTTCTACTGTCTCCCCTTTAGCTTACATGGATCACTCACTGAGCCATTGGACGGCCAATTATAGAAATTCAAACATAACAAACCTGCCTAAATGAAAACATGATAAATCTTTAAACGGATGGTAGCTGAGGCCTTAGGTCCCTGGTAAGAAGATAAATAAGAAACATTCCTACCCCATCAGTTTTCCTGAAACCTAACTTTCTCCTTAATACTCTCTGCTGTCTGCACACCTGTCAAGTAACATCGCTGGGTTTCTCTTTGGAGTCTCTGCTTATAGCGAGCACAGACATACAAGGCTGAGGTGCAGTTACTCTGTGCAGGTCAGGGAAGGGCACCCCGGTCTAACACTTTGCCCTCCTACACTGCTCCAGCCCCATCCAGATAGGACTCAAGGTGGATTCCTTTCTGTACGGCAAAATGGTACCTCTGGGAGGCAAGACTCTCTGCCTTTCTGGTCTTTCCTGTGCTCCATCAACAGAAAATGCCCTTTCTCACAGGAGTATGAGAAGAGACTGAGGGGAGAGAGACAAAGCAAGGCAGACAGGTTATTGCACGGTGAGCTCTGGGATGCCCTTTGAACACCCTGGCGAGGCAGCCGTGGAGGATGGCAGAGGACAGGAGAGGAAGGAAGGGCTGGGGGGAGGGGAGCCACTAAATGACAACCACTAGCCAGCTCGTGACTGCACCACTACTGTTACTGCTACAACAGGAGGCAACATCGATGCCAGTAAACGGGTTAAATGTCAGAATAGCCCAAGAATAAGCCACCAACTGCTTCGCAGCAACCCCATCAACAATGCGCAATCAGCAGAGTGGGCAGGGAGCTCCTATTTAAAGAGCGCTGGAAACGGGATTCTGCAAACCAGTGAGACTCAGCAAGAGAGCTGAATCAAGCAGCTCTCTGCGGAAAGAGGCCACGCTGGTGGTTCCTTCTGCAAGCTGGTGAGCAGTGGCTCCTGCTACTCCAGGCTCCTGGTTTCAACTGGTTTTTATAGGAAACGGGTATTGGTCAGTTGTTCTAAGCGCTCTTTATAGCAAACAAAATTGACACAAGGTCTCAAGGCTGCCTTGAGGATGCCTTGTCACTACTGAAACATGAAGGAGGCGGGAGAGGAAGACAGAAGAGGGAGATGGCCAATAGGAGTGAGTAGGGAAGGGAGGAAAGGAACACAGGATGTCCATAGCAAATTTTATTAAGGATGGAAAATACCAATGGGAAGAAGAAAAATTTGTTCCAGAAAATACCCAAAGGATGAAACCAGCTCATGGAGCATGCCAATGAAGCAAGCAGGTTCTTCCTTCTCTGAATCAGACCAAGACTATAAAAACTAAATGGCAAAGTCTCTTCTATCTTCCTCTGCTCCCCCCACCCCATGCTAAAGGTGGGCTTTTGAAAGCTCCATGCAATTTGCAGAAGTGCCCCAAGTGGTGTCAGGTGAGCTGAAGCCATTTGATCAGGGTCTCATCCAACATCCCAGGAGTGAGTTTCATTTGCAAAGAAGCCCGTTAGTGAACCTTAAGTGTTTACCCATTTGAAATACCATGACCGGCAAGGAGGCAGTCCTTAGTGCCTGCCTCCCCAGGGCAAAAAATTTATTGTTGCTGGTCCTGAACACCAGCTAGCCTGTTATTCAGGTTCCTCAAAGCCAGGCAGGTGGCATTTTATTCTTGGGCCTTTGGTAGAGACAGGATTAGTCAAGGAGAGCATTTGCACAGCGCACAGTACCGGGAAGTCGTTAATTGCTTGTATGGACCAACGTCGCCGGGCAGAGCGAGGAGACATCTGTGCGTGAAAACGTTACACCCAGGAAGAGGAAAAAAAACACCAAGAAAATTAAAAGGGAAAAATATAGAATAAAATGAAAGTTTCCCCCACATCTGATGGATTTATAGGTATATATGCTGCAAAATGGGAAACTGGGGCAGTGTCTGTGCCCCTGCCCTCCCCCAACCCACCTGCCTCAAGTTCTGTTGCTCTTTAGTCTTTAGTTACTGTGCAGGGATATAAGCAGACTGGCGTCAACTGATGAAGGTATAAGGGACTCTTATGATGCCTGAGGTCCCACTACAAGTGGAGAAACAAGCAAAGAGGTCCCCTTCACCTCACAGGGGTGAAGAACACAGTCTTGCTCTTGCTAGGCTCAGTCCCCAGTGTGGCTGGGGAGCAATGAGCCAAGGCTGCAAAGCTAAGTTCTGGACAATGCTGGGGAAATAAAGGAAGCTGAGGAGGGCGCTCTCTGTGCACTCCAGCTAGCCTGGGGGCTCTGGTATGGGGTGGGCTATATACCACACTGACCATGGAAATCGGATGCCACTCTGTTAATTTAAAGGCCTCTTCAGTTACTTACATCCGCACTATTTTAATAACATAAACTGAAGCAGAGATGAGAAGCTGCAAATCTGGAAAACGCCTGGAGGCCAATGCTCAGCATTTATTAGGAGTTCCAGGATAAACACTATTTCTTGGGCTGGTAATCACTGGCCTATTTGCCAAATGTGCCCTTGTGAGTATCTGTGCTTTCTGACCTATGAGAGACTTGACAGATTTTTTTTTTCCCCCAGGGAGGTTTGGGGGTTCAAGATAGTGTTTCCCTGTGTAGCCTTGGCTGTCCTGGACTCACTTTGTAGACCAGGCTGGCCTCGAACTCACAGAGATCTGCTTGCCTCTGCCTCCAAGTGCTGGGATTATAGGCGTGCGCCACCACACCTGGCTCCACAGGTCTTTAGGTCACTCACACTTAAGTTTTTAGTAACAAACCTTGTCATTTCATCTAAAGAACACTGGGTGAGTATAAATTCAGCCTAAGCCAGGCAGATTAAAAACACAAGAGGCATAAAGCACAGTTGTCAGGCGGCTGCGTGAGACTGCAACCTCAGTGCAGTTCCTCCTTACTAGGCCTTAGTCCTTCCGCCTCCCTCACGTAACGCTCTCGGGGGCTGAGATCTAAAAGGATAGAAAAGTACACAGGAGAAAAATGTGGACACACAAAATTTCAGTTAGCTGGAAACATTTCCAGACTGAAAGTAATAAAATGACAGCATTTCTCCCTGAGGAGAAAACAGTCCTCGAGAATTTCTGACGTCTGTGTGGAGGACCATGCCCGCTATGGAAGAGAGCATGGGCGTCATTGCTTTAGATGCCCGCTCTATTTAAACAGGATAAAGCATGAACAAGCCTCGGGGAGAGATGAGGCTTTTTCAAATTAAGCACAAAACAATTGACATTCGTTTTTGGCATCTTTAAATACATTGAACCACATGAGACTTTTAGATCAAAGGTGGTCAAATTTAACCAAGTGCCCACAGTTTACCTCCGAGATTATTATATGCCACTATTTAAAGGGTCCCCTCCCCCACTCTAGGGCTCCTGAAGGTCTTACAGTGTTCTGCTTCTTGACTTGGCTGTATGTTAATCCTCTAAACTATGTCACTGTGCATATGGTATAGATCAGCACAAAGGTTCCATGCTACACTACGATTAAAAAAAAAGTGCTCCCCATTTTATTTGGTTGTTGTGTAAAATAAACCTTAAAGGCAACTTCCTACGTCAGGGCAGACTACTAGAACAGCCCATTTCCTGTGGAGGAAACAGCACTCTAGCAAGTGTCCCACACTGAAATCTCACGGTCCTCCCTAGCTGCTAGGATGACCAGTCCATGCTCCCTTGGTGCCTCTTCATGAACACAGTGTTGGTGGTGAGAAAGGCCAGAGCAGTGTGGCCATCAATGGGGGCATCACTGATGTCGCTGTCCTGGAACCATAGACACTCGGACTGTGGTGGGCTTTCCATGAGCACAAGGTCAAATACGGGGGCCAGTCTATTCCAGCCAATCAAATACATGCATGGGTGGCAGCAAGTGACATGATTAAAAGGGCATTCAGACTTGTCTCTGGCTCAAGGATCTCTTCAAACTGGCTCTGATACTAAATAAAACCCTCATTTACCTAACCATAAGGTGTTTTTGGGTTTTTTTTTGTTTTGTTTTTTGGTTTGATTTGGTTTTTCCGAGACAGGGCTTCTCTGTGTAGCCTTGGCTGTCCTGGACTCGCTTTGTAGATCAGGCTGGCCTTGAACTCACAGCGATCCACCTGCCTCTGCCTCCCGAGTGCTGGGATTAAAGGCATGTGCCACCACCGCCCAGCTACCTAACCATAAATTACATGGCTTTTATGCCAACTAAGTGTTCCAACTATCAAATCTTCTACCCTGTTAACAGCAGTCTTGCAGAAAAAGGGAGATAGAAACTATTTTTCATTTTGTTTTGTCTTTCAAGACAGGGTTTCTCTGTGTATCCTTGGCTGTCCTGGAACTCATTCTGTAGACCAGGTAGCCTTGAACTCACAGAGATCCACCTGCCTCTACTTCTACTCTGTGCTGGGATTAAAGGTATGAGCTGCTGCCGCCACTGCCATCACAGCCCCTCTGAAAACTAATTTTTAATGTAAATGACTTGGGGGAGATAGAATTTAGTGGGTGCTTGATGGAGGTCTGTGACAGCCAGAAGAATAGAATTCCTTCTGGGAAGTGGGGAGGGAGTGTGGAGAGCTGAAGGTAGGCATGAAGACAGAAGCCATTTTCCTATTTGGGTAGATGGCTTTGCCCAAGATCTGTGTCATCCCAAATATCAGCTGCTGCCCGTGACTGCAGCCACATAAGCCCTGAGACTATGGGACACAGGGAAGGATTCTTAGGGAGTTTGCGCAGCATGTCAGCAGTAGCACCAACTGTTCAAGACTATCCCTGTTGGTGGCAGGTTTTTGCCTGACAACACGGAAAGCCCTCTAGGCATTCCTCAGCTCTGTGAGCTCCTGTGAGCTCCAAAACAAGTACTTAAGGGTCACTGCAATCCTTAAGAGCCCCAGAAAAGCTGGGTGTGCTGAGGCACGCCTTTAATCCCAGCATTTGGGAGGCAGGGGCAGGTGGAGCTCTGTGAGTTCCAAGCCAACCGAGATTACATAGTGAGACCCTATCTTTAAATATATATATATATATAAAGGGCAAGTTCAGCTAAGTTTTGTACTAGGTGTTCCACTCAAATGGGACCTTAGGGTAGACTTAAGGAGAAGTGAAAAGCCTTCCAGGGATCAACATTATACCCTACAACCACAAAGTTCCAACTCCATCAAGATCTCCAGCTTGTAGAAGCAACTCTCAGTGTGCTGACAGGCATCAGAGCATCATGGAGGCCCAAGGTTAAGCTATTCTACCGGAAATATGGGAACCAATTCAATGCACAGGGACTGCCAAGGCATGTTTTAAAGGGGGAGTGAAGTGTACTCTTTATAGTATAATCTAAGAACTAAGCACTTCTCTTTCCACTACAGCAGCTTAAACCAACTGCAAGCAAGAAAGCCATGGCCTTTCTTGCATAAACTAATTGTGAAAGACTGCAAAGGGATTACTAGCTGAACTACTGTGCATGGCACACAGGGGACAGAAACAAGAGCCCAGAAGGGTAAGAATCAACAGCAACGGCTCAGACACTTACCCGTTCCTTGTAGTAGAAGGAGCTGATGGAGACCTGCTCTTTCTCGCTGCGAGTTGGGCTGCCGCTGTACAAACGCAGGTTCCCAGGTGCCTCGGTACGGATCTTCATTGGTGCGATCAAGCCAGTATGGTAAGCAGATAGGGCTGAGAGAGACCTGTGGTTGAATTAGGAATTATCCTTACTGGATGTACCGTCTATGCCAAGTATTTTCTTATTCTTAGCCTTTGATGAAACCAGAACACGGACATGGGAAAGAAAGGGGAATTCCGACAAAGAAACAAAAACAACAAAGCTTTTAAAGCTGGAAAGTGCAGTCTGCAGAAGCACAGACTCTTTTATGATTGTATACACAGAAAATTCAGAGGACTTTTCAAACTACTAAGCCTAATTAGTGGCTTTAGGTACAAGGCTAATCTACAAAACTCTAATGTGTTCTCAGATAAGAGAATTAATCACTTGAAGATCACAAAATGACTCAGCTGGTAAAGACATGCATGCACACACATGCACATAAACACATATGTACATACACATGTGCATACACATTCGTAAATAAATGTAAAAATCACTGAAAAAAATCAAGGCAGTCTGAGCAATTGAGGGAAGCCCTGTCTCAAAAAGAGGGAAAAAAAGTTGAATAACTTAGAAAAAGTATGCACAAAATACTCCTAAAAGTCATTAAAGAAGATTCATAAAAATGGAAAGACTCAGGGCTGGAGAGATGGCTCAGAGGCTAAGAGCACCCTGTTCTTCCAAAGGACCTGAGTTCAGTTCCCAGCAAGCACATGGTGGTTCACAGCCATCTATAATGAGATCTGGTGCCCTCTTCTGGCCTGCAGGCACAGATGCAGGCAGAACGCTGTGTAAATAAATAATAAATAAATAAACAAATAAATCTTTAAAAAAAAAAAAAAAAGGAAAGACACACCATACCAGGAAATGACAAAATTCTACACCATTAAAACATCAGATTTTGGGGCTGGAGAGATGGCTCAGTGGTTAAGAGGACTGTCTGCTCTTCCAAAGGACCCAGGTTCAATTCCCAGCACCCTCATGGCAGCTCACAACTGGAACGCCAGGTTCCAGGGATCTGACACCCTCACACCAATGCACATAAAATTTAAAAATTGAAGGAAAAAGAACTCATCAGATTTCTCTCAACTGATACACATAGTCAGAGTAATTCCAATGAAAACATGAGCAGGTATTGTAGAACCTAACAAGTTGACATCGTTTTATGGAGGGGCAAAGGCCTAGAATAGCCAACAAAAACTCCAAAGAAAACCTCTGAGAACCCACCACCACTAGCTTCAAGAGGGTCACACTCTGAGCGATGAGACCTAGGGGAGACGACTAGACCAAAAGAATAACTACAGTGCAGGAAAAGACACCCAATTTTCATCCACAAAGCGAGGCAGGCTGCATAAATGGTGCTAGAACAACTGTTCATTGCTATTAAGTAAAACAAATGTTCACCCTTACCTCACACCATAAACACTAAAGAGACTGAAATGGACCAATGACCTTAAACAAGGAATTTATCAACTCTCAGAAGCAGACACAGAATGGCATTTTTGTGACCTTGATGTAAATTGAGGGTTTTCTTTTTCTTTTTGATACAATGCAAAAACCACTAACCATAAAATTAAAAAGTGATGAATTAGACAGCATCAAAATTGAAAAACTATGTTCACTGAATATTATTAAGGAGGGAGAAAAACCAGTCATAGATTAGGAGTGAAAAGATCTGCAATCAAGATAGATAACTCCCACAAGTAAGTAACACAGTACATAATACTTGAATGGGTACATCACAAAAGGAGACACCCAAATGGTCACTAAGCACACAAAGCTGCTCACATCATTAGTCATCATTGTTGGAATGCAAATTAAAGCAACAAGATAATCTTTCCCACCCACCATGGTGACAGACTTCGAAAAGAGTGGTAATACAGAGAGATGTGCAGCAAGCAGTGTCCTGAGCCTGTGCAGAGAGGAGACAAAATGCCCTCACCACTGAGCACAAAAGGTCTCAAAGCTAAACACATGCCTGTCCTGTGACTTGGCAGTGCTACTCTTTGGGCTAAGAAATTAGTATGTCTATAAAAGAAGAAGAAGAAGAAGAGGAGGAGGAGGAGGAGGAGGAGGAGGAGGAGGAGGAGGAGGAGGAGAAAAAAACCTGTATTTTTTGTTTTCTTAACAGCTCCAAACAGGACATGATCCAAGAATGAATTACCCTGAGTTATGTTCATACAGTGCAATTATTGATCCATGGAGCCACTCAAATCAAGTTCAATAACGTTAAGTTGAACAAAGTAAGCCAGGCATACAACAGTTCATGCTGCGTGATTCTAATTCAATAAAGTTTAAAAATAGACCAAACTAAACAAGGGTGGCA
Organism: Acomys russatus; assembly: GCF_903995435.1. NCBI lineage: Eukaryota > Metazoa > Chordata > Mammalia > Rodentia > Muridae > Acomys > Acomys russatus. The sequence goes on from NC_067162.1 coordinate 36,002,750, forward strand.
GACGTCAGGACACCGGTCTCCTCTGGGGCTTGGCAAAGAGACCAGGAGCTTTTATGGGTGAGGACAGTGCTTTGTATCTTGCTCCAAGTGCTGGTCACTGAGCAGTAAAGTTCAGTGAAAGACCACTGCCTGGAAAATAGCCCCATAGAACATGTGATGTCAAGTTAAGGTTTCCCTTGGCGAGCAGGTGCTGGCCCTGGGTATTTAACCTCAGTTCTTATGCATCAAGGTTTCGTCTGCTTGGACTAGTGCAGAACCCAGGGGGTCCCTCTCAAGCAAAGCCATCTACTCACCCGTGGGATTCAATCCTCTCTTTCAAAAAACATTGATTATATTTTCTGGGAGGAGGGACACAAGCCAGTGTGTGGAGGGACACAAGCGTGCGTGTGTGTGTGTGTGTGTGTGTGTGTGTGTGTGTGTGTGTGTGTGTGTGTAGGACAGAAGATGCCTTGAGGGAATGGGTACTCTCCTCCCATCCTGTGGGTGTCCCTGCATCACACTCAGGTCACCACTAACAAGTGCCTTTACCCACTGAGTCATCCTGCCAGCCTGGTGCACAGTCTTCTCAGTACAGTGCACGCAGTGCTGTGTTTCTAGCAGGAAGATTTCCAAGTTTCCTTGGTCACCATACCAGAGACCCAGAAGTCTACTGTACAGTGTCAACATTTAGGACGCCAGAGAGAATTCTTCACCGCCTGCAGCCTGCACACTTCTCATTGTCTTTTCAGGGACCAGTGATTTAACTCTCCTGGCAACTAAAGATATTCCCATGTGACTCCTAAAAAGACTACAGGGGTTTAGAGAAATTGTCTAGTCAAAGAACCAATGGGCCAAAATGCAGACCCAGCTAATGTGGCTGTAAAGTTTCCACCCTTCTGTCCACTAGCTTGTCCATTAGAGAAGCAGCACAGACAAACAGTGTTCAGGGCAGGACCCTGCTCTGTTGCAGCCGTGGCTCTCCCAGCACATGGAGAAAGAGAAAGAGTGCTTGCATTTTAATTTAAAACTTTAGTGCAGTTTAGGGTTTTCCAACACAAAATTGGAAAAATTACACATTCTGATTTTAGAAGTGGCCTGCTAGTGTTGTTTGACTATAGATATTTCTACTTTCAGATTAATATTAAATAATAAAATTAAGTAGAAGTTTAGTAATAGGAGTAAAATACTTTTTTTAAAAACTCTCTCTTCCCCTCCTAGTCCAGGGATGGGATGGAGGCCCTGGGCATGTTCTGTACATGCACAGCCACCAGGCTTACATCCCAGCCCGAATTTGCCTCCACAGCCACCTTTGTTAAGCTGTCTTCCAAGGACTTTGAGATTAACTGTACAGTAGAAATGAGTTAATGAAACTTGGTCTTTGAAGAAGGAATCTTAATACGAAAAATCTCACTGAAGAAGTAAAATGAACTTTGCAGAGAGAAACCCAGAATGCTGCAGCCCCCTGCTGTGTCTCCCAGACTCACCTAGGAGTAGGCTCTGCTGGAGACACCGCTCGATGCATCGTCATGGGCCTTGTGAAGTACACCAGGTAACCTGACAGAGGAGACACGTGAGCACGGTGCTGGCAGTGAGCTCAACATGAGAACGCCTACGGCAGGGCCCGGTGGTCTTTTGTTCTTTGAGGGTAAGCTGGACCAGAACTCAGAAAGCCGCCAGTTCAGCACGCTAAGTGCTGGGATTAAGGCACGAGCCTCGGTGCCTGGATTAGTAACCGTACTTTAAGAATATATATTTTCTGGTGGCACTAGCCACCAGGTTATTTTGGTCACAAGCTAAGCATTACCACCAGTCAGGCAGGGTTTTTTCTCTATTTCAGTAAACCTGAGGCACATCTCCATAGGTTCCCAAGGCTTCTGACTATCCCGACCCTTAAAGGGAACAAAGGTGAGCGTTGACAAGATCCAGGGGAGGTGAAAGAATTGGGGATCTAAGTAGATGCAAATTCAGGATCATCAGAACTAAACAGTTAAGGCTTTAATTGTGGCAAACATTCATTTTTACAGAGATTTAGTTTACTTATGTTTCTCTCTCTCTCTGTGTGTGTGTGTGTGTGTGTGTGTTACTGTGTGTCCAGTTGCCGGTTGAGGCTCGAAGAGAATGCCAGATCTCCTGGAGCTGGAGGTTCAAGTGGCTGTGAGCTGCCGGACATGAGTCCCCTGGAAGAGCAGCAAGTGCTCTGTCCGGCTGCACCGTCTCTCCAGGCCTCTGGTAAACATTCCTGGCTATGTTCACAGACACCAATTTAGCATTACACCATATGTTGTTTTGAGTTCTTGAAAAGTTAAAAACTAACATTTCCTCATAATTATGCGGAACATAAGCCTTTCTTAGCTACACTCCATCAGAGTTAAGAGTCAAAGAACAACAAAGAGACTGACCTGCTCCACAGAATCTGGCCCCAGAGGTCCTAGGAAAGGGAACATTGGCATCCTGGTAGGAGCCGTAGGCAGTGGTCACCCGTGCAAATGTCGGTAAGGGTGGCGTGACAGAGTTTGGGAGTGCAAATGGGTTGCTGGAAGCGCTGTCCTCTTGGTTCTGAAATCAAAAAAAAGCACACTGGAACCCACGGCCCACGGTTAAGCTGGGTTACAAAACAATGGGACAGAACCAAAGGGAGCGGGGTCTGGGGATAAAGGACAAGGCACAAAGGCACGGGCTGGCTCAACAAGTTCATGGTTCCCACCACGAAAGACTCAAGGCACGAGACGAGCTGGCGCAGGCAGGGCTCCAAGCAGCTCTGGTTGCGTTTCACTTTCTGCAGCGAGGTGTCCTTTAGGATCTGGAAAAGACCCAATGCTCCATCAGGGAGAGAATAACGTGTCCGTATGTGTAGCGGGATGACATGCCCAGCCTGCCTGAGGCTTCTACTGGTCCCCATAGGGGCTCAAGGGAAGAACTTTCCCCAGCCTTAGACAGAAAAGAATGGCTACTCTTTCTTTCTCGTGACTGCTACAACTTTGCTTCCACACATGAGAACTCTCGTCATAATAGAAACATGATCACTGTGCTGGAGGGAAAACTGCTCAGAGTGGTATAAGTCAGGGCAAAGATTTCAGCAAAAGCTGTAACGTATCATTATATTTTTATCCATTAAAACTTCTGCCATTTAAGGCACTCCTGCCATTTAAGGTACATGCTACATATATGAACTGACACCCACGTTAAGACAGGCCCATGAGCTGGACCACTGCTGTCACCACCTGTGTGGAGCACGGGAAATGTGCTCTCTCCAAACTCAGAGCTGCAGCAAGTATAGAATTCACAGGTAGTGGCACATGCCTTTAATCCCAGCACTTGGGAGGCAGAGACAGGTGGATCTCTGTGAGTTCAAGACCAGCCTGGACTACAGAGCGAGTTCCAGGACAGCCAAGGCTACACAGAGAAATCCTATCTCGAAAACCAAGCCCCCCAAATAAAAAATCACAGCTGTATAAAAGGCTTGATATCAAAAATGAAAAGTGTAAAATACCTCATTTGGGTTGACTCAGGGTCTCATGTATCCCAGGCTGGCCTCAAACCTATGTAGTCTTTTTTTTTTTTTAAACCTATGTAGTCTTAAAATGACCTTGAAGCCGGGCGTGGTGGCGCATGCCTTTAATCCCAGCACTCGGGAGGCAGAGGCAGGTGGATCGCTGTGAGTTCGAGGCCAGCCTGGTCTACAAAGTGAGTCCAGGATGGCCAAGGCTACACAGAGAAACCCTGTCTCGAAAAACCAAAAAAAAAAAGATGACCTTGAACTCCTGGTCCTCCTGGCTCCCACTCCAGGTGCCTGGATTACAGGACTGTACTGTCTGGCTCATTTTCACTAATTAATTATTGACAGGATAATAATATTTCAGATGGGCTGGGCTAAATAAAAGTACTATTAAAATTAATGTATCTTAAAATTATTTTACACATAATTTCTGAGCCCACAGGGCTACTTTTCTGAGATTTTTAAATCACTATACATATTTTTTTTTCTAATTATCAAACATCTTTTAGCTTCAAAATATATCTTGCCAGGAAGCAGGATATATTCTTTCTAGATAACTAAACTACCTTGCAGAGTTCTTTTTTGTTTGGTTGGTTAGTTGGTTTTTGGTTTTTTGTTTTTTCCAAAAGATGGTTTCTCTGTGTAGCCTTGGCTGTCCTGGATTCGCTCTGTAGTCCAGGCTAGCTTCACACTCACAGCGATCCACCTGCCTCTGCCTCCCGAGTGCTGGGATTAAAGGCGTGCGCCACCACGCCCGGCTCCTTGCAGAGTTCTGCGCACGCCCGGCTCCTTGCAGAGTTCTTAAACTCAGACTAAGGCAAAGCTCTAAATTGACAAGCACATTACTCATTGTTCCTTTCCAGATATATTTATGAAATACTTCATATCCAATATTTGTAAACATTTTCTGAAAAAAGGTCAACAGGTGTTATTGTTTCTTCTTCTTTTTCTTCTTCTTTTTCTCCTCCTCCTCCTCCTCCTCCTTCTTCTTCTTCTTTTTTCCTTGGCTGTCCTAGACTCTCTTTGTAGACCAGGCTGGCCTTGAACTCACAGAGATCCACCTACCTCTGCCTCCCGAGTGCTGGCATGCCCCAGTACGTCCGGAGGGTTATTAGATTTTTAAAGGACATTCATACCCACTCCTCATAAAAAGCAGGTTAAGAACCCCTCCCTATAGTTCACTAATCTCTGAGGTTAAGGCCAGCCTGGTCTACAGACCAAGTTCCAGGATGGCCAGGGCTACACAAGAAGCCCTGTCACAGAAAACAGAAGAAAAAAAGAAAAAGGAGAAAGAACCCCTAACCTACTACTGCCTGCACCAAGTGGGAGGCCTGGACAGCAGCTGTGCTGTAGATATTGCAGCGTTCGGGGAACTTTTAAATCCTACTGATCCAGGCGTGTATTCGACCTCACCAAAGCCTCTGTTACAGCCATACCTTCAGCAGCTTGGCCTTCACAGCAGACGTGATAGTGGTAGGGTTAATGAACTGGAAAGAGGGAGCAGCGTTGTTGGGGTACTGTGCTGGAAAGGTCACCAGCATCTTGACTCGGTGGTTGCTACAGTGCACAGACACAGTGCAGCTCCGGTCTGCAGCGTCCATCTGCAAGGCACAAGTGCAAGGCACTTTGGAGACAAACAGCAAAGGGTCTCAGATGCAAAGTGTTTACCTTATTGTATTGTGCTGTATTTTATTTATAGTGCTGAGCCTTGACCCCAGGGCCTTGAACAGGAAAGACAAGTACTCTGCCCGCAAGTCACGCCCTCAGCAAGATACAGCTGGATTTTAACAGTTAACACAAACGCTCGTGGTCCTAGTAAGCAAGGAAAGGGATGTGCCCATAAAAACAAGTGAATGTGAAGGAGAATTCAGTTTGAAAATAGACTTTTAAGTTTTAGTACTGGTTTAAAAAATTCATATATATATATTTTTAAATTTTATACATTTAGGTACGTCTGTATACCACCTATGTGTCTGGTGCCTTCAAAGGGCAGAAGAGGGCATTAGATTCCCTGGAACTGGAGTTACAAAAGGTTGTGAGCCAATTTGTGGGTGCTGAAACAGAACCCAGAACCTCTGGAAGAACAGTGAGTGCTCTTAACCAGAGATCTCTCCCCAAACTCAAAATAGTTTATCTTTAAAAAAACAACTCAGGCAGAATGTGGTAGCGCACGCCTTTAATCCCAACACTTGGGAGGCAGAGGCAGACGGATCGCTGTGAGTTCGAGGCCAGTCTGGTCTACAAAGTGAGTTCAGGACAGCCACGGCTACACAGAGAAACCCTGATAAAAAACTAAAAAGAAATAAAGAAAAAAACTCAAGGGGCTGCAGGGATGGCTCAGCAGTTAAAAGCACTGACATACATGAAGGCAAAATACTAATGCACACAAAATAAAAATAAAAATTTTAAAATAAAAACATTTTTAAAAAGCAACTCAAAACTGCAATGTTGACTAAAAAGTTGCATGCTTACTTTGCGATGAGAAAAAATAAAGCGAGAAGTTTAAAGGTGTAACCTGATTCAATAACAACCCTGGGTGGTCAGCTGTGACGTGCCTGTGATGTGCCCGTGATGTGCCCGTGACGGGCCTGTGGTGTGCCTGTGGTGTGCCCGTGATGTACCTGTGACGTGCCTGTGACGTGCTGTGCCTGTGGCGTGCCTGTGATGTGCCTGTGATGCCCTGTGTCCCTTTGTGCAACGCTGCTTGCTTAGCGTCTTGCTGACTTTGTCTCATGGTAGGACAGCATCTACTGACTTCGTCCCATGTCTTCCTTATATAAGATGCTCTACTTCTTAATAAGTTTGCTTGGCATAAGGCACAGCTCCTTATGCAAAACCTCCTGCTCCCAGATTTATGTCTTCCTTAGCGCCTCCTCTCCAGGCCCACATCCTCCTTAGGACCCTGTCACTGAAGAACAGCCTGCTGGTCCAGGCATGTCCAAGTACTAAGTGAAGCAAGAGCCTTTGGTCACCATCTTAGTCTGAGTTTGCCTCAGAGGAAACTAGATATCAAAGGAAGGTGGACTCGAGCAGTAGAGTAATGTGGAGATTTAGGCAACTCGCCTCCAAATTCAGCTTTGCCATTAACCTCCCCCGTGATCCTGTCACTCATGAGCCCTTCCCAGAGCAAACATCATCACACACAGTGAATTAAGGGGTTAAGGAGATCTAGGCTGCATGAGCTTCAGAAAATGTCTGCATTTGTGAGATATCTATTTCTTTCGAAAACTTAGTAATTAAAAAAGAAGCCTGGAGCCAGAGAGATGGCACAGCAGTTAAACATGCTCCCAGCACCTGTGTAGGCAGCTCACAACTGCCTCCCCCACAGACATATCGCCATCCTGCCGCACACTCCGTCACAAGCATGAAGGCCGAGTGCGTATCACTCTGACTTACCTCCACATTGACATTCCGGATTTGCACGTTGATCAAGGAGAACTCCTGCTGAAGAGTCTGAGGCAGGCCTAGCTGATCTGATTTCCTCTCTTCCAGCAAACTGCTGGGAGGATCCTCCCTTATGGCTGTCAGGAGAGACAATATCGGGCATGTTTTAGGAAATGTGTCAGTTCCGAGGAATCTGCCACATACCTCTGGAATGCACAGTAAGCCCCTCACCTAGGACATCAGTAACATTACCATCTTCCTCTCCATGGCTTGAGTTGGGCTGGTGATCTGTGTCTTGAGTGTGTAGGGTCTTCTCTGGTTCCGGGAGAAGAGAAATGCTCTCGATGAACTCATCAACACCATCCAGTATGTCATTGGCACAGAGCTGGAAGCAAGGGCGGAGGATGGTGCAGAGATTGCCGCTCAGTGTTAAAGCGCTTGCCTAGCATGCCTAAGCCCCTGGGTCTGATTGACAGCAGCACCAAAACCCAAACCAAGCATAAGGACAAAGACTTAGGGCTAGAGAAGCAACAGAAATGGTCACTGTGGCTGGCTAAAGAGTTCTGTCTTAAAAATGGGAGTCATAAAGGTCAGAGATGTGCCAGCTAAGAACTGGTATCAAAATAGGTTTTACCCATCACCAACATTTCTTGGGTAATTAAAAAGAATAACAGACTCTATTGCTGCATTTTAGACATGGAAACATCATAATCAAAGTAAAAATGCTTAGAGGAAAAATCAACTTAAATTCCAAGTGTTTATGGAATTTTGCAACTAACTCACAAACAAAATTACCATCATAACCCCAAGCATTTGGACCAAATGGTACATTCTAGGAAAAAAATATACATTTAAAAGGTGATAAGATAATAGGACTTAACGAAAATGTTCAGATGACTTTAGACCAAGCAGTGCTTTGAATTTCACCCAGCATTTCCCATCAGTCCTGGGGCAGCTGCTGTGAGAAACTCTGTTGGGTATGAAACACCAGTGAGCCATGGTTCTCACCATCAGACGACTCAGCCACTGGATGAGAAAAAGACTGTCCCGTGACAGTTCAGAGCGACACACCAGGTGACACTTCTATTTATGTAAGAAACAAATGCTCGTATATGAAAGCCCTGGAAGGAGCTTCGTAGGGAAGGTAGTGCTGATGGCTGACAGGCTCTGAACATCTGCAGAGCAAAGGGCTGGCTTCTCAATCCATTGCATTGAGAAGAGAAAGAACGAAAGGCTGAGCCGCAGAAGCACGCCTTTAATCCCAGTCCTGGGGAGGCAGAGGCAGGTGGATTGCTGTGAGTTCAAGGCCAGCCTGGTCTACAAAGTGAGTCCAGGACTGCCAAGGCTACACAGAGAAACCCTGTCTCAAAACAACAACAGCAACAAACAAACAACAAAAAAATAGAAATGAAAGACTAAGCCATTTGCTCACTATGGCAGCCATCCTGTCTCATACTAAGATAAGAGGGGAAAATGGTCTTTAGCCTTAAAGCACAGAATACTTTGGCTCTTAATAACTTGTAAGCCAGTGTGGCATACACAGGACATCAGGGCAAGACAGACATACGCTAAATGTCAACATATATTCTCTAATTTCTTGTAGCTTTTTGTTAAATTTCTAGTGTATCCACTTAATATTTCTCTACAATAGCACTGAATACATACCCTTTGCATTTGGTAATCCACTCGCCACATTCTCAACGTCTGATCCCGGGACCATGTGACCAGCTGGTAGTCCTTGGACCCTAGAGATCATCAAATAAAAATCTTGTTTTGCTTTGTTTTGTTTTTGTTTTTTTCGAGACAGGGTTTCTCTGTGTAGCCTTGGCCATCCTGGACTCACTTTGTAGAACAGGCTGGCCTCGAACTCACAGCGATCCGCCTGCCTCTGCCTCCCGAGTGTTGGGATTAAAGGCGTGCGCTACCACGTCCGGCTCCAAATAAAAATCTTAAAGAAAACATTCAGCTAATATTGGTGTCGCAGATGCCAGAGACCTTGATCCAGACCAATGACTTGTTGCAATGGACATTTGCAAGTAAAGATATGTGGACAGAGGAGTATATTGTGGGGCACAGTGAGACACACTACAGCTTCCACGAGGAGATGTTTTCTAGGCTTTGTTTTGTTTTGTCTGTTTGTGAGTTTTTTTATTTTGGACAGGAGGTTGCAAGGGCAGAGAGCAGACATGAAAGGATGGGGAAATGAGCAGGGCTGGGATGCATGATGTGAAACTCACAAAGAATCAATAATTTTTTTTTTTAATCCTCTGGATTTGACATCCATTTTGTTATAGGCAGCAATGGTAGTATGATTCACTCACTCACTCACTCACTCGCTCGCTCACTCACTCGCTCACTCACTCGCTCACTCACTCACTCGCTCGCTCACTTGCTCACTCACTCACTCGCTCACTCACTCGCTCACTCGCTCGCTCGCTCACTCACTCGCTCTCTCACTCGCTCACTTGCTCACTCACTCGCTCATATGTATACACATCCAACAGATAGTTACCGAACATCCGATTCTACAGCAGGTACCCACCAAGGCCCCAAAACAGTAGCACAAATAAAATTACCTATCTTTATGAAGCTCAAGCTCACATTCCAATAGTGGAAAAAGACTAGCGAATAAATATGTAATAAAATCCTGGTGATAGCCGGGTATGGTGGCGCACGCCTTTAATCCCAGCACTCGGGAGGCAGAGGCAGGTGTATCACTGTGAGTTTGAGGTCAGCCTGGTCTACAAAGTGAGTCCAGGACAGCCAAGGCTACACAGAGAAACCCTGTCTAGAAAAAAAAAAGTAAATACATAAATAAAATAAATTAATAAAGTAAAATACTGGTGATAAGTAGCATGAAAAAATACCACCAGAGACTAACGAGAGAGCTGTTTTTGGCTTTGACTCTCGTCCCATGAGAGCAGAAATGTAAATGAAGTGAAATAATACTTGGCAAATTAGCAGATAGAGAGTGACGCTACGACTCAAGTGTCACCTAAATACTCACCTCCGCAAACATGCTCCCAAGAAACTGGTATGAACGTAATTTTTCTGTAAGAATAAATTGTTTTCTATGCATCATGGCATCTCACTATTCAAAACATTTATTTTGATAAAGTGACTTTATAAAGTCAATAATCAACCTTTTAGCCCTCTGAATTATCTGAATCATATTTTTTTAGATATTGGGTTTAGTCCAAGGAAGCTTAGGATGCTTCATGAAACAGCTTAAAAACATGAGGGTATCTACAGAGCATGTAGACTCTCCTCCGTGGCCATGTTTGGACAACAAAGAATTTAGAGTCAATTTCACCCAATTCCCTCATTTGTGGATGGGGAAACTGAAACAACAGACAACAAGGTAAGTGGGCTTGGGCCAAGGAGAGTTCTCTTCTTATGGGTCGCTTCTCTGTCACCTCCACCCAGCAGTTTTCTCTCGGTGTTTTAATAGCTCCTGAGGCACACCTAACCAGAGGGCAACCTTCTGAGTCGCTGCTGAGTTCCACCATCCAGTCTCAGGTTCCTGGTCATCAAAGCTTTGACTCTGTATCTATCCTCACATGCCACTGGCTTTGAGGAAAATGGATGGATACCTAAGGGCCTCCACCTGCAGCTTCCATGCCATCCGCACTCATTCCTGAGGGGCCTTGCTCTCCCACTGACTTCCTTTCTAGCCTCTTCTTGCCGTCACAACTGCCCATCCCACTCCTTCCACTCCTTGTCCTGGAAGCAGCAAACACAGTTCCTGCTGCCTCACTTTTACTACCTAGGTATCTGGCTTCTAGCCTCAATCTGCTTTAGAATTTTTCTCTTAATGATCAAACAGCTTCCCTTTTGTTCAATTAAATTTTTAAAAATTATTTTCTTTTATGTGCATTGGTGTGAGATTGTCAGATCCCTTGAAACTGGAGTTACAGACAGTTGTAAGCTGTAAACTGCCATGTGGGTGCTGGGAATTGAACCTGGGTCCTTTGGAAGAGCAGACAGTGCTCTTAACCACTGAGCTATCACTCCAGCCCCTCAATTAACTTTTTTTTTTTTTTCCTCGATCTGCACTGTGATCCTTCAGCAACATCTACCCTTTTAACCCTTTTGACCCCTTTGGCCCCTTTGGCCCCTTTGACCCCTTTGGCTCCTCCTTCCACAGGTGTCCTTTGCCCTTAGCTACCACATGCTGATCCTTTCCCACAGTGAAAACCAAAGCCAAAGCCAAAGCCTAAGGCAGCCAGTGAGAGCTGACTGAGGAGACATGTTAGTGCAACTGCACCAGAGCAACTGTAGGTCAGGAAGAAGGTCAAATTTAAAAATACATCCAGAAGAATTAAATTTATGGAAGGTTCAAAAACAGGGCAAATCTACACTAGCTTTAGGAATTCACAAACTGGGAGTGAACACCGGCGGCACACATAGTTCAGCAGCAAGTGTAAGGTCCTAAATTTGATCTCCAGCACCAATCAATCAAGAAACAGACGGAGAAGTAAGAGAGGAAGAGAGGGAGGGAAATTGCTATTGGTTTGTTAGGGTTTCTTGGGGTTTTTGTTTTTGTTTGGTTTGGTTTCTTTCTTTTTTTTTTTTACTATTTTGGAGGGGATTGTTGGGTGTTTTTTGGTTGTTGTTTGTTTTTGAGACAGGGTTTCTCTGTGTAGCCCTAGATGTCCTGAAACTGGCTCTGTAGACCAGGCTAGCCTGGAACAACTCATCTCTGCTTCCTGAGTGCTGGAATTAAAGGTGTGCCCCACTTACATGATAAAAACTGCTATTGTCACGGCTTGACTCTGGAAGCTTCTAGAGTCTTGGGCCCTTGAAATGACTCAACAACAACAAAAACAAAAAAAACCCTCACCCTCTTACTGGAGCAGATCTCTTCCATGCAGGAGACATTACAATGGACACTGGAGAAGAGATCTGGGGAGGGGGAAACACTACACATGGCCTTTATCCATGTGTAAACAAACACAGCCCTCCCTGCCCTCTGGTTCCGCTACCTCCTTATGGGGCCAGATGACTGGTCAGCTGTCCACCAGAGCGCAGAAGAAAACCAGACAGCCATCTTCCTCACTCACCTTCCTTCTGTCTCCTCCACTGGAACTCCAGGACCACGTCGTCATGGCCCACAAAGGTGTGAACGGGAGTGTTCAAGTCAAACACGTTCCACAGGAGCAGGCTGTTTTCCCTCCGCAGCTGAGGGACCATCACAGTCACTAAGCCGTTGCTGAAAGGCTACAGGCAACAAGGGGAGAACCCTGATTATTCCACGGAGCATCAGCCAAAACCAAAGCTGGAACTGTTCATTAAATAAATGACATGATGGGCGCCAAGCGTGGTGGCTCAGGCCTGCAATGCTAGCATTGAGGAAACAAAGGCAGGAGAATTGCCACACGTTTGAGGCTACCCTGGTCTACATATCAAAGTCCAGGCCAGGCCAGCCCTGACAACACAGAAAGAATCTATCGGGTTTTTTTGCTGTTGTCTTGTTTGTTTGTTTGAGACAGAATTTCTCTGTGTAGCCCTGGCTGTTCTGGAACTCACTCTGTAGACCAGGCTAGCCTTGAACTCAAAGATCTACCGGCTTCTACCTCCCAAGTGCTGGGATTAAAGGTATGGCCACCACCACCTTGCTAAGAACCTATCTTTAAAAAAAATAAAACTAAAACACACACACACACACACACACACACACACACACACACACACACACACACACAGAAGGCTCAGACCCATCTGGAGAAATTTTTCTCAAATACCATAAGCTGTCTACCACATATAGCCTTCTCTATGCTAATGGAATGGAACACACCAATTGAAAAATAAGGCTGGGCCAAATGCTTGGATAATTCTTAAGACTCTACAGTATGCAAATGGCTCTTTCTAGTCCACTTCCTACCTACTCTTCATGAGTTCCCGCTCAGGAATGAGTATGCAAGGGTCACTGAGGAAAATCTGCACGTAGAAAAGCCAGGCAAGGCTAGAGAGATGGCTCAGAGGTTAAGAGCACTTGACTGCTCTTCCAGAGGTCCTGAGTTCAATTCCCAGCAACCACATGGTGGCTCACAACCATCTGCAATGGCATCTGATCAACTCTTCTGGTGTGGATGAAGACAGACAGAGCACTCATACATAAAATGCATAAATAAATAAATCTTAAAAACAAAAACAAAAAAAAGCCCAACCAAATGCTATCCACCCAAAGCATTACGTTCTCACTGCCTTGGTGAGACACTGACTCAAAGGAAACTTAGTAACCCCAGGACTGCTGTTTGACTTAGCAAAACCCAGTGTTCAGGGGAGCTGAGGGGCGCATTTGGTTTATAGCTAGACTCTGTTGTTTAAAACCATAATTACACAAGAGCTCACTTATGTATCCTCCCCTTTCCTCCCGATAACACTCCCCAACGTTCATGTTTATTTTTTTTTAAGGCAAACATGAATCCAGAGATGTCAGCTCCGAAGAACAGTGTCTCATTTCTTGGCAAGTGATCCCAGATGCAAAACAACATAGCACCCAGTTATCTTCTATGCTCCACAGTGTCCCAGGGTGACAGCACGATGCATAAACATAGCTTTGTTCATCACTGACTGTGCTTGCTTTCAAAGTGACATTAAAGGAGATGCACTTATCTCTGACTCACAGCTATCAATGTGGACATGGAAAAATGGTTGGAGGTGGATAACAGGCTATTTGTAGCACTCTGTGATTTATAAAGCACATTTATATACATTACTTCAAGTGGAAGGCAGACTGTGATATTCCAAATGCCACAGAAGTGTCCACTTTAGAATGGTGAATATTGTCACAATAAAAAAAAAAGCGAGCAGCAGGGCTGGAGAGGGCAGCAGCAATTAAGAATTCCTGCAGCAAGCCGGGCGTGGTGGCGCACGCCGTTAACCCCAGCACACGGGAGACAGAGGCAGGCGATCGCTGTGAGTTCGAGGCCAGCCTGGTCTACAAAGCGAGCTCAGGACAGTCAAGGCTACACAGAGAAACCCTGTCTTGGAAAACCAAAAAAAAAAAAAAAAAAGAATTCCTGCAGCTCTTCCAGAGAAGCCAAGTTCCACTGCCAGCAGCCACGTTGCCAGGGTCACAGCTGGCAAACTCCAGCACAAGGCTCCAACACTCTCTTCTGGCCTCTATGGGCACCTACACCCACATGGTACACACTCACACAGACACGCACACAAAAACACACATCCTTTAAAAAAATATTTAAAGGACAGAATGAAAAGTACCCTTCAACTCTGCAAATGAAGAAATTACTGCTTAAAACAAAGCATCTATTCCAAGGCCACAAAAACATTAAATAGTAGAGTTGGGCCCTGAACCAGATCCTCTGAATCTAAAGCCAGACTTCTTTTAGTAGAGCTCCCTCGCTGCCCTGGCCCCTCCTCTCCAGCACCTTGGTGAACTATCTTGGTGAATAAGTATCTCCAGAAGCCTGCTTCCCTAAAGGTAAGGACCTAACACCATTACTGCATTCGCCATATTCCAAACCAAGACAAAAGGAGAAACAGCCTTAACAAGCAAACGAGCCAACACACACTCCAGACAAGATGCGGGGCAGCTCACTTACTGTGTATCTGGCTTTCCAGACAGGCACCTGGCAAGGGAGAATGCTGAGGTATTTCCGAGGCTGGCGGTAATCCCAGAACTACAAGAAAGAAAGTTTGTGAAACAAATGCCATTTAAAACACACAACAACAACAACAACAAAACCCTCACCTATTGCAATAAGCATGGCCTTCAAGCTCTTTCTTTTTGTCCTCCAAAGAGATATTTCAATACTGTATTTTTAGTTGCACCCCCATAACTATGTACAGTCAGATACACAAAGAACCCTTCCTTTTACATCTATCAACATGACAGGACTTCTAGACGTCACCAGGATCACACGGGGCAGATCAACTGCCTATCCAATAACCAGTGTAGTTACAAGGTAAAAATGACAGGTTTTGATCCTGCATTACTTTTATATGTAAAAGTAATTTAACAACAGGCAATGTGCCCTGTCAATGTACTGCTTTCAGACAGACATTTAAAACGTTGCCTTTTGATCTTACCCAATCTTTACAACAAACATTGCAGGATGTTACTAATCTCTTTTTCAAATGCAGAATGGGATGAATTTCTGTTTCCTGAACTTGGGAGATTAGGGACAGAAATCCAAATGAAACAAACAAGTTACTTGTAGCACAATGCCAGGGGGTTTACAAACCTCAGGAAAAAAGCACTTTCAGTCTTTTACATAGAAGGGTGTGGACTATATCAGAAAGATTACAGCTATGTAAATCCAATAAGGCATAGTAGTAGTAGTAGTAATAAAAAATAATAATAATAGTGTCACAAAATTGCTAAACCAACTTCTGTGGCCTGCGGGGCTAGAGACTTGAACACAGAAGGATGGCGGAGCAGAGATGTCCCTGCCCTGTCACTGCTTTGATCAAGGGTGCATAGATGATGCCACAGCTGAAGAAAACAAAGAAAGGAGAAACACTGTCTCTAAGATAAATAAAAAATGACAGGGCTCCTGAACACAAACCTTGAGCAGGTCGTAAGTTAGAGAACACTGTAGGCTCAGTTTTCTTAACCAGTATATTTAATTACAATTTATTAACCGAGCGTACATCACTTATAACCTGACTAGCCAAAGCAAGAGGAAACGAGGATTAAGGAACACAATAACTGTTAGGATATCAGTTCCGAGGAACGATTCTCTTGGCGTAATCAGCAGGATTTCTTCTGCTGGAACCTGGAGTAACCAGAACCCAGAACCTCAGCAGGAGCCGGAGCCCTGAAGCCTTCCCTCAAGCGGTTCTCTCCAGGAGCGATGAACAGCCAAAACTATTTGAAGTCTCCAAAGGCCCCGCCTTCAGTTCTGGGCTCATTTAAATATCTCCTCCCAGAGTCTGTTCATGGGATCTTTTCAGCTGGCAACAATCAAGCTCCTGCCTGAGATGGTTGGTCGTCTAGTGGATTAACCTCACCTGTTCTCTCACAAGACCGTTCCGATCCCACTCTTGGGATCATAAAAAACAGGTTTACCTCTCCTTCAGAACACTAGCAAAACTGTCCTGGCAGAGCTGATGTCTGAAGGCCTAACTGTTACAAATATGAGTCAGATGAGGAACTGCTGGCTTGCATAATCTTGGTGGCTTTAACAATCGTGTGGGATTCTCTTTGACTTTATCTCTGTGTACACATCTGGCTTCTTTACAGCAAGTTTTTAGGTAAACTTTTCTTTCCTAAATGCTTTCTGTGTCTGAAATTCAGAGAGGAAAAGAAAATCTGAACCAATTCAGAGGCTTATGAGCTGCCACAGCATCCCTTCCACTGGTCGGTAGAGCTAGGCTGACTTAGGTCCCCAGGGAGCACACGTACTCATGAAGCACGGGAACACAGCGGCAAACTGCATGTTTCCTTCCAAGATGCTATCACGTACCCCTGACGCCTCCCACACACAGCTCCTCCAATGGCCCCAGTGGGGACCACTCACCTTGACAGAGTTATCTTGACTGGAGGTGGCAAGAATATGCTCACTGTCTGGGTGCCAGTCCAGGCCGTGGATTTTGGAGAGGTGGGCTGCGAGATATTCCACTGCTGTGCTGGGTTTCTGCAACACAAATGACATTGAGTCTGTTGCTTTTGAAAGAACTCAATGGATGTCTACTGTAGAAGAGCCTGCTGGGTGCTGAGGGGACACTAAACACTGCCAGGAGTGTTATGGCCTCTACCCATCATAAGCTCTCTGTGTTTAAAGCAAACAAACCCAACAACAGAAGACAACCCAGATCTTGTTTCTGTCCTGTGGGTAAGTCTCAGTCTCACTTCTACCCACTCCAGCCTGGTGCATGACTTTAATGGCTGTTTCTTTCTTTTTTTTTTTTTTTTTAATGGCTGTTTCTTATCCTTTCAGAGGGGAGGATTTCTGTTCCCCTTCCTGACACAAGAAGAGAGACTGTGACAGTCAAAAGAATCCCACCTCAACCATGAGGGTAAAGGCATGTGTCTTCTAGTGACTGAGTACTAAGATCCCCAAAATACCCTGCATGCATGTAAACGCACACGTGCACATGAACATACCCTCCCACCCCTGACATGTAATTTAAAATGTTAAAAAAGAAACATTAAAATTTTCCTTTTTAAAGGAAGTAATTTCAAATTCAATAGAAGCTTTAAATTCACATCGATGCTATTTGGAATTCTAGATTGCCAGAAGCAACATCTACAACGAGTAAGAAGGAAGTGATTAAATTGAACAAATTATACTGTAACTATGAGAACTAACAATCTTATTCCCTGCAACCTGTGAGCCCTGGGATTACAGACATGTGGACCAGGGTCCACAGGTTAAGAACATTTACTTACACTGAAGTGTGTGACAAATTCAATAAAAGCAACCACAAATTGAAAGAAGGAAGGAAGGAAGGAAGGAAGGAGAAAGAAAGAGAGAAGAGAAGGTGACTATTGCAGATTGGACCAAAGATACAGAAAACAAAAACGGACATTGCTATGCCATTCCTGTTCTGTGAAATCACCTTCTCCCCCAGGTGCCCCAGGAGGCAGCAACTTCAGCCCTTGTCCTGCACAACGCACCCCCAGCAGGCCCTGCAGCCTAAGCCAGCAGACAGGATGAGCTGCCCCCAACGCCTGCTTCATTCCCTCTTCTCTCTCAAATGTATACAGTGATCTTTGTACAGCTAGAACTTTCCTGTCGGCACCTGGGTTAGGAGAGCCATGAAGAAGCCCTCCCTGCCAAGGCTGAGGATCTCCAGCCACAAATTTCACAAAGCATGCTACACTAATTACACCCAAGTTGTACGGAGCTGACTTCCCTACCTGCCATTACCCAGTGAACTAGCAGGCAGTAGGGTGCAGGGGAAAGCCTCACACACCTCACCTTCTCACTAATGCCAAGACAACAGCCTCCCAACTGATGGTCCAACATACACAGGACTTCTGCATGTGTACTGGTACATGGGCTGCTGTCGTAAAAATATACTGAAGCACCAGGCATGGTAGCGCACACCTTTAATCCCAGCACTCGGGAGACAGAAGCAGGCAAATCTCTGGGAGTTCGAGGCCAGTCTGGTCTACAAAGTGAGTCCAGGATGGCCAAGGCTACACAGAGAGACCTGTAGACATAGCAGGACCTAAAGGCTTAAAGTAAAGGCTTGACCTCAATGATACACTCACTGGTATCATCTTTGTTTTGAAAACAAGGATTCTGCGGCCAGGTGTGGTGGTGACACACCTGTAATCCAGGTACTCAGGAGGCAGGTGACTTCAAGGTTCTCTTTCTCTTTTTATTTTTATTTTTGTGTATGGGTGTCTTGCCTCCATGGAATTGCACCACATGAGAGCCTAGTGCCCAAGAAGGCCAGTGGAGAGTGTCAGGTCCCTTGGAACTGGAGTTACAGATGGCTGGGAGCTGCCATGTGGATCCTGGGACTGAAGGAATGAACCTGGGTCCTCTATAAAGAGTAGCCAGTGGTGCTCTTAACTCCCGAGGCATCTCCCCAGCAGAAGATTCTCTCAAGAGGGAAGGGGTAGGAAGGGGGATACCCTGGCCACAGCAACACATGTGTTTAATCTCAGGATTCTGTGGGCAGAGGCAGGTGGCTGGAAGTTCTAGGCCAGCCTGGTCTATACCAGGCTGTATGTTCCAAGCCTGGCAGAGATACACAGGGAGACCAGGTCTCAAAAAACACACACACACACACACACACACACACACACAAATGGACAAAGGCAGGAAAGCTGTTACAGTGGCTTGCCTGATGTCCTAACAGAGAGCAGCAAAATGGGGCTCTATCTTAGGTCATGTCACGTCTACTAACTGCTGACAAGGCCTGACTTTCTACCCTCCTTCTACAGCAACTCAGATGAGAAGCAAACGTCATCTAGTCACAGCGACAACGTGCCCCATGGGAGTCTTCACTCTATTGAGACAAGTCCCAGGACTCAACAATATCCTCTGCACATCCTCTGTGGGGAACTGAACACCAACTACAGGGAAAGATCACAAGGGACAGGTCACTCACCCGCTTATCCCATATCCGTACGTCACCATCATGGCTAGTGGCAAGGTAGTTAGCGTTTTTTTTATTCCATTTGACCTGGGAGGCACCAGCTACAAAGGGAAAAATAAAAAACTAAAAACCATGGGAAGAGTGCCGCTGGCCGCCCTCAATGCTTCCTGAGGCGGAGGGACGCACGTCCAGGGAGCTGTGGTCTGGGAAGAACCTGTAGCTTTATGACCGCATTGGCTCCACCCGGGCGGGTAAAAAGAAGCTGCAAGTAAGTGAGTTAACACATAGGAACAAGATCACAGTCACCTCTGGGGGAAAGAATCTCTGAGGGAAAATCCACAGGTGACTGTGCACACTCAGCGGGAACGCAGAGCCTCTCACAGGAGCAGGAGTGGAGTAGTTTGGCTGGTAGCACACAAAAATGTGACTCCTGGGTGAAAACAGAAAATCCTCATCTCTCACTCTGACCCATTCCTAACTCTATTTTGTCATTGTTATTTTTGCATAATGGTTTTGGGGACACATGGACTCAAGCTTTAGAATCAGGTCCAGTTTGGGCAATTCTGTCCTCAAAGGTTTTCTAAAACACCCCCACACACTCCTTTTTTATTTTTAAGATTTATTTATTGGGCTGGAGAGATGGTTCATAGTTTAAAAGCATTGGCTGCTCTTCCAGAGGTCCTCAGTTCAATTCCCAGCAACCACATGGTGGCTTATAACCATCTATGAGATCTGATGCCCTCTTCAGGCCTGCAGGTGTACGTGCAGGCAGAACACTGTATATGTAATAAATAAATAAATATTTATTTACTTATTTATATTTTCTGTGCATTGGTGTTTTGACTGCATGTATGTCTGTGTGAGGGTGTCACATCCCCTGGAATTGGAATTACAAACAGTTTGTGAGCTGCCATGTGGTTCCTGGGAATTGAACCCTGACCCTTTGGAAGAGCAGCCAGTGCTCTTAACCACTAAGCCATCTCTCCAGGCCCCTGTCCTTTTCTTGAGTCAAGATCTCACTATGTAGCCTTGGCTGACCTGGAACTTGTTGTGCAGAAGGCTAGCTTGAACTCACAGAGCTATGCCCGCCTGAGCATCACCCCAGCTCTATACGACCCTGGTGACTCTCATCTTTCCATCAGCACAGCTAGCTTTGGCCACTGGCACTGTGCACATAGAATCAAGATTGGGCCGGGCGTCACAGCACACGCCTTTAATCCCAGCACTCGGGAGGCAGAGGCAGGCGGATCGCTGTGAGTTCAAGGCCAGCCTGGTCTACAAAGTGAGTCCAGGATGGCCAAGGCTACGCAGAGAAACCCTGTCTTGGAAAAAAAAAAAAAAAAGAATCAAGATTGGCCTGGAGCTCACCAGCTACGCTGGGCTTGCTGGCCAGGGAGCTACTTCTCTCTCTCTGCCTACCTAGACCTGGGATTATAAGCACACACCACCACACCAGGTTTATTTTATGAGTTCTGGGGAATCAAACTGGGGTGTTTATGCTTGGAAGACAAACACTTTGCCAATTGAGCCACCTGTCTAGTCCTCAGAAATTTTGTGTGTGTGTGTGTGTGTGTGTGTGTGTGTGTGTGTATACATGTACAAATATTTTAAGAAGTAATACCCAGATTTTGCTTCAAAATAATCACAAAGGGAGTGAGGGTGCGACACGATTGGATCCGTGATGACAATCATTTCGAAGGTAACGGTAAGAACAAGATAGCTGATAAGCCAGGATCGGGGGTTAGGGTTAGGCCAGCCTGAAGCAAGCATCTTGCTCCCTGGGACTTAGAATTCCATCCAGCCTTGATGGAGCACGGTCTGTGGGTAGTCGGACTTGTGAGAAGGATGAATAGAAAAGAACCGAGGAAGACAAGCCAGGGACAGACACACTCACTCACCTACAGCCGACAGCGCAACAGTAGGCTTCCTTGTGTCTCTGAAACAGAAATCAGAAGTCAAACACCTGTCACCTTACACCAACAGTCAGTGAGCTTCACCCTCGGCTCACACTTCTGTACTCTCTTTAGTTTGTTTGTTTGGCTGGCTGGTTGGTTTGGTTTAGTTTTGGGTTTTCGAGACAGGGTTTCTCTGCATAGCCCTGGCTGTCCTGGAACTCACTCTATGTCAGGCTGGCCACAAACTCAGAGATCTATCCAACTCGGATCCGCCCACCTCTGCTTCCCAAGTGTTAGGGTAAAAGGTGTGCACCAGGCTGGAGAGATGGCTCAGCAGTTAAGAGTACTGACTAGTCTTCCAAAGGACTAGGGTTCAATTCCTAGCACCTACATGGCAGCTCACAACTGTCTGTAACTCCAAGATCTGACACCCTCACACAAATGTACATGCAGGCAAAACACCAATGCACATAAAATAAAAGTAAATAAAATTATAAAAAAAAAAAAAAAAAGGTGTGCACCAGCATAACCTGCTAATTCCCTATCTTTAAATGGTAAAAATACTTGTTGTATGCAAATGAGGGGCACTCCCTAGCCCTGCCCCTCAGCTTCCTGAGGACTTTTTATTTGCTGAAGAGCTCTTTTCTTCACTTCTGAGTCCCAAGCTTCTCCTCAGGTGTTGTCCTTAGGCCCACAGGCTCTAAAGGCTGGCCTGCAGGTATGGTGGCCATATTTGGCCAGGCCTAATACACACACCTTACTGCCTCAGACTGCTTTTGCAGGTTTGACTAGTGTGTCCCCTTCCATCTCTGACTTGTCTACTCGCCCAGATGACAGGGTAAAATAACCAGTTACTGCCATGAGGGAAGCAGTGACCTGGCAGCAGGGCGCCTCCAGCACGGCAGTGTCTACAGACGGCGCCCTCAGAATGGCCAGCTCTAACCATCAGCTAGAGAAGCGCTGTTCCCAGACAAGCCAGACCTCAGGCTGGGTGCTCCTTCAACTTTACTTTCTGAGGTGCCACCATATGAGGAAGCCGCCTAGTGGCCCCTCCGCACACACACCCCCACAGCAGGGAAACAGAAGCCTCACAAAGAGCCACTAAGAGCTAAGCAGCTGTCTTAGCAACTCATCACCTGCCACTTCAGCAGATCAGCTCAACTAGCCAAGGCCAGCATGTGCACTGCTCTGCCACAGGGATTTGCCTGGCCTCGGAGGACTGCTTTGCGGAACCCTGACAAGCCTATAGAGCAAGTGAATTCCAGCTTCTCAGGCCCTCAGTGGGAGTACTGCCCAGGAAGATTAAGCTCTAGAGTGGCACCAGAGAGGACGCACCTGCTCCTCACAGCCTTCTAAATCTGCCTATCTTCTTCATCCCTGACAGCTCTTCTCTTACCTCACAATATACCTGCTTTCACATCCTGCTCTAGGGATCTGAATCCACAGGAATCAAACTGTGACACTTAATCTCTACCTGTCCACCAAGTGGCCATGTCGCTTCACTGTTCTTACTTGATATCCCAGATGTAGATGTAGGTGTCCACAGAGCTGGTGACCAGGAGATCCGGCTCAAACACTGCCCAGTCCAAGTCGCTGCCAGAGACAGAACAGAACAACAGAAAGACAAAGCTTTAACATCTGGTTCAGAAGCACCAACAAATCCAGCTTCTAGCGGCTTCATAACGTCAGGGTGTGCAGGTGCACACGGCTCAGGGAAAGGCACTACAGACAGTTCTTTGTGGATGAGCAAGTTTGAGTTAACTCTTATCCTCCCTAGAATTGCCAGCCATATCCCTGCCTGCTCCTGAAAAGAAACGGGGCACATCTTCCACGCCCCCCCCCCTTCCCCAGACAAGGTTTCTCTATGTAGCCTTGGCTATGCTGCACCAGGCTGGCCCCAAACTCAAGAGATCCACCTGCCTCTGCCTCCTGAGTGCTGGGATTGCAGGCGTGCACCACCGTGCCTGGCTAAAATGTGGCATTTCAACTTAAGACATGCACAGAGGGAGATGCCCAAGAGCCACAGCAAGGTTCTGTAGAGCCTGACCTTTTTTAGTCCAGACTTGGAAAAGCGTTATCTTTTCCTTTTCTTTTTTCTTTGTTATCTCTTTGTTTTGTTTTTTGAGACAAGGTTTCTCTGTGGAGCCTTGGCTGTCCTGGACTCGCTTTGTAGACCAGGCTGGCCTTGAACTTACAACGATCTGCCTGCCTCCGTCTTTGTATCTCTTTCTAAGCACACTTGCTCCAACACCTATTCTCTGTGTTACCCTCCCCACTGCATGTGGCTGACCCTCCATGCAGCCCTTTCTCTTTCTCGTCTCCAGCTTCTTCCTCCAGGCAGCTGTGAGATCCACAGCTTACCCAACCATGGAGTGTTTTTTCTTTTCTTTTCTTTTCTCACATCAATTTGCCTGCCTCTGCCTCCCGAGTGCTAGGATTAAAGGCATGCGCCACCACGCCCAGCTGAGTTTTTCTTTTGAACTCTAATAAATTAAATTGTCCTTAAGCTTTAAAAACAACAAACAACATAAGCCCCTCTCCCAACAAACAAAATATACAGGACCCTGGCTCTCTTCCTCTCCCTCCTCTCTCTCCCTCTCTGCCCTCTCTGAATAAACAGACAAAACAAAGAAGAAACAGAGCCATCTTGGAATTATCAACCACAGCAGCCTTGAGTAAATCCTCTTAGGCAGTGACAAACTTGTTACTGCCTGCTTGTTGCCCTCAGTCCTAGGAAAGGCAATATTTCACAGACATTCTGCACACGGAAGTAGCTAACATTTCCTATCACTTCTGGGTCATCTTTCCCAGCCCTACGCTCCCTGTACTACTCACCAGAAAAAGGGAATAGTGGCCCAGAGGAAAAGAGGATCAAGGAACACCTGGAAAGCCCCGTGTGGGAAGCAGCTGTGTGATGCAGGCGCTCCCTGAGGCAATCCACAGCTGCTGTCTGGTGCATCCTTGTGCTCCTAGACACTAAGGACCCTGAATGAGGAGATTCTATTTTATAACACTTCTCCTTCCTGCAGCAGAAATAAGCCCTGACCCTGTACTTTGGTCTGGGCTGTAGCTTCATGTTCTGGGATGCAGGTTGTATTCCCTACACGTTAACCAGCAGTGTCTCGACTATTTGTCAACACTTTGCCTGGAAGACTGAGGCCCTGCTGGCTACTCAGGGCAAATGTAATTCCGCAGGTCAAGGGTGTGACGAGGGTGGCGTCTTCATTTCACTCATCAAAGGATTGTGACAAAGTGAGACAGGCCCAGGAGCTACCCAGGGGCAATGCCTACCTGATAACTCGAGTGTGGCCTTGTAAGGTTGTGCCAACTTCCCCGCTGCCATCTTTCCACTTATAAAGGTCAACCCGTTGATTACTCTGAAAAGAAGCAAGGATGGAAAGACAGTGAGTGGTCCAGCACACACCGGCAGAGAAGTCTTACCAACTTGGGGGCACACAGCTCAGTCAGTAAAGTGGCTCTACACAGGCAGCAGAACCTGAATTTGATGTCCAGAACCCACATAAAAAGCGGGGTGCAGAATCTCTGCACTAGGGAAGTGGAGAGGGGAGAATCCCTGGGGGGTCACTGGCCAAATTAGTGAGCTCCAGGTTCAGTATGAGACCCTGTTTCAAAAACTAAGGAGGAGAATGGCCGAGGAAGACGTCTCACACTGACCTCTGGCCTCCACACATGTACACACATATACACACACACACGCGCACGGAACACATATCCACATCCACATATGCATACATAAATAATAATATATCATAAAGGGCCAGGGATAGAAATCTACAGTTGCTCTACAGCAGTGATTCTCAACCTATGGGTAGTGAGCCTTTTAGGGTTCCATTGCCTCCTCTGCAGGGGGCCTAAGATTATCTGTACACATATTTACATTACAACTCATAAAAGTAACAAAATTACAGCTATGAAGTAGCAACTACACTTTATGGTTGGGGAAGTCACTACAACATGAGGAACTGTTTTAAAGGGTCCCAGCATTAGGAAGGTTGAGAACCATTGCTCTAGAGGAAAAATGATAACAAAAAATCCAGAGAAAAGCCAGGCACGGTGGCACACACCTGTAACCCCAGCACTCGGGAAGGCAAGGGACAGGCGGATTTCTGAGTTTGAAGCCAGCCTGGTCTACAACGTGAGTCCAGGACAACCAAGGCTACAAAGAGAAACCCTGCCTCGAAGGGGGGGGAAAAAAAATGCCAGGCGTGTGGTGCATACCTTTAATCCCAGCACTCAGGAGGCAGAGGCAGACAGATCACTGTGAGTTCGAGGCTAGCTTGGTCTACAAAGTGAGTTCAGGACAGCCAAGGCTACACAGAGAAATCCTGTCTCAAAAAAACAAAAAGGAAAGGAAAAAAAATCTGGAGAGAGATGCCAGAGATGACACAGCCAAAATTTTGGGGGGAGTGGTAAGTTTCTCAGAAAACAAAAAGGAGCTAGGTATAAACCCTAGGGGAATTCACAGGTACCCAAAATCTGCTGGTGTTAACCAAGCTAATGAATTCCAATGAGGAAAGAATTCTCCCCTTGAAATGGATGAGATATTTTTGTTTTACTTGATTTTATTTTTAAGTATCTGTGTGTAGTGGAGGGGATATGCACATATGAGTGCACAGAGACCAGGAGAGGCCAGAGGTCCCGGAGCCAGAGTTACAGGCAGCTGTGAGCCACCCAAGGTAGGATAGCTGCCAGGAACTGAACTCAGGTCCTCTGAAAGGACAGTACTTGCCCTTAAACTGCTGGAGCGTCGTTCCTCATCTGCCACGTAGCCCTTGGCTAGTTACACTGTCGCTCAGGAAGGTAACTCACTACATACAGAAATGAAGCATCTACTTCTTCCTGTTACAAATCTGGGTTCAGGCCAGGCGTGATGGCACATGCCCAGAATCCCAACACTCAGAGAGAAAGAGGCAGGCAGATCTCTGTGAGTTTGAGGCCATCCTGGTCTACAAAGGGAATTCAGGACAGCCAGGGCTACACAGAGAAACTTTGTCTTGAAAAATTGGGGTTCAGTCCCTAGAAATACAAAGCCTGACACAGACCAGGGGCCAGCAATCACACACATACATGTAAAACCTGTAAGGCTACTTGCCTCTTCTTTCAGAAACAGGCAAACCTCTCTTTTTTTTTTTTTAAGATTTATTTATTTTTATTATATGTGTATGGGTGTTTTGCCTTCGAGTATATCTATGCAGCATATGCATGCTTGGTGCCCATAGGTACTGGGGATTGAACCCAGGTCCTCTCTGGAAGATCATCCATCTAGTGATTTTAACCACTGAGCCATCTCTCTAGGTCCACAATCAGCCCTCCTTCCTGCCCCCCACCCCACCCCCCTGTTCTTCCCTCTTGCCCCCCACCCCACCCCCTGCTCTTCCCTCCCTCCCTCCCCCCACCCCACCTCCCTGCTCTTCCCTCCTCCCCCCCCCCCCACCCCACCCCCCGTTCTCATCCCCTCCCACCCCCTACCCCACTCTCCCCTGCTCTTCCCTCCCCCCCCCCCCCCCCCCTCTTCCCCCCCCCCCCACCCCCCCCCTCCCCCCACCCCCACCTCCCTCCCCCCCCCACCCCCCCCCTGCTCTTCCCTCCCCCCCCACCCCCCACCCCTGCTCTTCCCTCCCCCCCCACCCACCCCCTGCTCTTCCTGCCCCCCCCCACCCCACCCCACCCCCTGCTCTTCCCTCCCCCCACCCCACCCCTGCTCTTCCTCCCCCCCCCCACCCCCCTGCTCTTCCCTGCCCCCCACCCACCCCCCTGCTCTCCTGCCCCTCACCCCCACCCCACCCCCCTGCTCTTCCCCCCCCCCCCCCACCCCCTGCTCTTCCTCCCCCCACCCCCCCCCCCTGCTCTTCCTTCCCCCATCCCACCCCCTGCTCTTCCCTCCCGCCCCCACCCCACCCCCCTGCTCTTCCCTCCCGCCCCCACCCCACCCCCCTGCTCTTCCCTCCCACCCCCCACTCCGCCTGCTCTTCCTCCCACTCCCTCTCTGAGCGAGGACGACTACATTCTCTTTTCTGTACAGGACAAAGACTCACCAGCCCTCAATGACACATTTAAAAGAGGACACTCCTTAAATGAACTCACCGAAGCTGCAAAATAGTGTGCGAAGCTGTCGTGAGGGTTCCACTGCACAGCTCCAATGTCCCATTTGCTCTGGCGGGAGATCTTCCGGTGACCTTCAAAGGGGGCGTCTAGATTGACGATGTACAGGAATCTCCGGCTGGAACAACATCAACACTATCGCACTAGAGCAACACAACAGCGCTCACCTGAAGCTGGAGAAGCGCATCCAGAGTCGCATGCAGCTGGCAAGCTGCGCTCCAGATCACTCTCAGATACACATGACAGTTCTCTACTCTGACAGGCACACAAGTGACAAGTGTAACCCAAGCTGACGGTTAAGCAAAGGGATACAGTGCCTCTGTGAGAGTGACTTTCAGAGTTGGCCTTCACTACCCACATCCACTCAGGAGAGTGTGTCTGCTCCCTCTGTTTTCAGCTCCAACCCCTCTCTCCCAGCCTTTCCCAGTGCCCCAGCTGGGATGGATTTCCAGTTCCACAGTAACGCACAGCAGGATCTACACTTCAACTGTGTTTTCTCCACAACAAGGCTACCATATATTAAGGCTCTTGTCTCAGTTCACCTGCATATCTGGAAACTACACCATGTCTAGACTATCTTTGTAAGCCCAGTATCACCAAGCACAGGCTTTACACTCAATACTGTGTTAAGGGGCTGGAGAGATAGCTCAGCGGTTAAGAGCACTGTCTACTTTTCCAGAGGTTCTGAGTTCAATTCCCAGCAACCACATGGTGGCTCACAACCATCTACAATGAGATCTAGTGCCCTCTTCTGGTGTGCAGGCAGAACATTGTATATGTAATAAAATAAAAATCTTTTTTAAAAAATGTATTAAACACACTTATTACTGAGCCAAAATCTTACAGAAAGATCTCAAATTCCTCTGCAACTTATGATCCAAGAAAAGTAACAAAGTAACATTGTAAGTACATCAATAGTAAGTTTAAAGTGCCAATCAATATAAAGAATCTGAAAAATAAGATTTTTTTTGGGGGGGGGGGGGTTTGGTTTTTCAAGACAGGATTCTCTGTGTAGCCTTGGCTATCCTGGACTTACTTTATAGATCAGGCCTTGAACTCACAGCAATCCACCTGCCTCTGCCTCCTGAGTGCTGGGATTAAAGGCATGTGCCACCACCACCCGGCGAGAATTTTTTTTTTTTTTAAGAAAGAAGAAATGCCTCGTCTTTGAGTTAATGTCTCTACAGTAATAGGGGACTGATTTGTAATTAGGGAACATGCTAAGCCTCTAGGTATCAGTGAGGACCAATAAGCTCAAGAAAAAAAGATTAACAGCCCCTGTTTGGAAAATGCATGGAAAATTCTAGAGCGTAGCAGAGACTCCAAAGAGGGATGACGGTTAAGAGAGAAGGGGAAACACGACTCCACAAAGTTCCTGGCACTTCTAAGCAAGCCAATACTGAACGAAGACCTAGACGCCTAGAAGCGAAGGAAGCAGTAGGCAGGACAGGGCCTGCCCACTGGAAGGGCAAACAGTACAGACTGCAGGCTTTGTCCATGAGCTGTGCATCACAGGGAGCTCAGACAGTGCAGAGCAATGCAGAACAGCAGAAAGGGGCTCTTCAGACAGACACCAGGACGAATACATGTGTTTATCTTCATCCTCCCATCCCCAAAGCCCTACCACAATATAGTTTTGTAAAAACTGGAAGGGAAATGAAAAGCATATGGACAGACGGCAACTGCTAATGAGTCACCAACGACAGGTAATAAGACAGGAAGTGTCTCAGAAGCAGGCTGCTCTGAGGTGTGGAGCCTGGTTGCACCTTCTCAAGGCAAAGAGGAGGGGAGGGGCTAGAAGGCAAAAGCGGAAGGGAACAAAACAAAACAGGAATTGTCTGAACACATATCAATTCCCACCATTCTTTACACTTTCGCTTTTTTAAGATTTTTTTTTTTTGGGGGGGGGAGGGCGGGGAGGCGGGCTGGGTATGTGCAACTGTGCCCACAATTGGAAGCTAAGGAAACAGTACTCTCCGTCACTTTCCGCCTATCCCTTTGAGGCAGGGTCTCTCCTGAAACAATGCTTCACATTTCAAATAGCAATTCAAGTTTTTAAATGTTCTTGAAAATTAAAACAACAGTTGGAAATTAGGAAAATCTAACAGCTCAGTGGTAGTGGTGCACACCTTTAATTTCAGCACTCGGGAGGCGCAGGCAGGCAGGTCTCTGTGAGTTCAAGACCACCCTGGTCTACGGAACCAGTTCCAGGCCAGCAAGGGCTACTCTACTACCCAGTCTCTCCCCACCTCCCCTTGGATCCACTCCCTTTCTGTCTCTCATTAAAAAAGAACAGGCTTTTAAGAAATAACAAGCAAACATGACAAAATAGAATACAGGAAGATGAAGCAAAGCTATCATATTGAAGATGGACATGGCAATCCAATAGAATGAGTCCCCAGAGCAGACGTAAGAGTCAGGGACCCACTCATCCTCACACTCAGGAGTCCCATAAACCCCCAGCTAGCAGCTGTCCTACATATGCAGACGGCCTGCTGCAGACCCGTGGAGCGGGCTCTGTGCTTGCTGTTTCAGTCTGTGTGAGTTCAGGTGCTCCTTGTTTAGTGGATTCAGAGGACCTTGTGTAAGAAAATGAAGTGGTTTGGGCGTGGTGGCGCACGCCTGTAATCCCAGCACTCTAGGAGGCAGAGGCAGAGGCAGGCGGATCTCTGAGAGTTTGAGGCAAGCGTATCCTATAGGTCATTAGTTCTGCTACATGAGCCAAGGGTGCTCTTTCCCTCTGCTTACTTAAAACAATGTCAAAGGCTGCGGGTAAAGGGTTTGCTGTGAGGGTTTGCTGTGTGAGAGTGAAGACCTGAGTTTTAGCCCCAGGTCTCATGTTCAAAAGCAGGGCATGGTGCAGACACTACAGCCTCAGGCTGGGGAGGAGGAAACAGGTGGCTCTCAGAGCTAGCTGCCCAGCCAGCCTTGTGCACTTTCTCTGTGAGCTCCAGCCCAGCGAGAACCTCTGCCTCAAAATGGAACAAACAAGGCAGACGGTGCCTGAAGAATGACACCTATGGTGGTTCTCCTGCCATACACACATGTGTAAAGATACACACAAGCCAGAGGTGGTGGCACACACCTTTAATCCCAGCACTCACTCGGGAGCCAGAGGCAGGTGGATCACTGTGAGTTTGAGGCCTACCCTGGTCTACAAGGTGAGTCCAGGACAGCCAAGGCTACACAGAGAAACCCCGTCTCAAATTTAAAAATTAAAAAAAAAAAGGGGGGGGGGCTGGAGAGATGGCTCAGAGGTTAAGAGCTCTGGCTGCTCTTCCGAAGGTCCCAAGTTCAATTCCCAGCAACCACATGGTGGCTTACAGCCACCTGTAATGAGATCCGGTGCCTTCTTGTGGTGGGCAGGCATAAGTGTGAGCAGAATACTGTATAAATAATAAATAAATCTTAAAAAAAAAAAAAAAGCAAACACACACACACACACACACACACACACACCTCAATAATAAGAGGAGAGGACAGGCAGTCTTCTGAGTGCCCAGGCACATACCAAAGCAATCATGGTAAAAACTTCACAAATCTTAAAGGTTTTGATGAGACAAATTCAACTTATATGAAGAGTGGGTGGAGACTATCTGCATAACTGTGATCAGGAGGCTGAGGCAGGAGGATGGTAAGTCCAAAGTCAGCCATGTAATGGTCCCCAGAAGTTGTGGCGGATGAACTCAGGAAGCTCACTTACCCAGAAAGCACTGCATGCTGCCCCAGACAGTCCACAGACATGGCAGTTGCCTGTGGGGAAAAACACAGTTTTAGTTCTGCCAGCAAAACGTCCAGGGGAAAAGACAGACTGACCTTTGGCTCTCTCAGAAGTCCCCAGATAGCAATAATCAATTATCAGGTATTAATGTTCTGCAGTGGATGCTTTCTGTGGTTCTCAACCTTCCTGACGCTGCGGCCTCATGTTGTGGTGACCCACAACCACCAAAATTTTATATATTTTTTCTTTTTTATTTATTTATTTATTTTATTTATTTATTATTATTGTTGTTGTTATTGGTTTTTTCAAGACAGGTTACATAGCCTTGGCTCTTCTGGACTTGATTTGTAGACTAGGCTGGCCTCAAACTCAGAGATCCACCTGCCTCTGCCTCCCTGAATACTGGGATTACAGGCATGCGTCACCACACCTGGCTCATAAAATTATTTTTATTGCTACTTCATAACTGTAATGTTGCTGCTGCTATAAATTGTAATATTAATATTTTTGGAGATAGAGGTTTGCCAGAGGGGTCGCCATGCAGGTTGAGAACCACTGTTTTAAAGCCTTGTAGTTTCCATCCAAATTTCACATTCACTCTGACAGAACAACAGCTTCTATTTAACATGAGCATGCGCGCACGCACAGACACACACACACACACACACACACACACACACACACACACAGCAGGACTATACACAGCAGGACTATACACAACCAAGACAGTACATTCTAAGTTGAGAAGACTTAGTTAGAGCCCTCGGAGAATGTGACTAGTGCAGAGCCAGAAACAGCTAGTAAACAGAGCCTCTCCCAAGAAGAAGCTAACCTAGGACACTGCTACCTACACACCCACAAAATACACCCATTCCTTTCCACAGCACATGGTGCCTCTTGAAGCCACAGGACATATTTTTCAAACACCATCCCTGCTGAATCCAAGGCTTTATTGTTAATATCTCAACCATTTTTTATTATACAGGGTTGCATACGGCCATTTTTCCATGCAGGTTCATAATGTACTTTGAGCATATTCCCACACACCCCCCAGGACCCCGCTATCCTCCAGGGTTGTAGTGTTATTAATATGCTCCATTCACATCCAGTCTGAACTTCCGCCTCCCAGTCCCTGGTGAGCACCACCATGACTCAGAGACCAACCTCCACAAGACTGCACTGAGCCCTGCACCAAGCCCAGTGAAAGCGAGGCACGCAGCTGACTTGAACCCTGGCAGTTACAGCCTCACACTGTCATTTGTGTGTGGTCCCTAAGTTCTTTCTGAGAGAGCACACGGGAAGAATTCACAGTGCGCATGCTGCCATAATCGGACTACAACAACAATCCCTCCCCTCACACTCACCAGCTTCACTAACAGTTTCCTCACATTTTATCCACCAGTCAAAAACCATGCCACGCCTACTGCTGGAGACAGGAAGCCAGACTGCTCTCCCAGAGGCTGAAATGTGATTGTAACGCACCCTTCACATTGCCCTAACAGAGAGCAACCTGGCTATGCAGGCGAGCTTGATGTTGCACCATCTCTAAAACTCTTCCATGTAGTTTGATGCTGTGAAGAGATCAAGACAGTTTCTCCAACAGGGAGCACAATCTTTCTAGACCGCATCTCATGGAGAATCTTAGCACAGCCCCAAGACTTTGGACTCTTGATGCACAAGGGTAGTCTGCCGGGCGTGGTGGCACATGCCTGTAATCCTAGCACTTAGGAGGCAGAGGCAGGTGGATCACTGTGAGTTGGAGGCCAGCCTGGTCTACAAAGGGAGTCCAGTACAGCCAAGGCTACACAGAGAAAAAAAACCACACACACATACAAATAATAATAATAATAAAATAAAATAAATCTAGCTGAAGGCCAGGCGTGGTGGCACATACCTTTAATCTCAGCATTCGGGAGGCAGAGGCAGGCAGATGTCTGTGAGTTCAAGGCCAGCCTGGTCTACAAAGTGAGTCTAGGACAGCCAAGGCTACACAGAGAGACCCTGTCTCGAAAAACCAAGGGAAAAAAATCTAGCTAATGCTACCAATGGTTTACTGATATGATTGAGGGGCCAAATAAGTTGGCCTTAAGATAAAGAAAAGTAGTTGACAACACAATAAATTATTATTCAGCCTATAAAAGCATGGAAATTCCAATAGATGCTACAACACAAATGATTCTTAAAAGAGTATACCAAGGCAGGTGTGGTGAGCACACCTTTAATCCCAGCACTCGGGAGGCAGAGGCAGGAGAATTGCTGTGAGTTTGAGGCCAGCCTGGTCTACAGAGTGTGTTTGAGGCCAGCCTGGTCTACAGAGAAATCTAGTGCAGAAAAAAAAAAAGAAAAATATCCCTATAGGGGACAAGTGTATTTAAACACTTAGTCCCCTGTGGGCAGGGCTTCTCCTGTGGGCTGGGCTTCCCCTGTGGGCAGGACTTCTCCTGTGGGCAGGGCTTCTCCTGTGGATGGGGCTTCCCCTGTGAACAGGGCTTCTCCTGTGGGCAGGGCTTCCCTTGTGGGCTGGGCTTCCCATGTGGGCAGGGCTTCTCCTGTAGGCAAGGCTTCTCCTGTGGGCAGGGCTTCCCCTGTGGGCGGGGCTTCCCCTGTGGGCGGGGCTTCCCTGTGCGGAAAGTCAGGGGCCTCACCCTACTTCTAGCTCTCCCTCTGCTTCCTGTGTGTGGCTGAGATGTGGTCTTTCAGCTTCCTGTTTCAGGTCTGAAGGCCGCCCTGCCATCATGGACTCCATAATCAAAACAAACCCTATCTAGGGAAAGTTGCCTTTAGTCATGGTGTTGTATTTCAGCAGCAGCAGCAACAACAACAACAAAGCAGTAATACATCAGACGAGCTCACAGAAACACAAAACAGAGGCTGACAAGGCTGGGGGGATTATTGTTTAGTGGACACAGACTTTCTATTTGGGATGATGAAAAATTAGGAAGGGGAGGCAACAATACAGACCTAATCACATTGGTCATTTAAACTGGTCGGGAATTAGAAAGAAAAGGGGATTCCCTAAGCTGCTTATGAAAGTGGAAGGGGTCCTGGGGCGAGGACCTGAATATGACCTCTGGGAGCTGAGAGCAACCCCTCAGTAACAATCAGTAAGGACACAGGAATCTCTGTCCTAGACCCTAGAGATTGGATATTGAAAAACCACTTGAATGGGGGCTGGAGAGATGGCTCAGAGGTTAAGAGCTCTGACTGCCCTTCCAGAGGTCCAGAGTTCAATTCCCAGCAACC
Organism: Acomys russatus; assembly: GCF_903995435.1. Taxonomy (NCBI): domain Eukaryota; kingdom Metazoa; phylum Chordata; class Mammalia; order Rodentia; family Muridae; genus Acomys; species Acomys russatus. The sequence goes on from NC_067162.1 coordinate 36,036,615, forward strand.
ACATGGTGGCTCACAACCATCTATAATGAGATCTGGTTCCCTCTTCTGGCCTGCAGGTGTACATGCAAGCAGAGCACTGTATAAATAATAATAAATACTAAACCTTAAAAGAAAACCACCTGAAAAAGGCTGGAAGTAGGCTGGAGAGATGGTTCAGTGGTTAAGAGCACCGTCTGCTCTTTCAAAGGACCCTGGTTCAATTCCCAGCATCCACATGGCAGCTCACAACTCTCTGTAACTCCAAGATCTGACACCCTCACACCAATGCACATAAATTAAAATAAAATAAAATATTTTTTTAAATGTTTAAAAAAAAAAAAAAAAGGCTGGAAGTAGACTCCTCTGAAGTGAAGCCTCCAGGTGAAAATGCAGCGCAAAGATGCCCTGATTTTGGTAGAGAGGCATCGAACAAAGAAAGCAGCCATTCAGTGCCTGGATTTCTGACCCACAGAAACCTGAGCTAATAGATGCCTAGCATGTTTAAAGTTGCTAAATCTGTAGTGTGGAGTGTACAGTAACAGAGCACTAATACAACATGAGCTGGCAATGGTCCAAAAATGTGATGCCTTTTGTCTCAGGAGTTCTACTTCTAGTATCTACCGCAAAATACAGCAAATGTCTTCTGAACAGAGATGTTTACTTATAACTATAGTATCATATGTAGGCAGTGGGATAATTCTAGTAGTCTCCCCCCCCCCTGGTTGTTTTGGGGTTTTGTTTGTTTGTTTTGGTTTTTCAAGACAGGGTTTCTCTGTGTAGCCTTGGCCAATCTGAACTCACTTTGTAGACCAGGATGGTCTTGAACTCACAGAGATCTACCTGCCTGCCTCTGCCTCCCAAGTGCTGAGATTAAAGGCTTGCACCACCACCGCCCAGCTTCTAGTAGCATTCTTTTTTTTTTTTTTTTTTTTTTGGTTTTTTCGAGACAGGGTTTCTCTGTGTAGCCTTGGCCATCATGGACTCACTTTGTAGACCAGGCTGGCCTCGAACTCACAGCGATCCGCCTGCCTCTGCCTCCCGAGTGCTGGGATTAATCTAGTAGCATTCTTTAAAGTGTGAAAATGCATCAAAACTGCAAATATAGGCCAGGTATGGTGGCGCATGCCTTTAATTCCAGCACTTGGGAGGCAGAGGCAGGCGGATCACTGTGAGTTGGAGGCCAGCCTGGTCTACATAGTGAGTACAGGACAGCCAAGGCTACATAGAGAGACCCTGTCTCAAAAAAACAACAAAACAAACCCCCCCAAAAAAATCCCTGCAAATACAGCATAAATCACCATATTAAGATATCTTTTGCCAGGCATGGTGGCGCATGCCTTTAATCCAGCACTCAGGAAGCAGAGGCAGGTGGATCGCTGTGAGTTCGAGGCCAGTCTGGCCTACAAAGGGAGTCCAGGACAGCCAAGCCTACAGAGAAACCCTGCCTCGAAAAACCATATTTATACATTTATTTATTTACTGGGGATGGAGGATACATGTATACCATGGTGTGTGTGTGGAGGTCAGAGAGTAAGGGGCAGGGCTAAGTTTTCTCCTTCTACCACATGGGTCTCAGCGCTTAAACTCAGGTCATCAAGCTTGGAAGCAAGTGCCTTTATCCACTGAATAATCTCTCCAGCTCAGAAAGGTTGGTTTTGGTTTGGTTTGGTTTGGTTTGGTCAGGTTTTGGATTTGTTTTAAGGAAGAAAAAAAAAAGCAACCACTGTGTTTGTAGGAACGCATAGGAAGATTATGCTGGGCTGCCCCAGTGAGGAACTGGACTGAGAAGTAGTCTCAGCAGGCCTGGGGCAGCTGCCGTCTGCAGGGACAAGGGGCGATGGCTGCTCATCTGCTGACAGGGCTCCAGAGGCAACGAATGAAAGGTGCTAAGCAGTTAACAAGAATAGGCATGGGTCTTATTTTATTTTATGTTTTGGTTTTTTGAGACAACGGTTCTGTGTAGCCTTGGCTATCAGGACCTCACTCTGTAGACCAGGGTGGCCTCCAACTCAGAGATCCACTTGCCTCTGCATCCTAAGGGCTGGCATTAAAGACGTACACCACCACTGCCGGGCTGGGGTGTGGGGTTTTTAGCTGACCCCAATGCAGGGAGGAGAGGAACACTTGCAGTAAGTAACTCAGGTAGGAGTTCCTATCCGCCTGAAGGAAGGGGCTTGCTGCAGATTATGTATGAAGAGAACAGAGACATAGCTGACAATGGTATTTTATGCCCCATCTTAAAACTTACATTGAGGACCAGTGAGGTGGCTCAGCAGGTAGATGTGCTTGCCATGCAAGCCTAACAGCCTAACCCACAGTGGAAGAAGAGAACCAACTCCACAAAGCTGTTCCCTGGCCTCCAAATGTATGCTGTGGCACTCATGCACCATACACACACACACACACACACACACACACACACACACACACACACACAGGAATAAGTAAAAATTTTATAAGAATGGTATCTTTAAGCCATGCTCAGTGAAGAAAATAAAAGTACTTGCCATCCAATCCTAATGACCTTGGTTTGATACCTAGAACCTAGGTGAAAAGTCAGATATGGTAGCACACATCTGTAATTCCAGCATTGACATGGTGGTGGCAAAACTAGGTGAGACACTGCCTCAAAACAAGGTGGGAGAACCAACTCCTAAACAGTTCTCTGACCTTCATGCACGAACGAACACACACACACACACACACACACACACACACACACACACACACACACACTCAGCAAGTTGGGCATAGTAATATAGGTAATCCTAACACTTAGCTGGCTGCAACAGGAGGACCATAAGTTCAATGCCAGCAGGATCAAAATCCATGATCATTCCTGCCCTAAAACACCTTGCTTCTCAGATACAACTGTACTGAGATTCTACTTAAGTTTGGACAAAGCTTCCTAGTCCTCTCGCTACTCAATTACTTGCTGCCATCCTCTGCCATGTCTGAGTTGCTTGTCATTTCTTGTTACCTCTTAGGCTTAGCCAGGAGCCTACCCCCAGCTGTGCTTCCTGTAATCTCAGAGCTGCTGCTGAAGCTAAATCCGGTCATGGCTCTGCAGAGTCAGCAGGACTGAGCGCATCCTTAGCGGAGGGTAGCATTACAGACCATCACAGAGCTTCCTGCTCATTCCTATGGCCCATCTACGACTCTGCCTCCAAACCCTGTCCCAGTGCCCCAGCCTTAGGAATTCTTCCAAATGAATTCCAGCCCTCCAAACTTAGGCTGTCTCTTCCTCTTTCACCTCAGGACCTTTACACCAATGGCTTTTTCTGCCTGGAGACACTTCTGTCCATTCTGTATCTGGCCTACTCTTTGTCTTTGTGTGTGTGTGTGTGTGTGTAGTGTGTGGTAGGGACAGTGCACATGCATGTTCCTGAGTGTGGAGGTCAGAGGTCAACAAGTCCAGCATGGTCTACAAAGGGAGTCCAGGACAGCCAAGGCTACACAGAGAAACCCTGTCTCAAAAAATGAAAATAATAATAATTGCCGGGCATGGTGGCGCACGCCTTTAATCCCAGCACTTGGGAGGCAGAGGTAGGCAGATCGCTGTGAGTTCGAGGCCAGCGTGGTCTACAAAGCGAGTCCAGGACTGCCAAGGCTACAAAGAGAAACCCTGTCTCAAAAAACCAAAATAATAATAATAATGATGATGATAACAATAATAACAACAACAACAACAACAATAATAATAATAAATAAAAATAAAGTAAAATATTAAAACAGCAACTTTTTTGGCAGGTTCTCAACAACAACAATAATAATAATAAATAAAAATAAAGTAAAATATTAAAACAGCAACTTGGGGGGGGGGGCAGGTTCTCACTGTGTAGCCTTGGCTGCTTTGAAATTCCTTATGAAGATCAGGCTGGCCTTGAACTCTCAGAGCTTCTCCTGCCTCCGCCTCCCAAGGCTGGAGTCCTAAGTGTGTACCATTGTTCCCAGCTGCTTGAGGTTTCCTTGTTAACAGATCTTTGAGCAGTAGTTAATTCACCTGTTGAAAGTGAACCTCTGAATGAGTTTTGTGTACGCCTATCACCAACATTGTTTCTATAACATTCACCCCAACTGGAATCTGGTTTTTGTTGTTGTTTGTTTTTGTTTTGTTTCTGTTTTTCTCTCTTTTCTTTTTTTGTTTCTTTCGAGACAGGGTTTCTCTGTGTATAGCCCTGACTGTCCTAGACTCACTTTGTAGACCAGGCTGGCCTCGAACTCACAGCAATCCACCTGCGTCTGCCTCCCGAGTGCTAGGATTAAAGGCGTGTGCCACCACGCCTGGCCCAAGGCTCTTGTTTATCCATCCGGCAAGAGGGGTGTTGCTTGGGAAATGTCCCTCTTCGATATGGGAAATCTCAGCTCCCTGCAAACTCAAGTGCCACACAGAGGGTAGGATCCATGTTCCTGATATATAAAACACGAGAGCAGATGAGACATCACCTAAAGATCTTCTCAGCTCACAAGTCTACACTGTGAAGCCCATTTAAGTCAGATTTCCAATGCAATAGCAGCATGTATCAAACACTTAGCAGATGCTGGCCATGTGCTAAGTGCTCTGCACAGCTGTCCTCCTTTAATCCTCACATCTACTCTACAAAGGAAGTGTGCGAGGACGAGGATGGCTGCAGGCCTGAGGCGAGCCTTCTGAAGGCTTCCTCGCAGTTGCAGCTCTTGGCTACTGTCTGAGAACCCGGCCTTCAGCTAAGAGTGGTGCCCTGTGGCTACACCTGAGCATGCGATTCTCCTTAAGAGAGTCTTGGTACATGCTGTGGTCCCTAACTGACCAGGCTCCAAACACCACTTCCGGCACTGACGCTGGAAGAATTAACAACGCCCTGTGTGACTCCATTACGAAAGGACCCCGGGGAGGCTGGAGCTCCCTTTGTCCAGGCTCTGCTCCCCGTGACTTTGCTCTTTGGTCTGCTTTGTAGTCTTACATTGTGCTTATCATCCTGGGGTACTCTGGGGGGCCCCTGATACAGGTGCCTAGTGTTTGCCTTGCTTTATGGATAAGAAACTGACACTCAGAAAGGCAGTAAGTTAGCCAAGGTCACCAGGCCACGGGCAGCCTCACCTGGATCCTAGCACAGCACTCACTACTTTCATTGTATCGTCATGTCAAACTTTTTACAAAACAAGTAATTCATATCTATCGTGATGTGATTTAGTACTGTGATCTAACTTACCTTTTTGTTGTTGTGTTGGTTTCAGGCTTTGGTTTTCATTGTTGGGGTTTTGTTTTGCTTTTTTGAGATATGGTCTCCTTTAATCAAAGCTGGGCTCAAATTTGCTATGTAATGGAAGATGACCTTGAAATCCCGACCCTCCTGCCTCTACCTCCCAGGTGCTGGTGTGACAGACAGTATTCACATCTTACTGAGTCGCTTCCACCTACAATAGCCCTACAATGGCTAGTTTTCCAAATGAACACCTTTTTTTCAAAAGGTTTATTTTCCCGCCCAGCTTATTTTACTTTTAATTATGTGACTTTTGCCGAGCATGATGGTGATGGTGGGGCGCATGCCTGTAACCCCAGTACTTGGGAGGCAGAGGAAGTTGGATCTCTGTGAGTTCAAAGCCAACCTGGTCTTCAAAGTGAGTCCAGGACAGCCAGGGCTCTGTTACACAGAGAAACCCTGTCTCAAAAAGCCAAAAAAAAAGAAGTGACTCTTGGGGAGGAGTATGTGTACCGAGAACACAGGAATCCATAAAAACTAACGGCCTTGGATCCCCTGGGAGCTAGAGTTACCAGAGCAGCCCGTCCTGGGTGCCTGGACGAGAGTTTGAGTCTCAGCACTCACATAAAAAGAGCCAGGTATGGGGGGCTGGAGAGATGGCTCAGTGGATAAGAGAGTCTGCTGATTCCAGAGGGCCAGAGTTCAGTTCCCATATGGCTCACAACCTTTTGTACCCCTCTAGGTTCAGGGAATCTGATACCCTCTTCTGGTCTCTGCACTCACAAGTATGTGTATACAAGCACATGTGCACACACACACAATTGTTATTATTATTTTATGTGCATTTTGCCTGTGTGCATGCCTGTTCACCATATGTGTATCCAGTGCTGGAGGAGGCCGGAAGTTGTTGGATTCCCTGAAAGTGTAGCTACAGACAATTGTGAGCTGCCATATGGGTGCTAGAAATCAAACCTGAATCCTCTGGTTCTTTTTTTTTTTTTTTTTTTCTTTTTTTCTTTTTTAACAGCCAGGTATCATAGCATATGCTTGTAAACCCAGTGCTAAAAAGGTAAGGACTTGGGGCTGGAGAGATGGCTCAGCGGTTGGCAGCACTGACTGTTCTTCTGGAGGACCCAGGTTCAATTCCCAGCACCTACATGGCAGCTCACAACTGTCTGTAACTCCAAAATCTGACACCCGCAGACATACAATGCACATAAAATAAAAATAAATAAATAATTAAGACGTATTTATAAAAAATTAAAAAAGAAGAAGAAAATAAGGACTTAAAGACAAGTGGATGATTCCTGAAGTCCAAAACCCAAGGTTTAGGCCGGGCAGTGGTGGCACATGCCTTTAATCCCATCACTTGGGAGGCAGAGGCAGGCAGACCTCATGGTTTGAGGCCAGCCTGGTCTACAAAGCAAGTTCTACAACAGCCAGAGCTGTTACACAGAGAAACCCTGTCTCAAAAAACAAAAGAACAAAACAAAACAAAAACCCAGGGTTTACTTCTGGCCTCTACATGCAGGTGTAAAAATACCCACACACATACACATACAAAAAAGCACTGTGTGTGTGTGTGTGTGTGTGTGTGTGTGTGTGTGTTTCCAGGGTCATCCCAAATCAACACCTAACTTATATACAAGCTGAACTAACGAGACAACACATGAAAGGGCTGCGGCGGCCTGGCATGGTGGTGGTGGTGGTGGTGGTGCAAACCTTTAATCCCAACACTCAGGAGGCAGAAGCAGAGGCAGGCAGATCACTTGGAGTTGGAGGACAGCCTGGTCTACAAAGTGAGTCCAGGACAGAAAAAAAAGGGGGGAAGGGAGGCTGTGGCAGAAATCCAGATGACAGCTCATCTTTGAGAGTCCTCCCTGTGCAGGGAGCTGTCACTCCACCTCTCAAGGAAACCTGGTTTGCTTGCTCTTCTGTGGTCTGCATTCCTCACTCTGCATGATTGTGAGACCGAAGGCCACTGGATTGCCAGGGTCCTAGTGCCCACGCCAAGCTAAGTCCACCAGAACCGAGAAACGCTTCACTGAACTCAAAGAAACAACAATGTTTGTGGGGCAAACCTGAAGACCTGGATTAGCTCCCCAGATCTCACAAAGAACAGAACTGACTCCTAAAAGCTGTCATCTGACCACATATGTGCTATGGCAGGCATGCACCTGCACTCGTACAGACAGTTGTAAACTCCCATATGGGTGCTGGAAATCAAACCTGGGTCCTCGAGCCGGGCGTGGTGGCGCACGCCTCTAATCCCAGCACTCGGGAGGCAGAGGCAGGCGGATCACTGTGAGTTCGAGGCCAGCCTGGTCTACAAAGTGAGTCCAGGACAGCCAGGGCTACACAGAGAAACCCTGTCTCGAAAAAAAAAAAAAAAAAAAAAAAAAAAAAAAAAAAAAAAAAAAAAAAAAAAAAACAAACCTGGGTCCTCTACTCCTTTTTTTTTTAATTTTAGCACATGCTTGTAATTCCAGTTTTAAGGAGGTAAAGACAGATGAATTATAAATAATAACAATAATAACAACAACAACAATTACAAACAGTCAGGCAAGTGGTGCACTCCTTTAATGGCAGTACTTAGGAGGCAGCAGCAGGCAGATCTCTGTGAGTTTGAGGCCAGTCTTGTCTACAAAGAGGGTCCAGGACACCCAGGGATATCACACAGAGAAACCCTGTCTCAAGAAACCAAAAAAAAAAAAAAAAGCAAACAAACCTAGGGCCTCAAGCATGTTAGGCAAGCACTCTCCCATTAGCTACATCCCCAGCCCTAAAATAATTTAAATTTTTCTAAAATTTACATGTATTTATTTGTATGTTGGGGACAGCAGAGCACGTGCCATGGTGCCCATGTAGAAGTCAGAGGACAATTTTCAGGAGTCAGTTCTCCACTATGTCTACCATGTGGGCCCTCAGGGTCCAACTCAGGTCATGACAGCAGCACCTTAGCCTGTGTCTCAGTTACTTTTCAATTGCTGTGACAAACACCATGACCCAGGCAACATATAAACGCAAGAATTTAATCTGGGGCTCACAGTTTCAGAGGGGTCCATGGCCATCATGGCAGGGAGTACAGCAGCAGGCAAGCAGGTGTGGTGCTACAGCAGCAGCTGAGACTTTATCTCTGAGTCCATAAGCAGAAAGCAGAGAAAGCTAACTGGAAAAGGCACGGCCCCGGTGACACACTTCCTCCAACAAGGCCACACCTCCTAGTCCTTCCCAAACCGTTCCACCTACCATAGGCCACGCATTCAAATATGTCAGTCTATAGTAGCCATTCGCATTCAAACCACCTCAGCTGCAAGAATTATCCTTTAGAATATAAAATAAGAATATGGGGCTGAGCGTGGTAGCGGACGCCTTTAATCCCAGCACTCAGGAGGCAGAGGCAGGAGGATCTCTGTGAGTTTGAGGCCAGCCTGGTCTACAAAGAGAGTCCAGAGCAGCCAGGGCTACACAGAGAAACCCTGTCTCAAAAAAACAAAATAAAAACCAAGAACAGAAGTTTACTGTTCTGGCTATCTTTTTCAGAGAGGCATCAGGAAGTACTGACTTCTTCTTTATATGTAAGAGAAAATTAATAAAGCTGGTTTCTGCCTGTTGCCAATCAACATCAGACAAATTTACACTACAGATAAACCCTTTCAGCTAAATAGAAAAATCCAAAGGAAAAAACAGAAACTCCCACAAGGCAGTTAAATTACCCAATTTACTTTATTCTCCTGCTATGTCAACTGCTGTTTAGGCTTAATTATTTGCTCCTACTTCATAGCACTTCAGTATAGGTGCCAGCACTCTCTCTGTAGGTCTCTTCAGTGAGCGAGACTGCCTGGGTTTCTGTGAGAATTAAAAGGTGTATAGATTAGCATCTTCCAAATTAGCAGGCTGAGACACGTGGTGCATGTTCTGTTCTGTCCTGATGCCCAGTGCAAGCAATTAGCAAGAAGGGTAACTGCAATATGGTTTTTTTCCCCCGTAGGAGTCTGGCACCTCCCTTGGGAAAGCAGACCTCACACTGACAGTGCTGACAGCACCAAGTGTTTCAAGATCCCTTAATCCAAAAAGCTGCTGGTCAAAGGCTCCCTGGGGACTACTTATCAGAGAGCACCGCAGAGTGGATTGGTGGGTAGCTCTTCCGCATATTAGCCTTCATGGCAAAAGACAGGATGGGGTTTGAGAAGACTCACACTGTAGTCTAGATTTCCCTCAGTGTAACCAACTGGATATGAACACTGTGCACCACTAGGAGCACAAGAAATTCTTATTTTTAAGAGGGGGTAGGCTGAGGAAATGGCTCCCAGAAACCTACATAAATACTGGATGGGCGTGGTAGCCTGCCTGTAATTCTAGCCTTGGAAGGCTAAGATAGGGAAGTCCCCAGAGCAAGCTGGTTACCAAGACTACCCACACTGGCAAGCTCTGGGCTTCCCTGAGAGACACTGCCCCAAAGAATAAGGTGGAAAAGCAATCAGGATGATTCTAGACACCAACCAAGGGCCTGTGCACCACACATGTTGTGGTGGATTGAGTAGGAATGGCCCCATGGACTCACGGGTTTGAATGCTTGGCCCATAGGGACTGGCACTATTGGGAGGTGTGGCTTTGTTGGAGGAAGTACGTCACTGTAGGGGCGGGCTTTCGGGTCTCAGAAGCTCAAGCCTGCCTAGTGGCCCACAGCTTTCTTCCTGTAGCCAGAGATCTGCATGTAGAACTCTCAGCTTCTCCAGCACGATGCCAGCCTGCACGATGCCATGATGATAATGGACTAAAACCTCTCAACTGTAAGCCGGACGCAATTAAACGCTAAGACACGTGTGTGTGCACACGCAAAAACATGCGTACACACACATACATGCACACCACACATGTAAAACCGCCACAAAAAAATGGAAATAAGTAAATAAACCCTTACTAAGCAAATAAATAAATAAACAAATGGTCTACAAAGTGAGTCCAGGACAGGCAGGGATACACAGAGAAACCCTGTATTGAAAAAACAAAAATAAATAAATAAACAGACAAGTGAATAAAAGTCTGACACACAGAAAGAAGTATTCAGGGCTGGAGAGACGGCTCAGCTGTTAAAGGCTAGGCTCAAAACCAAAGACATTAGAAAGCACTCAACAGCCGGGCATGGTGGCGCACGCCTTTAATCCCAGCACTCGGGAGGCAGAGGCAGGCGGATCGCTGTGAGTTCGAGGCCAACCTGGTCTACAAAGTGAGTCCAGGGCAGCCAAGGTGACACAAAGAAACCCTGTCTGGAAAAAAAAGGAAAGAAAGAAAGAAAGAACGAACTGGTTGGCCCCCTTCCAGAGGACACAGGTTAGATTCCCAGCACCCATATGGAGGCTCACAACTGTTTTAACTCTAGTTCCAAGATTCCATGCCCTCTTCTGGCCTCTGCCCTCACTAGACATACAAATGATTCACATATAAACGTTCAGGCAAATCAGGCATACATCTAAACTTAAAAAAAAATTTTTTTTGTTTGTTTGTTTGCTTGCTTGTTTTTTCATTTTCTGAGACAAGGTTTCTCTGTGTAACAAGCCGTGGCTGTCCTGGACTCACTTTGTAGACCAGGCTGGCCTCAAACTCACCAAGATCCACCGGCCTCTGCCTCCCCAGTGCTGGGATTAAGGGCATGCGCCACCACATGAGGCCTTTTTCTTTAATTTTTGAATTAGACTTTTTTCATCTATTTTGTGTGTGTGAACACACATGCCATGCCATATGTGGAAATAACTTGTGGGAGCTCTCTCTGTCCTTCCACTATGTGGGTACCAAAGATGGAACTCAGGTTTTCAGGCCTGGTGACAAGAGTTGCTACCGGAGACATTTCAAGGGCTTGATGCTAACAGTTTTTTAAAGATATATTTTATTATGCTGATTTACTTACTGTTTATATGTGTACTACAGCATGTATATGGAGGTGAGAGGACATGTGTGGCAGCTGGTTCTTTCTGACATGTGGGTCCTGGGGGCTGAACTCATGATGTCAAGCTTGGCAGCAAGCGCTTTTACCAGCCACCTTGCCAGCCTGGAATGTTAACAATCTTCGACGTCTGCCATGTGCCAGCCACTGTGTCACACATCTTAAACATGTGGCCTCATAAAATTCTAATGCCAGTCCTGTCATTATAATGATCTCCATTCTACAGGCAAGAAAACTAATGTGTAAAAAGTCAAGGATGGACTACATAGGTGTCCAATCTAAACAAGACATGTATTTTGTCAACAACCGAGTATTTCCCACATTAGCAACCACTTAGTAGGTCAGGGGCTGGAACAGATACTCTGCAAAGCAGCATTTCGCAAATTCACCCCCAAAAATGTTACAAAGTGAGATTGGTCAAAGTAGCTGAGGCTCAGACAAGTTCGGCAACTTTCCCGAAGTCACCAAGAGCAGCCGACCACCTCAAGAAGTGGACACCTCCATGCCCCACCCTCGCCCACCCCGCCTCACTACCTTGAACAAGGATAGAATTCTCTTCAGCATTTACTATCGCTGTCTCGGTGTCCCAAGACCCGTAAGCTCCAGTGGAACCCTAAAACCCGTACACGCCTGTCCTAACTGTCCTGACCAATGATCAAAGCTCCCCTAGGCTTTCCTGATGCTGACAGCTCCAGATCCATCCCCCCGCCCCAGCAAGGGAATGACGGATGGCGGGGGGGGGAGAGGGGGGGGCGGAGAGGTGGTGTTAAGCCACGGTAAGCGCATGTCCAGACGGCTCCATTGAAGCACAGCTCACCTGAGAGTCCCGAAATTCCACCACCACGTTCTCGCTGCTCCAGCGCGCTGCCATCTCCCTAGTCGACCGTGGGGTGCCGGTCGGCGACCCCCAGCCCCCCACTCCAGGACCTGAGACTCCCTGGGATAGTAAACCCTACACAGCCACCTAATAAATCAGGCCACGCCCATTTCCCCGCCTTTCTCTTGGCCTCAACTCATTGGCTAAACCAATGATGGACCCCGCCTCTTCTGCTTTCTCCCCCAACGGCGGACCTTGCTTGCCCGCCAAACAGGGCCGCCCCCTTCATCCGTCATCAGTACGCGTCACCCGGACACCCCGCGGCTGCTGACACGCCCCCCCACCCTCGCCTAGAGTTCTGCCGGGAATTGTAGTCAGCGCAGAGGCAAGAGCAAAGCCCTGTATTCTCCTACACAGTGCCTATGAACAAAACCGACATCCGTACCAAAGGAAAACACCTCTTCGGATGCCTGACACCACGATTTTGAGAAATCTGTGTGCACAATGTATTTTTTCTTCCTGTGCAGCCGCGCCTCTTAAGTACTGAAACTCCTCAGGGTCTCTGCGACACTTTGGGGAGGCTGGGGCGACAAGGGCGGGAGGCAAGTCTCAAAAGGTAAAACAATTCCATAATCCAACTAAGCCGTTACTTTCACTTTCTCTCACCAGTGTGCGGTAGACCACTCCCCAGGAATGTACCCTGAGAGGTGGTTTACACCGAATGTTAAATGACTTGCCTTTAATCACAGCACTAGGGAGGCAGAGGCAGGCGGATCTCTGTGAATTCGAGGCCAGCCTGATTTACAAAGGGAGTCCAGGACAGCCAAGGCTACACAGAGAAACCCTGTCTTGAAAAACAAAAAATAGCCAGGAGGGTGGTGGCACACGCCTTTAAATCCCAGCACTCGGGAGGCAGAGGCAGGCAGATCTCTTGAGTTTGAGGCCAGCCTGGTCTACAAAGTTAGTCCAGGACAGCCAAGGCTACACAGAGAAACCCTGTCTGGAAAAAACCAAAACAACAACGACAAGCGTGACGCACACCTTTTATCCCAGCACTCAGAAGGCTGAGGCAGGTGGATCTCCGAGAGTTTGAGCACAGCCTGGTCTACAAATCGAGTCCAGGACAAGCCAGCTCTTCAAAGAGAAACTCTGTCTCAAAACAAATAAGCATACACACACACACACACACCACATACACACACACACATACACACGATAACACGATCTGTAATTAAGGTGAACAATAGTTGCTTTTTTCTTTTTTTTTTTTTTTTTTTTTAGACAGGATTTGTCCTGAAACTCACTCTTCACTGGCCTCTGCCTCCCAAGTGCTGGGATTAAAGGGGTGGGCCACCACAGCTCAGCCCCATAATGGTGTTTTATTCATGGCTTTATTTTCTTTTTTTTTTTTTTTGGTTTTTTTTTTTTTTTTTTTCTTTTTTTTTTTTTTTTTTTTTTTTTTGGTTTTTCGAGACAGGGTTTCTCTGTGTAGCCTTGGCCATCCTGGACTCACTTTGTAGACCAGGCTGGCCTCGAACTCACAGTGATCCTCCTGCCTCTGCCTCCCGAGTGCTGGGATTAAAGGCGTGCGCCACCATGCCCGGCTTCTTTTGTTTTCTTAAACACTAGGTTTTTTATATAATTTAATTTTTTTATTTTATGTGCACTGATGTTTTTGCCTGTATGTATGTCTGTGTGAGGATGTCGAATCTTGGAGGCACAGCTGTAAGCTGCCATGAGGGTGCTGGGAATTGAACTCAGGTCTCTCACTGAGCAATCAGTGCTCTTACCCACTAAGCCATCTCTCCAACCCCCGTGACTTTGATTTCTAATACTTTCTATCAATACATTAATGTAGGCAAATAGACTTTGGAGTCTTAGATAACTTTTGATCATGAAATAAAATACAGTCAAGAAGTTTAGTGTATCCAGGACAGCCAAGGCTACTCAGAGAAACCCTGTCTCCATGGGGACAGGGGGTGGGAGGAGAAAGATGTTTAGTGTAGTAGATATTGGTTGAGTTCTCTTTAATCCTACCTTTTGAAATCCTGGGTTAACTGGCTTAGCATCACTTTCTCTGCAGAAGTGGAAATTGCTGGTCTTATTTAGCTGTTGTAAGGGGCCAAGAACTGGGCCTGACATATTGTAAAGGCTCAAATATAAACTATTATTCTTACTATTGCCAGTATTCCTATGTGCAAGCTGTTGAATGAATGGAAAGAAGGTGCTGGCTCCTTTCCCACTGGAGTGCTGGTTGTAAAGGGGAAGACAAACTTGTCTGTAGGTTAGGATGATCCTCATCTCACTGTCATCTGCCTGCAATGGTCCAGGTTTTTAACACTATAACCAGCAAAAAGTCTTGGCTCCCAGAAAAACTGTTCGGTACCAGAAAACTGGAACAGTTGGTCCCTCCACAGTAGAGAAACACTTGGCTGGATGAATTGCATATTATAATAGACTTGCAATCAAGGTGTCAGGATCGAATAACCTAAATGGAAGGGCTGAAATGGCACCTTGAAAGTGACATTTGAGTGTTTCAGGATATTTTAAGATTTTGATAGGGTACACTGTGAAAAGGAAAGATACTTCATTAGGAATGTGAACAACACCTTTAATCCCAGCACTTGGAAGGCAGAGGCAGTATGATCACTGTGAGTTCGAGGCCAGCCTGGTCTACAAAGCAAGTCCAGGACAGCCAAGGCTACACAGAGAAACCCTGCCTCAAAAAAAAAAAAAAACACACACAAAACAAAACCACAGAGAAGTGGGAATGCAGGCATGTTGCACCACACTCAGGGAAAATATTATTTCCTTTTTCTTTTTAAATTTATTATGTATACAGTGCTCTTCATGCATGTACACCTGCAGGCCAGAAGAGGGCACCAGATCTCATCATAGATGGTTGTGAGCCACCATGTGGTTGCTGAGAAATGAACTCAAGACCTTCGGAGGAACAGGCAGTGCTCTTAACCTCTGAGCCATCTCTCCAACCCCCAGAAAATACTATGTTCTATGTCTGTTTATGAAAGCACGTCAGAATCAATGAATGTGTTAATTTCCCTAGCAGGTTGTATTCTTTGTTGTTGTTGTTTTGAGACAGAGTTTCTTTGTGTAACAGCTCTAGCTGTCCTCTTTGTAGACCAGGCTGGCCTCGAACTCACAGAGATCCAACTGTCTCTGCCTCCCAAGTGCTGGGATTACAGGTATGCGCCACCATGCCCAGCCACACAGGCTGTATTTTTTTATTTTTCAAGACAGGGTTTCTCTGTTATCTTGGCTGTCCTAGACTCCCTTTGTAGACCACACTGGCCTCGAACTCACAGAGATCTACCTCCCAAGTGCTGGGATTAAAGGTGTGCACCACCACGCCCGGCTCAGGCTGTATTCTTACTTGCTTATTAGTTGGAAACAGTAAATGCTGTATAACTCCTCTCAGTGAGTGGTTACCTGCCGGTCAGGTATGGCTAGTACTTAACAAAACGTGACCCGAAGTTGGGGAAATTACGTACATCCAGAAAAGGTAAAGAGCTAGTTAGGGAAGCCCCTTCATAAGTGTTGGAGTCTGGCCTGGGGGGAGAGGGAGATGCCTGGAGATAAAGACATTCCAAAGCTCTGTCTGTCCACAGGTAGCTTGGTGATACGCTGGGTCACCGTTGACTGCTTTCCTGCAATATGCTGCCCCCCGCCCCCGCACCCCTTCCCCGCACCCCGCCCCCATATGCCCCCACCCCCACCCCCAGCTCTCTTGCTCATGTTTCTTCAGTTCTCCTAAGCTTTTCTTTTTCTTTTCTTTCTCTTTTTGGTTTAGCTTTTCTTTTTCTTTTCTTTCTCTTTTTGGTTTTCCGAGACAGGGTTTCTCTGTGTAGCCTTGACTGTCCTGGACTCGCTTTGTAGACCAGGCTGGGATTAAAGGTGTGCGCCACCACCCCCGCCTGCTGCCTCCACCTCTTACTAGCTACCACACCTTGCTTCCAATCCTCGAAATCCTGTCATGGGCTGCAAGCACAGAAAGTACTTTGGATTTCAGGTCCTTGGTGCTCTCTGTTCTTTCAGTGCTTTCTTCCTTTCATGTAGAACGAATGTTAAGGAGACAGCGCAGCTGTGCCTCTCCAATTGCCTCCTCAGGCCCTTCTTAAACGTCTTCCACCCACACATGGCGTCCCACCCACAAAGTCATGTCATGACTCTGTCATCAAAGCCTGGGGACTCTAAAGGAAAAGCGAAAGTCCCTGGCTGCTTCTTCGTGCCCGCACACATCTGAGAGTCACAAGTGAGTGTCCTATCTGAGGCAGAGACTGGGGAGCCGTGGTGTCCCCTGAGCTCTTACCTTCCTGTCTTTCCAGAAGGTTACAGTCAAGCCACAAGAAGGCAAGCTACACAGCAAACCTTGAAACGCAGAGCCTCAGCTGGCTTTAAACAGCAGCTAACCACAATACGTAAACTCAGCTGTTTTCCTTTTTCACTGGTTGCTGGATGGAGAGGTGGCTTAGTGGTTAAGAACCCTCACTGCTCCTGCACAAGACCCACGTTTGAGTCCTAGCACCCAGGTGAGGCAAGAATGCCTTTATCCTTTATTGACATCAGAATCCACAGACAACACATATACACTAAAAAGTACAAATGGAGCCGCCTGGCATGGTGGCTCATGCCTTTAATCCCAGCACTTGGGAGGCAAAAGCAGGAGGATTGCTGTAAGTTCGAGACCAGCCTGGTCTACTAAAGGAAGTCCAGGACAGCCAGGGCTACACAGAGAAACCTTGTCTTGAAAGAAACAAAAACAAATAAATAAAAAGTACAAATGTAAAAATTAAAAAAAATTTTTTTTAAAGAAACATAGGTTGGTTTCATAACTTAGCTTCTGCAAATAGAGCTGCAATTCACCCTGATGTGATAGGTTGACGTGGCATCCTCTTGGTAAGTACTCAGGAGTAGTGCAACCAGATCACATGCTAGACCTATTTTGGGTTTTTTGAGGACCCTCGATCCTGACCTCCGTGCTGACTGGATCCTTTTACATTCCCACCAGCATTATATTAAACAGCCTCTCATCTTTCTAGTCTTCTGTCTGTCCCCTCTTCAGCAAGACGTACCGGTAGCTCACTGCTCCCCACCACGACTGCCAAATTCTTTGACACCTCGAAACCTTGGACCCTTGCTCTGAGACCCACTAGTAGTTTTCCTCTCTTTGTCAATCAGCAAATATTTGAGGATGTTCTCACATGCTCGCTCAGCTTCCAGGCTTTGCCTATTTGGTTGCTTGTTTCTCTGCTCAAATGTTTCCTTTTCGAGCAAAACAGTTTTTTGCTTTTCTTTCTTTCTTTCTTTCTTTCTTTTTCTTTTAACATAAAGAGCTCTGAGAGGGGTCAGGAGGATATTTCTCAATGGAAGACTTTTGTCTTTCCCTGTGGAGGTGCTGGGGGCTCCCTCAAAGCCTTGGAAAGCCCTACCATCCTCTAATAGAGACAGTGAAGAGAGGGTCCCAGGGTCCCACTGATACCCAGGGGCTGGTCCTGACAACCCATCTCCTTTGTTGTTTGCACTGTGTAAGCCCTATACTTCTCATATGCTCTTGACATGTTTGAAACAGGCTTTTGCAGCAGTGTTAGCTGCATTTTCACACTTGCAGTGGGCTTTTCCAGCACCTGGCTTAGCAGCTCTTTCTCCTGTTCTGGAAGGTGGGCCAATCAATATTCATCAACCCCGCTGCATGGAAGAGTGCCACAAAGCAGCTCACCCGTAAGCAGTAAGAACATAAAGAGAAGAACAGAAAAAACAAGAGGTAGAGGTCAGGGGCCTGCAGCAATGCTAGTGGTTAAGAGCACTTACTGCTCTTCCAAGAGGACCCAGGTTTATGTCTTTACCGTCCATGCTGAGGAGCTCACAACTGCTATAACTCCAGCCCCCAGAGGATCTGACACTCACTCTTCTGGGCTACACAGGCACTTCCTGACACATGGTATAAACATAAATAAAATACAAATTTTTTTAATTTAAGATTTATTTATTATTATGTATACTGTGTTCTGCCTGCATGTGCACCTGTAGGCATCAGATCACATTACAGATGGTTGTGAGCCACCATGTGGGTGCTGGGAATTGAACTCAGGACCTTTGGAAGAGCAGGCGGCACTCTTAACCACTGAGCCGTCTCTCCAGCCCCCCAATTTTTTTTTTTTAAAGAAAGAGGTCCAGGGGGCTGGAGAGATGGCTCAGAGGTTATGAGCACTGACTGGCCAGGCGTGGTGGTGCATGCCTTTAATCGTTTCATTGGAGACCAGCCCGGTCCACAAAACGAGTCCAGGACAGCCAGGGTTACACAGGGAAACCCTGTCTTGAAAAGCAACAAACAAACAAAGCTACTTTGTTAAGATGGTTATAATGTATTTAACTTCAAAAATAGGTGTCAGGAATCTAGATTTTTTTTTTTCTGTACAATACTGAACCATCCCTTTCCTGATACCATAGTCTTTCTTCTGAGAAAAAATTTTTCATAGTTTTATTTTTATTTGTTTATTTATTTTTATTTGTATGTATGTGTCTACATGAGTGAGTGCTACGTATGTGTGAGTGCCAGTGGGAACCAAAAGAGGTCATCAGCTTCCTTGGAATTGGAGTTACAAAGTCAAGGCCTCTGCAAGAGCAGTGTGCCTTCTCCTGAGCTGTCCCTCCAGCCTCATCTGGAAGTTTAATTTCTTCAGATCACTCATTTTAGTTTTAGAAGTGCACAAGTTCCTGATTTAGACACTTACAGAAAATATCCTCAATATTACCTCAATGTGTTTGTTTTATATTTATAAAATTTTAGATTTACTTAAATAAAAAACGAATATCTTGCCTGCATGCATGTGTGGCATCTTGGATCTGGTGTTACAGATGGTTTGGATCACTACATAGGTGCTGGGATTGCACCTGGGGCTTCTACATGAACAAGTACTCTTAGCCCCTGAGATGAGGGTTAAGATACCCCTGTGTATCTCCAGCACTGACACACACACACACACACACACACACACACACACACACACGGTTTTTCAAAACAGGGTTTCTCTGTGTAGCCCTGGAGGTACTGGAACTCACTCTGTAGACCAGGCTGGCATCAAATTCAGAGATCGCCCTTCCTCTGCCTCCCAAGTGCTGGAACTAAATTGCGCACCACAGCTACGATATTTCTTGCATTATTATTATTTTTTTTTTTTCTTGCAAAACTCTTAACTTCTTTGTTCAGGACTTTTTGCTCACCACCAGGCACTCTATGCTTGCAAACAGCCATCTTCTTGAGGCCCTTCAGGCTAGCTACACTGGAAGAGACAGGCCTATTAGCCCTTTTTAATCTTTCTCCACACTCCAGTTTTAAAAGCACCTGGAACACTTGACAAGAGTGACAGGAAGTCAGTCCAGTGCCTGGGTGATGCTATATGTAGCGGTGAGCATTTGAAAAGTTATTTGTCCAGTGAATAAGCGAAGGTGAATATTGAGAAAGACAGGCTGAGCTGGAAAAGGTGATTCTCTGTCGCAAAATGCAATTTGGTCAACAAATATTTATTGAGTACTCGCTGTGTCCTTGCCTTGTCGCTCTATGTCAAAATACGTGGTAAACAATAGGGGAGTCGGCCTTGGGCAAGGAGTTTCTAAAACCACTTCTTAGCTGCATGGTTCTATTTCCATGCCTTTTATTCACCTATTGATTTTGAGGATTACATTTTAGCCTAAGGAATCGACTGGTTTGCTTGGACCAAATAAGTTGGTTCCGACCTAACGTCAGCAAAGCCTATGGTGCCCCGCTCAGGGCACTGTTGTGTCTCCTAAAAGCTAACCCCAAATGTTGAGACTCTCGATATTTGGGTCCAAACTAACTCTCGCCCAAAATGCTAAACTTCCTAAACGTTGGTTGGGGTCCTTGGACCGGGAACCTCCAAACGAACGGACAGCACATCCACCAGAGGGTGCTGCGAGGGTAGGTTTGTGGCGGGAGGGGAGCTCGCCCAGTGACCCTCAAACCCAGGTAGGCTTATAAATTGATTTTCTTTTTGCCTGGTGTTTCCTTCCTACCGGCAAGAACCGTGGCCGCCGCCCCTCCTCCCCACCTCCCCCCACCGCTCCCCCAGGGTTTCTTCTTGAACATAGCGCCTCAAGCAGTGCTGGGTTCCGGAAGAAGTCTGACCTCCATCGCAGACGCCCCGCGGCTGGAGCCAGCCTGTCCCCGGACAGCCCCGGGCGCAGGCGGCCGGTGGGTGGGGACCTCCAGGACCGCAGCGGACCGCCCCGCCGCAGGGGCTGCGAAGGGGTTAACCCGGCGGGGGGGGGGGGGGAAAAGGGGGCCGCGAGCCGCGCGTGCGCTCTGCCGCCCTCCATTGTCTCCACGGCGGCGAGGAGCGCCGGCGAGCGCAGCCCGGGACCGAGCGGGGTGGCGCGGCTGGCTGGCGGGGCCGGCGGCGGCTGGAGCCGGAGCGCGACGCCACGCGACCGCGGCTTCCAGAGCTCCGCCTGGCTGCCCCACCGCCGCTAACCCTCCCGAGGCCTGGAGTGGTCCTGGCCGCCGGCCCCGGTCGTCGAGTCCTGAGACGGGGGACGCGCTCGGCGCCCGGAGCCTCCGCCGCTTCCTGCTGCGGGCGGGCGGCCTCCTCCGGCGCCTCCCTCCCTTCGCTGCGGTTCCTCAGGCTCCAGATCCCGGGGGCGGCCTGTGGCGCGCGGCGCCCGCTCCGGACCGCGCGCCTTCGGACCTTAAAGGAGAGCATGGATTCGGCTTGGACTGTTTGAAATTCTTAGTTTGGGGTCCCCGCTCGCTTCCTTTTTCCGCCCCGAGGATTTTTTGAGGTTTATTTCTCTGTCTCTTTTTTTCATTTTCTTCCCTCCGGGCTCTTTTGTGACTCCCCCCCCGCGACCAACCGCCACCCCCCGCCTTTATGTTCGCCCAGCCCTCCACCCGCTGCTGAGTAGTGGGGGAGGGTCTCGGCCTCCAGGTTCCCGCCCCACCGGGGCCCGGGCGAACATGGGGGGCAAACAGAGCACGGCGGCCCGCTCTCGGGGCCCCTTCCCGGGGGTCTCTACGGATGACAGCGCCGTGCCGCCGCCGGGAGGAGCGCCCCACTTTGGGCACTACCGGACGGGCGGCGGGGCGATGGGGCTGCGCAGCCGCTCGGTCAGCTCGGTGGCCGGGATGGGCATGGACCCCAGCACGACTGGAGGGGTGCCCTTTGGCCTCTACGCCCCCGCCTCCCGCGGGACCGGCGACTCCGAGAGGGCGCCGGGTGGCGGAGGGTCCACGTCGGACTCCACCTATGCCCACGGCAATGGTTACCAGGAGACCGGCGGCGGTCACCATAGAGACGGGATGCTGTACCTGGGCTCCCGAGCCTCGCTGGCGGATGCTCTACCTCTGCACATCGCACCCAGGTGGTTCAGCTCGCACAGTGGTGAGTCCGCGGGTGACGGAGGCCTTGAAGGGTGGAGTGCAAGGGAGGGCGCGCCGGGGCGCCCCAGACCTCTTAGTGTGCTAAGGTATGGGTATGAAGCTAACTCCTGCCTTTCTTTCCCTTGGTTCCCTCTATGCCAGAGGGTGAATAGGAGCAAGTGGGACAACTGCTGCCCTGAGAAAAAGCTGGCTACCAGGCTGCCGGGTTTAGGACTGCAGGCATGTGTTCACTTGTGGGTGGCCGAGTGAAACCTGTCCGTTGAATTCGCATTTATTAGCATCGTGATCCTCAGAGAAGAGAGCGTCTTGTCTGGCCTACAGTTTGGACACTTCATTTCTGCCACTGCAGCATGGTTAGGGAGGCAGTGTTTCCTAAACAAAGAGTGAGAAGAGAAATAGAAACTAAAGGGCAGGTGGTTCTTGGGTTAGGGTTCTTACCTTTGCTAGAAAAGGGAGGTGGCTAGTTTTTCCATCCAGATGGGTAGCCGTACAAATTGCTTAAAATGGAGCAGAAGACTGCCTTAGACAGGTGTGGTCGGCTACATGGAAAGCCTTCCCCTTGGGTTTGCAGGACCCAGGCTTCTGGTCTCTTGCTGCATGCAGTAGACTTGGCTCAGTGACTCTCACATCCCTCCATCTTTTTTTTTCTCCTGTTCTGTGCTAAGGGCTTGTTCTTCCCGTGATTCTGCATCTTACCAAAAAAAAAAAAAAAAAAAAAAAAAAAAAAAAAAAAAAAGCCGGCAAGGTGGGGTGTTATTGCCCAGCAGTTGGCACATGACTGAGGAAGAGGAAGATTGAAAGGATCTAGATGAACTCACTGTCCGCCCTTCTGGTGACAGGCCAGGAAGAGGCTGGAGGGGGATTTCCCAGGCTCGGGCTGGTAGGGCAAAAGAGGTCTGGCAGGCACTTCTAGAGGAAAACAGGTCTGTCTGTCGGCTGTCCTGAGAAGCCAGGGCAGGCTTCTAGAAAACTGGGCAGAAGGGGTGTGGGGCTGCTGTTTGCTAATTGAGCAGTTGGAGCGGAGCGGTTACATATGCAGGCTCCTTTGGGTGAGTTGGGAGATTGTAGAGACTGTAGGAGAAAGCTTTCCTCTGCCCTTAGTGTGCCTTCTGGAAGGTTTGTCTGTGGGATTACTCTTGTAGCTATTTCAAAGCAGGGTAGTTCGTTTGTTTATCTTTTTCTTTCTTTTGGTCAATTCCCTAATCTTAAATTGGTGAAGTAACTTTGGTGGGCTATAGTGGTTAGTTTAAAGCCTCTCTGACTTTAATTAAGGTGTTGGAAATCAGATATAAGGCATGTCTGTCTGTCTGTCTGTCTGTCTGTCTGTCTTTGGTTCCCTTTTGGCGTTTGGTCTGCTTTAGGCATCTTGGAATTAATCTTCCCTAAATAGTTGAGTCCAGGAGAAGTCAGCTATATTGGTGAGGCCGTTGTGATTATGTTTGCAGATGAACTGCCGTTGGTATGCTTTTAAAGCTGGTAATAGTGTACTCGGTTCTCTAAAATCACAGAATTTTGAGTGTAGCAAACAACTGTAATTTTATAGCTCATATGGGGGAGGGGGTGGAAAGGACTTACGTCTTTGGTAAGATTTCTTAAGTCTGCCTCTTACTAGAAACTTCTTTATCCCTGTTCCACTGCTAGGTTCCCTGACAAGAGTTACGAACTTACAAGTAAATTCCAAAATCTCACACTCTTCAGATTTGAAGCCTTTGCGCTCTCCCCACCACCACACCCTGGTCCTGTCAGGGAATAGGGAGCACCACTGAACAATAGGAACACAAGGAAAAGTTGGAGCTATTGTCTTTCCGTACATCTCAAGTATATGTGGCAGGCTCTTATTAACATTATAGGTAGTGAGTGCTTTTATTTATTTATTTATATTTAGTATATAGGACCATCCTGTCCTTTTGCAAGACTTGGAGCTTATTGAAGTTCACCTCAGACTGCTTCCTGCTGGGGTGAGTGTACCAGCCTGACTGAGAACCACTGTTTTAAGGAATTCGTTCTTTTGTACAAATAGAGTAATTATCTTTTTCTGTGCTGCTCACTTGAGGTGGAGCTCTTGTTTGCATCACTGGCTCTGCCTCTTAAAACAGGCTGTGGAATTTTCTGGGGCATCCTTTTCTCTCTCGTTCCCAGCTGCAAGAAGAGAGGCTGCTTCCACTTTGGAGCCTTTGAGTTAGGTCTGAGCAGCTTTTGCTCTCGTGTGGTAAGATTCCGATGGTAGGGCCTTCCATTCCTGACTGACCAGGTGCCTGGACACTGATACCGTGTTACTGCTTGTGTTTTCAAGGTGCTCTCAGGACTCCTCACAGTGCAGAAAGCTGTCATTAGTGAAATAAATCAGAGCTGTGGGCTTATGCTGTGTTTGGAAGTAGAATATGAGAGTTTGCCGTCTTAGGGCCTCTTCTGAGTAACTTTGACCTTGGACAAGACACAGTACCTTTCTCAAGCAAGGCTCATCTTTGTTATTTTAAAAATAGATGTGGTAATCCTCAGTGGTGGCAGCGTGTACTGGTTGTTTTCCAACCCCGATGAGAAGGATGTCCTGCAGTCGCACTTGTCTTCCTTGTTGCTGTGCCTTCCTCATGAGTGACGCTTGCACATCATGAGATCCTTGTGACAGAAATGCTTGTTCTCCCAGTCTTCACACAGCTCCTTTGGCCCCCCCTTAGAGCTCAGCTCTTAACATCTGGCCTTTCCTGTGATTGTTTTCAATCATTTGTGGTGATCTTAATTTTTTTTTAAAGCACATTTTGTAAGCATTTATTTATCTGCTTACTTATTTTTCTTCTTGTAGTTTGAAGTTCTCAGTTCTGTGAGACCAGAACTATCTCTTGGTTGCTGCTGTAACTCTTACATCGTGCCTGGCACAAGCATTTGCTGAGTGAAAGAATTGGAATGGTTTATGTCCACCATCTCATTCGTCACACTAACTCTACTCCCAGTTTACAGGGGAGGTTAGGAACCCAGGCAGCTAGCTGGTAGGAAGCAGAGGAGGCACTGGAATACTGGCCCCGCAGTGCCAGAACCCTGGCTCTATTATTACTATGTTTATTTGATTGTTTATTGTTTGTTTCTTTTGAGACAGTCTTAATAATGTGATCCCAACTGGCCTCAAACTTATATAATACAGATTGACTTTGAACTCTTAACCCTTTGCCTTCACCTTCGGGAATCTGTTGAGTTCTAGGTATATTGCTAATGTCCAGCTGTGCTCTAAGACACTTTGGCTTCTCCCCTCTGTAACTTAAGGAAGTGGTACCCTGGAAACTTACTAGCCCGTAAATGAGAAGGCTAGGCTCATGATAAAGTGCCTGACTTGTTACCTTGAGTTATGTAGTCACAAGTTTACTATGTCTTCATCTGTAAGATGTCTGTCCTGAGTCCTGCAGAGTCATTGCTGAGGGTCTTTGTAACAATATACACAAAACAAAGGGCAAAGGAAACCCAAATGGAGCATGGTGCTGTCCTCCTATGCCTTCACTGTCTTCTTAGAACTTTATAGGCAGAGAGGGCTACACATGGGGGAACTTAGGCCCCAGACGGAGGCTGGTGCTGCCGGCAGTCTGCCCACATCCCCTTCTCCCATCCATGTAGAGGAGAACTTGCTTGAGAAGCTCTTACAGCCCTTTCCTCTCACTGCTCAGCTTTTGGTTTGTCCTGAGGTGGTTCTGAGGCTTCTGGTTTCCTGATGCCACTCTAGAGGCATGGTCGGTTTTTGTAGTAGTCCTGTTAACCTTGGACTAGGAGTTTCCAAATGTGGAGAGAAAACGTGAGCTATCCTCCTTGTTGTGTGATGTTGTTGTTTTCTGTAAGATGCTGGCTGTTGAGTTTGGCATGCTCTGGCTTCTGGCTGTTGAGAGTTTGGCATGCTCTGCCTTCGTCTTGTCATGTGTGCACACATGTGCATATTCAGAAACTCCAAATTTGTTTCGTGCTTTAACCAAGCCGTCAACTGGGGCTGATGGAGTGACTTTGATAAGTGTCTGAATATGCTAGCAGGGTATCTCGTGGGTTCTAGTTTGTTGTCACAGTAGGATTTTCAAAAGGTTTAATTTTTTCTAGTCTTAGATAATGAGGGACAGTTGCCAACTCTATTGGAGTGGATCAGAAAGCCTCTTTGTGCCTCACTGTAGGTATGCTAGAGGTAATGGCCTTTTCAAGCTTTCTGAAGAAGGAAAAGCTAGCTCCATCCCCTGCCCAGCTCTGCAAAAAAGTTCTAGCCTTAATGACGACTTTGTTTTTAATGCAGGGTTTTTAAGCTTTCTCTTACCACCAGGGGCTTATTTTCCATGCTTCCTTCAAGTAAAGATAATTTCCTAAGAGTTGTAGTTAACTATTGCTTGTGAGATCTGAAAGGAATTGTAAGCAACAATGGCTAAATTGTTAACATGGTCGCTTTATAGATGTGCATATTTTATATTAAACAAAAACTCATGGCCAGCTATGTCACAAGGAATACTGTGAACCAGGGCACCCTTAACTAAAGAAAGAGCACTAGCTCCATTCTTGAGAAGGAACATGCCACATATTTTACAGATGTGATATTTCACCCCAGCTCAATGGACACTGAAGTCAAGTTTTAGAATACCCAATTATAGCCAGCAGAATGGCTCAGCAGATAAGGGCACCTGCTTCCAAGCCTGATGATTTAGGATCCACATGGTGGAAGGAGAGAACCAATTCCCCCAAGGTCTCCTCTGACCCCCACCGTCCATATACACATGCACACACATACATACGCACAAAATACAGTCAAATTTAGCAGAAAAAAAATCACAGAGAACCAGTGTTGACTTGAATGGGATGTTGGTCCTGCTCTCAGTAACCCTTAAGTTAGGTTAATGCTAGTAGCCTCTGAGGTTGCGGTACTCCACTCATGAAGTTAGCCCCAAACCTGAATTCTAACCTCAGTCTCTAGAAGAATAGGTGAGTACAGATTTTTATTCATTTTCCTCCCCAAGCATTGCTGTGGCCCAGGCTAAATCAAATGGTTGGTTCTTAACATCTTAACCTTATAGGCTGGAGTACTAGGAGGGGCTTATCAGAGATCTCTTAGTTTGTATTTCCCAATCTTGTGTTCTTAAGAACCAGGTTTATCTTTGCATCCAGGAATTGGGTTCCAGTCCCTGATGTGCAGTTTGGATAAGGAGTGGAGACCAGTGGTCAAGTGGGAGGTTTCCAAGGAAACAAGTTTTTCTTTTCTTTGTTTGTTTGTTTGTTTTTAAGGTTTTTGAGACAGGGTTTCTCTGTGTAGCCTTGGCTGTCCTGGACTCGCTTTGTAGACCAGGCTGGCCTCGAACTCACAGAGATCTGCCTACCTCTGCCTCCCGAGTGCTGGGATTAAAGGCGTGTGCCACCATGCCCAGCTCAAGCTTCATATTTATTTAGCTTTTTGAGACAGGGTTTCTCTGTGTAGCTTTGGCTGGCCTGGACTTGCTTTATAGATCAGGCTGGTCTCTAACTCAGAGCGATATACCTGTCTCTGATTCCCCGAGGGCTAGGATTACAGGAGTGCACTGCTGCGTGCACCCAGCTCCCAAGTTTCATCTTAAATCAGCAGCTGGCATAGTTTCTGGACTTGTGAGGTGATTTACCCTGAGATCTCCCTGTCTTTGTTAGTCTTTGGAGGCAAATAGAAGGTCACAGTAGCATCCTGTCAATAACTCCAAGTTAGGGGAGACATGACAAGAATTTACAGTGCAGGCCTGGACATATACCAAGGATGAAACACATAGAAACACAACTCTCCTGATAACCATGACTGGACTCTACCCTCAGAATTCAGCAGAGCTGAGGAGAGACCCCAGAAGCTGAAATTAAAACAGATTCTAAGAATGTAGTTAGAACATCTACATTTTAAACTCAGCTTTATTATGGATTTTGTTTTTCCTTCTGAAACAGAAAAAAAAGGCCTTTGTTTTTTGGTTTTTATTTTATTATATTATTATTATTTTTTTGTGTGTGTGTGCATTCATTAGCATTGTTTTTGATCTTGCTAAACTAGTTAGGTACTTTCTGGACAGGATCCATACAAGTATTTTTCACCAGTAAGAGTTTGTTTGATTTTCCACATGGAACTAAGCATTTGACTCCTACATAAAGGCCTAAGCCAATCTGCCATGGTCTTGAGAGCTGCAAGCTCAGAACAGACAGTAATTGTAGCAGTGTCCCCTTCTGTGCACGTCTTCCCCTGATTTTTCATACAAGGCCCAGCTGCCTTTGGCTGTCAGCACTGCTGAAGGCCTGCTGAGTTCTGTCCTCTCACGCACACAGGCTCAGCAGCTAGAGAGCTCAAGATCTAGACAGTTAGGACCCTGAGGTGGACACGTTGCATTTTTCCCCGGTCCCCTCACTGTCTCAAAGCAGGGGACTTCCTTGCCAGTTGTAATTACTGAGTGCAGACTGTGTGCCAGGAGCTGCTGTGGATGCTGGGAGCGTGTATTTAACGTAAAGATGAATATCGCTCTCTTCTAGAGGCTGTTCCTGTGGCAGTCCTGTGTTGCATAAACACTCGTGTGAGGCTGCTGCAAGGTGTTTCTTCTGAACTCTTCAGTGACTGTTCATTTTTTTTCCTAAACCGTATTTCTAGCCAGGTGAGCTTTGTGTTTGTAGCCGACTGAGAAATGTCTCATGTGACCCAATATAAGGGTGGCCCTGTGTCTTCTCAGTGAGAACATCTAAAAGAAGGGGTATTTTTAAAAATTGTCATGTTTATCCTTGGACTTCAGTATCTTTGTTATACTTAGAGCTTCTTTTCTTTCTCCTCAGTGAACACTTTTTCTGGAAGCATGATACACCACTTTTTAAATCTGTCTTTGTAA